>NC_137675.1:81076797-81101797 GCF_963989245.1 Nansenia antarctica
TTGGTGTATTGTGTGTTTGGTGTAGTACAAACACATGTAATATAGAGATCAGGGGAGGCCGGTGGAGGTAGAAATCAGAGGACGGGCTCATTGTAATCCGTGGGCCATGGGACAGGTTTGATGTATTGTGTGTTCGTTGTGTTATTTCATCGCCACCTCTCTCCTCTCCCAGGACAAGGGCCACCTGTCAGAAGAGGAAGAGGAGGAGCCGAGGGACAAGTCTCCGCTTCCTGGCGACAAAGACGACAAGGAGAGGAAGAGGACCTGTAAGTAGGAAGTGATGTCATGCAACCAGATCATCCACCAGCTGTGGGCTACCTCATCCATCCACAGGAAGTGATAATATCACATATCATAATGCGGGCGCCCAACCGCGTCAGCTTCTGAAGCGCAGTCAGTGATGTTGTTACTGTTCAACTCATTTAGTGCCAGGGGTTGAATAAAGTCAGTTTCAACATTCTAGAATGCCAAGGATGGCTCCGTTCACCAAAGATCCATGCATTATGATGCATCATTTTGTAGTCAATCTGCGTCTCAGGGTGGTGGGCACTATGTCAAAGAACAAATAGTAGTTTCTGTTATACAATGGACTAATAAGGATGTTATCTCTCTCTCTCTATTTCTCCCTCTCTACCTCCTCCCTCTTTCCCCATCTCCCTCTCTCTCCCCCCACCTCTCTCTCTCTCCCCCCCTCTCTCTCCCCCCCTCTCTCTCTTGCCCCCTCTCTTTCCCCACCTCTCTCTCCCCCCACCTCTCCCTCTCCCCCCACCTCTCTCCCCCCCCCCTCCCCCCCCGGCCTACAGCCACCAGGAGCACGGCAGCGGAGTCGTCGGAGCAGGGCCGTGTCAGAACCAAGCTACGCAAGTTCCTCCAGAGGAGACCCACGCTGCAGTCTGTCAAAGAGAAGGGATACATCAGAGGTAGGGCTGGGGCCTTCATCACTGGCTGATGATGATGGTGATGATGATGATGAAGCTGATCATGGTGATGATCATGATGGTGATGAAGATGAAGATGATGGGGGTGGTGATGAAGATGATAATGATGGTGACAATGAAGGTGTTGATGAAGCTGATCATGGTGATGGTGTCGATGAAGATGATGATAATGGTGTTGATGAAGATGATGATGGTGATGATGTTCAATAGATGGGTGATGATGACAGTGATGATGACATGGATGATGACAGTGATGATGACATGGATGATGACAGTGATGATGACAGTGATGATGACAGTGATGATGACATGGATGATGACAGTGATGATGACAGTGATGATGACAGTGATGAGGACATGGATGATGACAGTGATGATGACATGGATGATGACAGTGATGATGACAGTGATGATGACAGTGATGAGGACAGTGATGAGGACAGTGATGAGGACAGTGATGATGACAGTGATGATGACAGTGATGAGGACAGTGATGAGGACAGTGATGATGACAGTGATGATGACATGGATGATGACATGGATGATGACATGGATGATGACATGGATGATGACAGTGATGATGACAGTGATGATGACATGGATGATGACAGTGATGATGACATGGATGAGGACCGTGATGATGACAGTGATGAGGACAGTGATGAGGACAGTGATGATGACATTGATGATGACATGGATGAGGACAGTGATGATGACATTGATGATGACATGGATGATGACAGTGATGATGACAGTGATGATGACAGTGATGATGACATGGATGATGACATGGATGATGACAGTGATGATGACAGTGATGATGACATGGATGAGGACATGGATGATGACAGTGATGATGACAGTGATGATGACAGTGATGATGACAGTGATGATGACAGTGATGATGACCGTGATGATGACATGGATGATGACATGGATGATGACATGGATGATGACATGGATGATGACAGTGATGATGACAGTGATGATGACAGTGATGATGACATGGATGATGACAGTGATGATGATGACAGTGATGAGTGTGGTGGTGTTGATGGTGTCTGCCTGCCTCTGGTTGTGTCTGTGCAGACAACGTGTTTGGCTGCCACCTGGACACCCTGTGCCACAGAGAGAACTGCACCGTGCCCAAGTTCGTCGAGAGGTGCATCCGAGCGGTGGAGAGGAGAGGTAGGCACCCCCTCCGTCAGACCAGGGGAGGCTGGTGGGGGTAGAAATCGGAGGACGGGCTCATTGTAATGCTATGGAACAGAATGGGGAATGACCCGTCCGTGTTTGATACCTTTCCTCAGTCCGTTCCATGATGCGTTATCACAGTGAGCCTCCGATTTCTACCTTCACCAGCCTCCCCAGTTTCACATCCAACCTTTACACCCTCTCCTCTTTACCATTGACACTGTGTTGTGCTCAGCAGAATGTGTGATTATTGATTTATTGATTATTGATGTATGTTTGTACACTGTATGCCTGGACATCGACCTAACACACACACACACACACACACACACACACACACACACACACACCTAATAACGTTTTCGGTGAGTGTATGTTTATATCCTGTGTGTTATGCTGCCCCCTGCAGGCCTGGACATAGATGGGATCTACAGGGTCAGCGGCAACCTGGCCGTCATACAGAGACTCAGACACAAGGCTGACCACGGTAATAACACACACACACACACACACACACACACACACACTTAACACACGCACACACACTTAACACACACCTAACACACACACACATACACACACACTTAACACACACGCCTAACACACACACGCACCTAACACACACACACACACACACACCTCACTGGTTTATCATTCATCATATCATACTAGCTAACCATGACCATGTACATACACACTACACACTATATATGATGCAAGCAACAATATCTGATGCAATGCCCATATAATATGATAGCTGGTCTATCCTAAATAATAATAATAATAATAATATTATCAATAATGACAATAATACTAATACTAATACAACTACTACTACTAATAATAACAATAATAATAACAATAATAATAATAATAATAATAATAACACACCTCACTAGTACCAGACTACTGTAATTGGAGGGATTAAAGTCTAGTGTGTCGTGGGGGTGTTCTGTGTGTGTAGTCATGACAACAATAACATCTGAATCTGGAATAATGTTATGACTCTACATTTTTGCTGCTCTTCTCATTTCCTCTCTATCCTCCCACTTTCTCTCTCTCCTTCTCTCTCCCCCCTCTCCCTCTCCCCCCCCCCCCCCCGGCTCTCTCTCTCTCCCCCCCTCTCCCTCTCTCTATCCACCCTCCCTCTCCCTCTCTTCCCACTCCTCTCCCTATCTCTCTCTCTTCCACCTCTCCCCCCCTCTCTCTCTCCTCCCTACCTCCACCCCCCCTCTCTCTCTCCTCCCCTCCACCCCCGCTCTCTATCTCCTCCCTACCTCCACCCCCTGTCTGTCTCTCTCTCTCTCTCTCTCTCTCTCTCTCTTCCCCTGTCTCTCCCCCCCCTCCCTCTCTCTCTTCCCTACCTCAACCCCCCCCCCCCCAGACCTGGACCTGGACCTGGAGGACGGTCAGTGGGAGGAGATCCATGTGATCGCAGGAGCTCTGAAGCTGTTCCTCAGGGAGCTGCCTGAGCCGCTCTTCCCCTTCAGCTTCTTCGACAAGTTCATTGCTGCCATCCGTGAGTCACACACACACACACATATAGTCACACACACACACACACACATATAGTCACACACACACAGCACCCACCCACACAGTGTCATACACACACACACACACACACACACACACACACACACACAGCTCCCTCCCACCCCCACACAGTCCTCTCACCTTTCATCTGGTTAACCCGCTGCCCCTGCCCCAGCCTGCTGGTATGACATCATGGCTGTCCTGCTGTGTTGAGTACTGCAGCAGCCCTGCTGGCCTGATCTGACATGGGAAACAGTCTGTTCATCACAACGGGACTTTCTGATGTTTATTCAGAATGTACTCTACTGTACTCTCACAGGGGAGGCTGGTGGAGGTAGAAATCGGAGGACAGGCTCATTGTGATGCATGGAACGGAACACGGAAAAGTGTTTTGATCGTTTGACCATTCCACGTTCCATTCCATGCATCACAATGAGCCCGTCCTCCGATTTCTGCCTCCGCCAGCCTCCCCTGATTTGTCATATTTAGGATACATATATATGCTACCAGTTTGCCCCTCACCGCTGCCAGTATGGTCAGATTCAGACAGATAAGATAGCCAGACTGTGTTTACCACCTCAAATTAATTAATTTATGCCCAGCCAAATCCATGTTTAGAGGTAGCTAGCTAACATTACATTGATCATACTCATAAGACTTTTCACTTTTCAAAAAATGCCGGTCGAGAGAGGACGCTGGCGTTGCTTGTTCGCCGCATGTTGTTTCTTTTTATTTTACTACTCAATCTTTTCAGTTTGTAAAGCGTCTTTGAGTGTCTAGAAAAGCTCTATATAAGTCGTAATATTATTATTATTATTATTATTATTGTAGCTCATAACAAGATCAACAACGTTGACATTTAGGGGTTTGTCTTCCTTTGGTAGAAATCCAAGATTACAACCAGAAAGTATCGTACTTCCGCGACCTGGTGAGGTCACTTCCTCTTCCCAATCACGACACCATGGAGTTCCTCTTCAGACACTTACGCAAGTGAGTACTTCCTGTCTGTCACTGGCCACACCCCTTAACAGCTTGATAAACCAATCACACGTGTTCCCTGGTTGATATGGTCCCTCCCATTACGTGACATAAGCAGCAACTAGTGAATGTTAATAAGCACCAATCGAATGAATAGGTTGACTCTTCATCTTTCAACAAGTCTTGATATTAAACACCCTCCTCCTCTTGCACCTCCCTCCCCCTCCCCCATCCCTCCATTCCCCTCCCCTTCCTTCACCTCCCCCATCCCTCCACTCCCCACCCCTTCCTCCACCTTCCCCTCCACTTCCTCCACCTTCCCCTCCACTTCCTCCACCTCCCCCTCCCCTTCCTCCACCTGACCCATCCCTCCATTCTCCTCCACCTCCCCCTCCCCTTCCTCCACCTCCCCCTCCCCCATCCCTCCACTCCCCACCCCTTCCTCCACCTTCCCCTCCCCTTCCTCCACCTTCCCCTCCACTTCCTCCACCTCCCCCTCCCCCATCCCTCCATTCCCCTCCCCTTCCTCCACCTCCCCCCCCCCCCTCCCCCCCAGGGTGATAGAGTATGGCGAGGCCAACAGGATGTCGGTCCAGAGCGTGGCCATCGTGTTCGGCCCGACGCTGCTACGCCCTCAGACGGAGTCGGCCAACATCACCGTCCACATGGTGTTCCAGAACCAGATCGTGGAGCTCATCCTCAACGAATACCAGACCATCTTCTCCCCCAGATGAGAGAGAGAGAGAGAGAGAGAGAGAGAGGGGGGAGGAAGAGGGAGAGAGAGAGGGAGGGGGTGGGGGGAGAAAGAGAGAGAAAGAGGGTGTGTCCATGAGAGACCATCTTCTCCCCCAGATTAGAGAGAGAGAGAGAGAGAGAGAGAGGGGAGGAGAGAGATGGGGGGAGAAAGAAAGAGAAAGAGGGTGTGGGGAGGTACAAAGTTCTAGATCAGGAAGGATTGGTGAAGTGAGGTGAAGATGGTCGTGCCTCCATCTCAGCAGCAGCTGGTGGAGGTAAAAATCAGAGGACGGGCTTATTGTAATGCATGGAATGGAATGAGGAATGTTTGATACCGTTCCTCATTCCATTCCACCGGTTTCTACCTCCACCAGTCTCCACTGCGCCATCTTACCCTCTGAGGTTAGGGTGTCATCACCATCGTGCTTCTTATACCCATCCAATCCTCTCAGATCTCCACAAGTGCCTAGGGTGTGTGGGGCTGGGGGGGGGGGGGGGGGGGGTGTGTGGCTGGACAGGGACAGCGGGTGTCATGTTGGCGTCTTCAGGCGGAGAACGGAACGTTTCTCCGTCAGTGAACTTTGAACTGTGGCAGCCCCAAGACTCCTACTCTAACTACCCAAAGTTCCAACGTCCTGTCTCCCACCCATCCCATCTGCTGTTGGTACATCAGAAGAACATACGAAGAGTGAGAAAAGGGAGGGGGGGGGGGAATTAGGGATCTGTTGACCCAGAAACATGGACCAACCGAATATGGGCACAGATCAAGCGAAGGCCAAGCACCTAATAACAAACACTGTGGACTTAAGATCTGTTGTTTCAACAGGAAAACCTTTATTAGCTGTTCACAAATGCTGTGGGAATGTTCTTCTGACGTTGTCCAAATGGTGTGGAGTGACATAGCTGAAGACGCTTGGTTGTCTTCAGACTGGATGACCTCCGCATTACGAGATCATGTGTTTGTCTACATGGACGGGATTACCTATGTCCTCTAATCAATCAGAACATTCATCAATAAATGGCAGATAGCAGTTCTACAGGATACTGCTAATAGATGACTCTTCTTGTGCTGCAATAGTACAAGATCCTTGGATTCACGCTCCAGCCATGTTTATGGTGATGTGAGACTGAAAGCCAACTGGAACCCTGTTTCACTCCCTGCTTTCTTGCTGCAGAAGAAGAAGAATATTGTTCATACTGGAAATCTGCTATCTGCAATTGATTGAATACTCATTCTGGCATGTCTTCCAAATGTGACATTATCAACAATATACCACAATGCCTAAGGATGTTCCTTATGAATGCGTATAGATGATGCTCTCCTATGAATGTCTGTGAACATTCCCTAAGAATGTCTGTGAACATTCCCTATGAATATCTATGAACATTCCCTATGAATATCTATGAACACTCCCTATGAATATCTATGAACATTCCCTATGAATATCAATGAACACTCCCTATGAATATCTATGAACATTCCCTATGAATGTCTACGAACATAATTGAACAGCTGATGGGATTGTTTGTCTGTGTGATAACAGAGCCATAGTGACATACCACTGCCTTAGCCTGACGTTGTTGTTTTTTTATTGAGGGATGGGAGATGGGGATTTACCTGTAAAATTATGATGTTTTATTTTCAAAGAGCTGCAGTGATTTTAGCGATAATTGAGAACCACTTTCCACAATAATGTGGTCCAGAGATATACATAATATGTTAGTATGTTATGGGCAGTACATGAAAGAAAAAATATTATGATAGACAGAGTATAGCTGTACATTGTGGCTGTTTGGTAGTATTCATGTTAATACAGAACAAGGATGATAAAGAACAATAATGTCAAGATATATGGAAAAAAAAATAACATTTTATCTGTACATAAGAGGTCATTTTACCCTATAAATGAATGTTCTTTTAATAAAATAACTTAATTTCTATGCAGATGTTTCTACCATACTTCTTTTCAACTATTTAAAACAATTAAACAACGATTGTGTTTCACCTCAAAGGATAGGTTAACTTGCTCATTAACATAGTGGCTGCTCATTGGCTACTGTGAGAATGAATGAATGGTTGGGTAAGAGTTCGTTTGAGCTAAGGGCAGGTTTCCCAAAAACATTTTCAATAGAACATCTCCAGTTCCCAATCCCTGACAAAAAAATCATCTTTAAATTAGATTCTCCATTGGAAGTGTAATTTACTCCATTTGAAAGACAGTAAAGAGACTTTTATAGAACGTGTCCAGTCAGTGAGCCTGGTCGAAAGTCCATATGCCTGTGTTTACAGAGTTCTGGGTGTTATAATAATACATTTATTTTATAAGGCGCCTTTCATGGCACTCAAGGTCGCCGTACAACAACAAATTTAAAAACAGTTACAAAATTCAAAATACAAAATACATAGAAATATACAGTATAAAACATAGCTAGTAAGCAGAGCAGCACGGGAACAGTAAATCAACAGGGATACGCCTGCATAAAACAGGTGGGTTTTGAAAGGAGATTGAATCAATGTTCCTGATGTCAGGGGAGAGGGAGTTCCAGAGGCGAGGGGCGGAGCGGCTGAAGGCTCTAAACCCCATGGTGGACAGACGGGCTGGGGGGACGGTCAGGTTGATGGAGGAGGCAGACCTGAGGGACCGGGTGGGAATGTTGATGTGGAGGAGGTCGGACAGGTATGGAAGGGCGAGGTTATGGATGGCCTTGAAAGTATGGAGAAGGATTTTGTAATCGATGCAGTGTTTGATGGGGAGCCAGTGGAGTTGGTGTAGAATGGGGGTGATGTGACTGATGACAGGGGTTCTGGTGACAATATGGGCAGCAGCGTTCTGGACCAGTTGGATCTTGTGGAGCAGTTTGTGGGGGAGACCAAAGAGAAGGGAGTTACAGTAATCTAGGCGCAGAGGTGTCAAAAGTATTCACATTCATTACTCAAGTAGAAGTATAGATACTATGGTTTAAAAAGACTTCTGTAGAAGTTGAAGTATCAACTCAAACTTTTTACTCAAGTAAAAGTATAAAAGTACTGGTTTCAAAACTACTTAAAGTATAAAAGTAAAAGTAATGTAAGGGGGAAAAAATGCCATTAAGGACAAAAGCTTAGGCCACGCCACAGGGGCCTATAGTGCACTACCCCACCTCCCCCCCAAAAAACATTTTTCTAAAGGCCATAATGACTATTATGTTATTATTAAAATGTTAATGTTGAAACATTTGGGATGCACTTATTTCAGACGCATTTATGCCCATTGAAAATGAACACATTTTAGTACAATGCAAATACATTAAAGAACCATATATGTGTACTACTGAGCATTAACATGTGAACACGGAAGATATGATGACTAGTTGCCTAAGTATTGTAATGGTGCAAAAAGTCAAACGTCAAAAGTCAAACGTCAAAAGTCAAAAGTCAATAGCCTTTATTGGAACTGTGAGGGCAAAACCATACAAACCATAACAAAGTAGTGATTCAATATTTCCTGAAAAAACACACACATACACACAATCTACATCAGCATCAGAGTTACCAATAAGCTTTGTTCAGCCGCAAAAGCAGCAGGTTCTCAAAGTTATTGAGCCAATGCATGCTCTTTTTGGCCTGAAGATCAGCCCTGCGACACTAAACAGTCTTTCACAGGCTGCTGAGGCAGGGAGTCCCGTATTAAGTTTGAGTGATAGCTGGCACACAGCTGGGAAGGTCTTCAGTACCTCTACTGTGTCTCCTGGGCACCCCAGGTACGCATCCAACTGCTGGGACGTTTCAAGAGGGCCGGTCTTCTTCAAGGAGGAAAAGAAGTCCTCTTCCTCAGACGATTGGGAGCCCTCACTGAAGTGTTTCTCGTCCTGACAGTCCAAGTGGCTTCTGATATAGTGAAGGCCTGTGGAATAAAAAACTAAAATCATGACAATTTAGACTATATGGCAGTATTGTAACTGTGTATTGGATAGTGTTGTGTGTGTGTGTCATTAAATGTAATTTCAAACTAATTTCACTGTCTTCATAGAAATTACACATATTAAGCGGAAGTGAGACACTTACCAAGTTTGAGGATATTTTCGTCACTTGTCCAACAGGTCTTAAATTTGGGAACTAGAATGGCTGTGGCTATCAGTTCTGGATCTGCAAGCATCTCTCCGAAGCGTTTCTCAAGGCCTGAAAGAAGTGCAGCAATCAAAGGCTCACAGAACTTGGAGGCGACTTGAAGGTGCTGTAGCTTGGTCCTTAGCAGAGTTATGGTGGGGACCAACCATCCCATCTGCACACTGGTTTCTCCCTGAAGAACATCCAGTGCCTTTGCAACTGGGCTCATTGTCTTCGCATATTCTGCAAGAAATGCAAGTTCCACTGGAGTAAACCTGTACAAAGAAGAAGAGAAAAACACAACATGGAACATTAAGTCTACTTGATGTAGCACCTTCAACTGGAGGAACTGATCATTAAAAAGGAAAAATATTGTCATCTGAGACTTTTAGAAATGAAGTTGTGTTGCTACAAATCACATTCATAGTAAATATGGGGACTGCATATTGGCATAGTGCATACGTGTTCTACAGTATTCCAAGTATAAAACTGTGACTTAATCTATTGTTAATCACTTCATTAACTGTAAGGCAGAAAAACAAGCACTTACTTGGGTGTATCTAGTTCACTGCAGACAGCTGCAAGGGCTCCCTCGCCTTGTTCTCGTGTTATTCTCACTATTCTTTCTACGGCTGAGAAGAGTGAATTCCACCTTGTAGCAACAGGCCTTACGAGTTGGAGTTTGCAGTGGTCTTCAATTACTTCAGATGCGGTGGTTGATCTTGAACTTTTATTCCACAGGCTAGAGCATTTGGCAAATGTGGACCTTGACACGCGCTTGTACAGTGGGTTGACCTCTGCTTTTGAAGCATCAACTGTGGACACTAAATTGAGGAGGTGGCAGGCGCAGCGATGGTGCTTGGGTAGCTGGTATTCTAAGTAGTCATCTTCTTCCAACAGGGCTCCGGCATCAACAAATTCAACACCCTCAAGGCTTTCCTCTTCTTCATCGTTATCATCATTTTGGCCACCATCATCCTCTTCTCCATCACCCTCTCCTACAGGTTCAGCATTGTTGTTCTCGTCAGTCTGCCCATAAACTCTGAAGGCTTTCAGGAAGTTTGATCCGTTGTCAGTTGTAGTGCGAACAATCTTCTCTCTGACATTGAATTCTGTGTGAATATCATTTAGGGCACCAGCCAGGGCAGAAAAGGTATGTGACCCTTTAAGTTGCTTGCATGCCAGGGCAGCACAGGATCTCTGCATGGTCTGGGGGTTAAACCAGTGCGCAGTGACACCAATGAAACCGCGACGGTGTGCCGTCCAGCAGTCTGTTGTTGTTGCTATGAACTCAATTTCACTAAGGGCAGCTTTCAGTTTTCTTTTCATTTCAACAGAGGCCTTTGTGACTTTGTTAACAACAGTATTACGCGTCATGACATTTGTATTTGGCTGAAGATGTTGCACAAGCTCAATGAAGCCCTGTTGCTGAACAATGTGTGGTGGGTGCAAGCCTTGGACAATGAATTTGAGGACTACTTCATCCACACTTGCCTGGGACACTCTTCGAGCCTCCCACAGCTTGGTTTGTTTGGAGGGTGGGGTCAAAGAACCTTCAGTGGATGACTTCCTTTTGAGGGCTGTTGAAGAAAGTTGCGTGTACCTCTCTAGACGAGTGGGGTGTTTCTTCTGTGGAGAAAATGAATGCACAGGCACAGATTGAGATTCATATTATTTCTCTCAAACCACAAGCTGAGACTATCTAGGACTTCCGCTGTATTAAATGTCACGCTGGAAGTTCATGAATGGAGGTCAGACTACAAGTTAGGGAGCAGTTTCACTGGTCTATGCAATTATGTTGAGCAGACCAGAATATTGCCACTTAAAGCTGTTTTAGGACCACAAGCAGCTGCTGGCATGACTGAAAAGTAACATTATTGTTAATGGCACACACCGCGCACATTTCTTCTCCCGTGGGAACATAATTAACTCTTTACAGCAACAAACACGGTAAAACTCCGACCTCAACACATGAAGGATTACAAATGAAACATTGAATCATAGCCTACTGCTAGCAAGCAAACCATGGCATGTTCTTAGCCATAGCAAACATTGCAAATTTACCATTAGTACGTTACTAGGTTACTACAAAATGTCGACTGATAACAAACTTTCAGCTTACCTCAATATGCTTTTTCAAATTAGACGGTGAGTTTTTGAAGGCCATTAGCTCGTGGTACTTGGGTGCGCAGAGCTTGCAGCGCATTCGAAAGGAGTTGTTTTTGCATCCAACCATTTCAAAAAATTCTTCCAGGTACGGCCAGGGATGGAGAAGGGTTGGCTGATCTTCCTGGCTATCAACCTGGTTGATGCTGGTGCTTGGTTGGGACATTTCGCTGTTATTTTGAGTCTCTGGCACGGTCACGGACATCTTTGGCTACATACATCTGCTTTTCTTGCTGGAGTGTGATTTGTGTCATGTGCAGCAGATGGAATGCATCTCGTACAAACCAATAGGGTGTCGGAATGGTATAATGTTTATACTTCTTGTCACAGCTCCGCCCCTGGCTCATCAGACGTCGATCAGTGAACGATTAAGAGCGCCCCTGGCTCATCAGACGTCGTTCAGTGAACGATTAAGAGCGCCCCTAGCTCATCAGACGTCGATCAGTGGACGATTAAGAGCGCCCCTGGCTCATCAGCCATCAATCAGTGGTGCCAGGTGTGGACGAATAAGACCGCGACTGGCTCCTACTTAAGCTCTGCTCCTGCTTCCAGTCATCGCCAGATCGTAACCACTTAATGGTTGGTTCATATGCTCGTTCCTGCTACTCTTGACGTTATCCGATATCCTAGCCTAACCCCTATAATAGGATTCACTCATGAGTCAAATGCCGGTTTTAACAGGGAATTCGCTCCGTGCTGTGTCCACGGTGATAGGAGTGGAGGATCGACTCCATTCAAAAACTTTTGAATTCCCTGGCTTCTCCTCTTTCCGGACACGTTTGAATTGTTATCCTAACCCCCGGTAAACCGAAGTTATTAACCCGCAAACGGCACCGTGTTTGTCTGTGAATAACACCTGCTGTGTCATGAGTCAAATTCCGGTAGATTCGCGTCTTGTCGGCGTTTCCCGATGATGATACTACAGTTCATAAAGCAGACAAGTGAAGGCAGTGGTTTTAAGGGTTCAAAAAACATGACTTTATTATGTGTACATAGCTTCCTCTCTCTCTTTCTCTTTCTCTCCAAAAAAATCACTGCTGTTGCTGTGTACACCCGGAAGCTTTTTGCCAGGCTGCGTGTGACGCGTAACTCCGCCTACTATCCTCTACTCCTCCTACTAGCTCCGGGTCTGTGTGTACAATGGAAACCAGAACAGATCAAAAGTGACCCGACCTGACCCCGAAGTGATGCGAACTGCACTAAAGCGGGACCCAGATGGAAAAGTGCCATTACTCCTCCGTCAGAGAGCGACCCCAAAGGTCCCGTGGGGGAATTCTAGCTGATGATATGGGACTGGTGAGACCACCCAACACACACAAACACAAACACACTCAAGTCAATATACTCACCAAATACATACACTTTGATTGATTGATTGAAAACTTTATTAGAAGATTTGCAGAAGTAGGTACATGAAAGTACATATTACATACACGGTCAGCTAAAAGGATAAAAACCCAAGAAAGCCACTGGCTTATTTCAATTGGGGTCCTTGATTTTCAATTCATCGTTACATGTAAGACAGACAGGAAAAAAAAAAAAAAAAAAAGTGCCGGGTGGACCACGTATACACAAAATATATTTTTATGTATAAGTCTAACAGAATTGTCGATGGGGGGGTACGCTAGCGGAGAACATTTTCGACGAATGAGGGCCTTGCCGCAAACCTGCTCGAACAATTTCCGCAAACAGCGCTGAAAAATCTGCAGAAGAAGAAGAAAATAACAGAGCTAAAAAAGCTTTCGGTTCGTCATGACACTGTTGCAGGACAGATTAGTCTATGGCGTCCGCCACAGTCTCTTCTCTGTATGGGAAACAATGCACAAACATCCTAATCATGATTTTGTTGTGTTTCAGGGGAAAACTTTGACCACCATCGCTCTGATCCTCACCAATTTCCACCAAGGGAAACCGCTGCCCCTTGAGAAGTGTGTAAGTGAGAAGTATCTAAGTTGGTTGGTCAGGTTAGGTCCACGCTGTGTTCTCAAGTGTGATATATGATGTGTGTGTATATATCTCTGTAGGAGCAGCCCTCTCCTGACTCAAAGTCCTCTACTAGCACTGGGAAGAACTCAAAATCTAAAGGTGATGACAGAGAAAGAGTGTGTGTGTGCGTGCGTGCGTGCGGGCGTGCGTGAGTGTGCCTTGGCCTATTGGACATGACAGCTAATAGTGTGTGTACTATGTGTCTGACTGCCCTCTCCCTCTCTCCCTCCGTCCCTCCCAGGGAAAAGTGGAGAGGGGTATCACATAGAAGAGCCAGCTGAGGTGGTGAAGGAGGTGGTGCCACCCCAAAAAGGTAAAGTGTGTGTGGTTGCGCATGCACAATCTCCCAGGTCACCATCTGCTTCATGAATGGTTTATCTATCCTCTCCCAGCTAAGGGCAGCTCCAGTAAAAGGGCGAAGAGCAGCACCTCTAAGAAAGGTAAAGTGTGTGTGTGAGAGAGAGAGAGATGGAGCGGTGAAAGAGATGAATGATTTGTTGTTTAAAATGCAGTGCAATGGCAGTGTGTTCTGCAGTAATCCAAAAGGTGTGTGTCTGGGTTCGTAGGGGCTGTTGCGTTGCAGGAGGATCAGGACTTTGCTGCAGTTCTGAGTGGGTTAACAGGGGGAGGCCCTCCACAGAAGAGCTCCAGTAAAAGGGCGAAGAGCAGCACCTCTAAGAAAGGTAAAGTGTGTGTGATGGAGAACCGCAGTTGTTTTGTGTTAACCTGTTTATTATAATTCACCTTCTGTTTGATGAGACACAGAGAGAGAGAGAGAGAGTGTGTGTGTGTGTGTGTGTGTGTGTGTGTGTGTGTGTGTGTGTGTGTGTGTGTGTGTGCAGAGGCCACCCTACCAAACAGTGTGGAGGACCCAGCAGCCACAGCCACTCTCATCATCTGTCCTATGTCTGTACTCAGCAACTGGCTGGTGAGCACACGCACACACACAGCCACTGTCACGTCTGTACGCTCACTCTCACATACATCAACTGGTTTTAGTGGTCTGTCACAGTGTGTGTTGAATCCCTCTGTGTGCAGGACCAGTTTGAGCAGCACGTGCGAGGAGACATGAAGTTGAACGTCTATCTGTACTACGGCCCGGAGCGCAAAAGAGACCCGAGCTTCCTGTCCAAACAGGATGTGGTCCTCTCTACGTACAACGTGCTGTCTGCAGACTATGGGGTGGGTGGGTGAGGGAGTGTGAATGACTGACACCTCTCTGATGTGCACCTGTCAGAGGTTGACGTGTCTTTTGTAGTGCGGGTGAGATTAAACCATTGACAGGTTGTTGGTCAAAACCTAAAACTGACCCTAATCTCAACCAAACCCTTAACCTTAACCACATGTTAACCAACTCAGAAATGCAATGTTAGTTTGCTGGTCAGGCGTGTCCCCTTTAGTTTTCACCTCATAGGGCCGGATTCACAGACTAAATCACGCTTTCAATGTAACATCTCTATTAAAGATGCTTAGTCCAGGATTAGGCATAATCTGGAGTGCTTTAGTATACCATCTCTATCTCAAGTATACCATCTTTATCTCAACCTCCCCTTCTCTCCCTCTCTCCCTCTCTGGCTCCCAGGCCAGTGGCAGTGGCAGTGGCAGTGGCAGTAGGAGTCCCCTCCATGCAGTCAACTGGCTGAGGGTGGTTCTCGACGAGGGACACGTGATCTGCAACCCCAATGCTCAGCAGAGCCGAGCGGTCCTAGAGCTGCGATCAAACCGCCGCTGGATATTGTCAGGTACACACAAACACACATACTCTCTCTCTTTCTCCCTCCCTCCACTGTATACTGTCATGTTTTGGTAGTATGGTTCCTTATTCTGTGTGTCTGTGTGTTTGTGTCCAGGCACCCCTATCCAGAACAGTCTGAAGGACCTGTGGATGCTGCTGGCGTTCCTGCGTCTGAAGCCGTTTGACGTGAAGGAATGGTGGAACAGGGTCATCCAGAGACCCGTCACCGAGGGAGACAGGACCGGTCTACAGTGAGTGGCCATTCACCAACATTCCCACTTAGAATAAAGGCTCCCTGAAGCAGCTCACGGTGATCTAAACAAACAAAATTAAGCTTTTTGTTTACTGTTCTTTTTATACTGCTATGGCCCTTGAAATTTACTTTTAAGATGTCCATACCATTATGGAATGAAAATAGCCACACACAGACATGTACATTGGGTCTGTAAATATTTGCTGTGTGTGTGTATGAACCTGCAGGCCTTGGTTAAATGTGTGACGCTGCGGCGTACCAAGGCCAGCAAAGTGGGTGGGCGCCCCCTGGTGTCTCTCCCAGAGAAGACTGTGTGTGTCCAACATGTGACGCTCACAGACACAGAGAGAGAGGAATATGAGCTTGCCCGCACGGAGGGACGGACCACCATCAGCAGGTACTTAGCCGCAAGTGGGTGTGGGGGTGTGTGTGAGGGATTTGTGCAGCTGAGTAACTGTGTGTCTACATTTTTTTCTTTTTCTTATATACGTACTGTATGTTCACTGAGTTTTCCATGTAGAGTTGTTTCACAGTGGGTGTGTGTGTACCTAGGTATGTAGCAGATGGGAGTGTTCTCAGGAATTACGCTGATGTCTTAGCCATATTGGTGAGGCTCCGGCAGTTCTGCTGCCACCGTGACCTGCTGGGCAAGATCACCATAGACTTAGGTAACACACATACACACATATACCATGACTAGAACATTCTAATTTATTTTCGTATTGAAATGGAATGTTGTCTCTGAACGTTTGGTGCCCTACATTAAGATCCTCTCTCTGACATCCTCCCCCTCTCCCTCTCCCTGCAGGTGAGCCTGCGACTCCAGCTGAGTTGAGGGAGCGTCTGATGGAGAAGCTGAGGCTGGTGTTGGCCAGTGGCTCTGACGAGGAGTGTTCTGTCTGTCTGGACTCTGTCCGCCTGCCCGTCATCACACACTGCGCCCACGTGTACTGTCGACCCTGCATCGCTCAGGTCCTCAGGAGCGAACAGGTACGCTGCCTGCCTGTTCTGGACAATAAGGGTTATGACTGTGAAATGAATTGCGTCTTGAAACACACAACTCTCTTTCTCCATTGTCCCACTCTCTCCCTTTCCCCTCCCCCCCATATATCGGTCTCCCTCTCTTTTCCCCCTCTTTCTCTCTTCCCCTCAATCCCCTTCTCTGTTTCTCTCACTCTTTCTCCCCCCACCCCTCCCCTGGCTCTCTAGGAACAGGCACTTTGTCCTCTGTGTCGGGGTCAGATTAAGGCCAGTGAACTGGTGGAGTTCCCACAGGAGGTAGAGGAGGAGGAGAACATACACTCACAGACTGGGAGGACCAGCTCAAAGGTAACACACGCACACACACACACACACACACACACACACACACACACACACACTTTAAAGGCACATTCCACTTAATGTATATACACTTCTGGTCCACTGGAATTGTGATACAGTGAATTATAAGCGAAATAATCTGTCTGTAAACAATTGTTGGAAAAATTACTTGCAAAAAGTAGAAGTCCTAACCGACTTGCCAAAACTATAGTTTGTTAACATGAAATCTGTGGAGTGGTTAAATAATGAGTTCTAATGACTTACACTTCCGACTTCAACTGTAACTGCCGTACTTGCCATACTGTACCTATCATGTCTTGCACTACATCACTATTTGCTTCTGGTTAGATGCTAAACTGCATTTTGTTGTGTGTGTGTGTGTGTGTGTGTGTGTGTGTGTGTGTGTGTGTGTGTGTGTGTGTGTGTGTGTGTGTGTGTGCAGGTTGAGGCTCTGATGGAGAATCTGCTCAGGTTGCGTAGTGAGGACAGCAGCATAAAGAGTCTTGTGGTCTCTCAGTTCACACGCTTCCTCACTCTGCTGGAGGCCCCACTCAGGTAACACACACTCTGCTGATCCGGTTTGAGCCAGATGTTGTTGGTGTCGGAACTGTATTCACTGGTCCTCTGTGGCTCAGTTGGTAGAGCATGGCACTAACAACGCTTAGGTTGTCGGTTTCCCGCTGAGACCATAATATGGTACATATTATGTACTGAAAGATGTACAGTATGCACTCACTGTAAGTTGCCTTGGATAAAAGTGTCAGCTAAATGTCATATGCTGTATATTCATAGCTAGGGATGTAACGAGGCATCGTGTGACTATTCAAATTGGTGAGATGAAGAATTAATTGCGATACTCTTTTTAAACAGCAGAGGGTGTAATCTACTTTTTACCTCGCTTTTTGTTATATAAAGAAAAGGAAATAATGCATTTGTTGCATAGTTTGTGTTTTGCAGATATACCCTACCTCATAAATAAAAAGGGATTCTTTAAGGAAAACTGTATTTTGTAGTTTCTGTCATTTTTCAGTCATAATTTGTCTGCATTCTCATTTTGTAAAAATAAATAAATAAAAAATTGTATTGAATCGTGAGTTGAGTGTATCGTTACATCCCTAATCATAGCTATTTTTCTTTTATTGTTACATCTGTATTCAGTTTCTTTCGCTCTCTCTCTTTCCATCCATCTCTCCTGTAGGGAGGCAGGTTTTATCTTTGTGCGTCTGGACGGCACCATGACTCAGAAGAGGCGGACCCAGGTCATCCAGGAGTTCCAGAGCCCCGCTCCTGACGGCCCCACGATCATGCTGCTGTCACTCAAAGCTGGCGGGGTGGGACTCAACCTGACAGCCGCCTCCCGTGTTTTCCTCATGGATCCAGTGAGTGTCAGCTGTGGCCTGCCTGTGACAGATACACACATATGTGACAGGAGCTGGTACTTTTTTTTTTTGTGTGTGTGTTTTGGTCATTTTTCAGTTTTTTTTACAGATTTATAAAAATAGTTGAAAATATGCTTATTTGAATATTCGTACACCTCAAACCAAATAGCGGAGGAAATCACCCTGAACCAAAACAAACAGACTGTGCTCCATCGCGCAGCTAACAACAAAGAACATTGCTATGTAACTTATTTAACATAAGCATATTTAGCACATCACAACATGCTGATTGAACATGGACTACACATAAACTAGATGATCACACAGTCCTTGCTTTTGAACAGTCCTAAAACGTAAACAAGACATGTATCACCAACACTCACCAAGTACAAAGCAGGGGGGTATTCCATCAAAGTCGCTAAAGGAAAATCCCGGCTTATTTTTGATAACTCTTGCGAGACCAGAATAAGCCTGTTTTTTTCCTTTAGCGTCGTTGATGGAATACCCCCCAGAACGGAAGACGATACTGTGAATCAAAAACAAGCGGAGTTCGCTGACAAATAAGTATTTTGTGATCCTAAAACTGTTGTTTGTTATATTGAGTGAGCTCTTCAATACTTAAACTTTCATAATATGAAGGGGGAAAAAAATAAGCTTTTTATTTTTTATTTTTACATCATTTCCGCAGCTATGGCATTATGGACCACACGCACACACTGTACATTAACCCCACACTGTGTTCCCCAGGTGTGGAACCCTGCAGCAGAGGACCAGTGTGTGGATCGCTGTCACCGCCTGGGCCAGAAGAGAGACGTCTTCATCACCAAGGTCAGGAGTCAGACAGGCTGAGGGTTATTGTTTATGCAGTCTCGGGTAATTTACTGCTGCCCTGACATCACATGATATCATTCCACTCACTCTGCCATTAGGTCAGTCTATCTGTGTGTTACTGTATGTGACAGCATCTGGTGAAAGTGGGAACAAGTCGGCAACTGACCAAAATGATTGATTTTCACGTTGAATTTTATTTACATTTTTCGGAATAAAAGTCATTCATAAAGTAGAACATTGAGGATTCAGCAGACATTCTGTGTGCCTGTTAAGATCTGTGTGTGTGTGTGTGTGTGTGTGTGTGTGTGTGTGTGTGTGTGTGTGTGTGTGTGTGTGTGTGTGTGTAGTTCATCGTGAAGGACTCTGTGGAGGAGAACATGGTGAAGATTCAGAGGCAGAAGCAGGATCTGGTGGACAAGGCTTTCGGCTCCAAGAACCCCACCGACAAGAAGGCGTCACGCATTAATGAAATAAAAGCCCTCATGGAGCTGTAGACGTCCCTACGTATGGGAACCTTGTTTTGAAGTTTAGTTTTGATACTGTTTGTTGTGGAATGTTCTCTCAGCACATATGTCCATCGTTACATTCCCACTCACCACACTGCCCTTGGTTAACAAGTCTCATGATACATTTATTTTATTTTGGCATTTAACAGATCCATTTAACAGATCCATTTAACTTATCCAAAGCAACTTTTCTTTTTTGGGATTGATGTGTGGTTTCATGTATGTGGGAATAAATGTTTTAAGTGACAAACCAGAATGAATAAGTGGTTTATTTTAAACACAGGATAAGTCATGCAAATTACGTTCACAACTTACATCTGGAAGGAGAACATAGGAAAAGTATTGTTATACAGCAGTAGTAGTAGGGCACACTTAGTTTTTTGGTTACTGAAACCATTCGAACTCAATTCTACTTAAACAAACGAAACAGAGGCACAGAACTGAGTTGAAACAGAAGGCTTCACTTCACCAGTCCTCTCAGGTCTTATAAAGGGACGGAGGTTATCGATAAGGTCACAACTACAAATAGGTGTAAGGCATGCAGGGATGGAAGTTAAGCTAGCCTGTTAGCCCCCAGGTTAGTATTTGTCAGATCTGGCTAGTGAACAACTATCCCAGCAAACCAATTAAAATGTTTGTCTTCTCATTGCAAAAGAATAGCTAGGTCATAACCCAACAGTCACAATTTTATGTAGCTGTATATGGGAAATAATAATTGTGTAGATGCACAATTGAATTGAAATATTGTACATGTATTCACTTCAAAAACTTTAGCTTTGGCAGGGTTTAGACTGTGGGCTAATAGAACATCAGCCAGGCCAGTAGAAATTGCAGCTAGCCAGTCGCCAAAATCCTTAAGTTCCATTCCTGGGGAGACCCCTCCACACTGAGGCTGAGGTGTGTCATCATGAGGAAGAAAGTTGGTGTGTTCCAATTCCCTCACTCACTCACTAAGACCTCACTGTTTCCACCTTGTGGGTTTACAAGCATTGAATTAGTCATCCCAGGGCACGCCGCACACATAAGTGTGATACAGAGGCTAGGTAAATAAAAACTGGCAAACAGTTCTGCCTAGCCCTCTGTTAGGCTAATCGGAGTTCCCTTTATCTTGAATACACCCTAACCTCTCAGAGCTAAGGGGAAGTCGACAGGAGCAGAGTGACTGAGTTAGAGGTTTGGAACACCGAGGGCACAGAGGGAGGCTGGTGGGATTGGCAGCAGCAGGTAAAGTTATCCTTAGGCCAAATCCCAAAAAGTCTTTCCTTGCTTCCTCGCCTCCTTCTCAAAACGGTCTGAAGCCGCCCCGCCCCCCAGGAGTTTGTCTTCCAATAGGTGTAGAGAGGACACAAGGAATCAAGGACAAACTTTTCAGATTCAACCTTTAAGGTGATTGGCATCAGTAAGTGAGGTGAGGTTTTTGTAAACTGAACATCGGTAAGGCAGTTGGTCACACTACAGAGAGGAAGTGATGAAACAGGACAGGACGTGGCGAAAACAAACTCAAGGGCTGAGACTGGATTTCTACCATGGGTTTCACTTACGAAACCTTCCTCCTTTTTAACAAGCAAAATCACAGAACTTAACATGCATGAGTAAACAGAGACGGGGAGAACACTGGGCTTTACATTATGACTTATTACACAGCTCATCACATTTTTGTGTGACAGGTTAAGTTAGTTAAATACTTTAAATTAACAGACACAGTTCCTTCCTCCCCTCTAAGAGTACAACTACCCTATGTTTGCCACTATTAGGCTTTGTGGAGTGAGTTAGAGCTGGAGTGAGACTAACACTGAAGTCACAGTGAGTTGGTGTCAGTAGGTAGGAGTTCTGCACTGAGTGGGTGAGTGAGCTGCATAGCTGCATTAGACTGGACTACACACTGGAGGAACTAGAGGAACTAGTCAGTCTGTCTAGAACAGAAACAAACTCTTTTCCCCCTCGTTCCTTTGTAAGGACTGGACAATTCTATGCTCGAGGTGGACAGATGCTAACCAAAGCTCATTAGAAGGCTGGTCGGAGAGCCAGAACTATTTATGTCACACCTTTCTGATTTCATCAGATCTGCAAACACGGCAGAGATAAGGGGAGAAGGATAAGAGTTGTTTCTGGACCAGGGTCATTCGCGCACACACCCACAAGACAAAAAAAACGACTTTTTGACCAGCATCACATTGACAGCCCAACTAGGTCAAAACCATAACCCAATTTTAACCTCTTCAGAAATTCAACATGGCTTTGCTGGTCAGTTTGCTGGTTTCCCACCCCCCCAACAGAAACAGACTCCAACAGGAAACAGAGAGTGATTCCCAGGATGCACTTTGGCGTTTTAAGGTGAGCTGTAGTGAGCCACAACCTAGAATCGGAACCTCACGATTTCCTTCACCTTCATTGGTCAGAAATCAGGCGGCAAAGAAAGCGACAAAGGCCGCGTTCGTAAAATCGCTCTGGAAATCTGATCAGCATTCATGGAATGCCTCTTGTCCAATTAAATTACCTGGTCCCTTATGACGTTAAACCCAGTGTGCGCTCCGGCGCTCTCAGAGCGATTTTACGAACGCAACCAAAGCATTTGAAGAAGAAATCTGTTTGGCAGGACCATTGTCTTTCTAGCGAGTTGACTGCTCGGTTTGCAAGCGCCTGTACAGCCAACTAAACTTACAGCCAACTAAACTTACAGCCAACTAAACTTACAGCCAACTAAACTTACAGCCAACTAAACGTCTACTGTATGTATGATTAATTGACTTGTCTTATCCTGCAAATAAGTCTAGAAATACGTTTGGTTGCATGCTAAATCATCATGTTTCGTCATTTCTACATAACCAGTTATGTTATAACTAGAACAGTTTGAACCTACTGTAGTTAAACAAGGTCATCACATAACTAGTAGTAGTAGTATAAACCATGTCGATAAGCAGGTCAATCAGATATTAGCTAGCCTCTGGTCGTTCCCGTCGGTAGTTAAGGTGCCGGTGATGGACGTGAATGTTTAACACCGCTGAAAACTATTCCTCTGGTCGTTCCCGTCGGTAGTTAAGGTGCCGGTATGATGGACATTTATTCCCGTTTCTGTTAAACTTTTAAACTGCACCAGATGAATGTAACTTATCTTGCTTATCATTTTATTTCCACTCTTGTTTTAATCCGGTCCGCCTTCTGTTTGTGTGCTAATATTCTGTATTGTCTGTTGCTCTTTGTTGGCTGCTGTGGGGTGTAAGCCCAATACAAATTTCCCAGTGATGGGACAATAAAGTGACTTTTGACTTTGACTTTGACTTTGGACGTTGACAGAGATAACGTGTTGGAGATGGCGACGGAGAGCTGCTCGATCCAGGCCAAGCTTCTGGACCTGATGGACACGACTTACGAAATGGTTCAGGAGAACGGACAGAGGAAGTTCGGTGGACCTCCTCCAGGTGTGTGTGCGCGTGCGTGTGCGAGAGGAGAGAGTGTGTGTGTGTGTGTGTGTGTGTGTGTGTGTGTGAGAGTGAGAGTGTGTGTGTGAGAGTGTGTGAGAGTGAGAGTGAGAGTGAGAGTGTGTGTGTGTGTGTGTGTGAGAGTGAGAGTGAGAGTGAGAGTGTGTGTGTGTGTGTGTGTGTGTGAGAGTCAGAGTGAGAGTGAGAGTGTGTGTGTGCGTGCGTGCGCGTGCTTGTTGTGTTGGGTGTGTTTCAAATCCTTCACATAGTACAGTGTTTATCAGTCTTCCCATTATAGCTGAATAAGAACATCTAATCAAATGTGTTATAACAGTGTTATTACTATGTGAAATTCACCTAGGCCGACACATCTCTTCTTTTCTCACTCTCTTTCTCTTCCACCCGCCTGTTTCTCCCTCCTCCCCCTTCCCCCTTTTTATTTACTCTGCATCCTCTCCCCTCCTTCCCTCCTCTGTCTCACCCTCATCTCATTCTCTCTTTCTCTCATCCTCTCTCTCACACTTCCTCCTTTCTCTGTCATTCTCTCTCCTCCCTCCTCTCTTTCACCCTCACACCCTAATCTCATTCTCTCCCTCTTTCATCTTTCCTCCCTCCCCCTCCCCCCTGTCGCCCTCATCCCCCCTTCTCTCTCTCTCTCTCTCTCTCTCTCTCTCCTCCCTGCTCTCTCACACTCCCCCCTTCATCCCTTGTCATTCTCTCTCCTCCCTCTCTCCTCTCCTCTCCTCCCCCCTCCTCTCTCCTCCCCCCTCCTCCCTCCCCCATCCTCTCTCCTCCCTCCTCCTCCCTGCCCCCCCCACCTCCCCAGGTTGGGAGGGCCCCCCTCCTCCACGGGGGTGTGAGGTGTTTGTGGGTAAGATCCCCACGGACGTGTTTGAGGATGAGCTGGTGCCAGTGTTTAAGAGAGCCGGACGGATCTACCAGTTCAGACTGATGATGGAGTTCAGCGGAGAGAACAGGGGCTACGCCTTCGTCATGTACACCACCAGGTACACACACACACACACACACACACACACACACACACACACACACAGAGTTAAGACTGATGGTGGAGTTCAGAGGAGAGAACAGGGGCTACGCCTTCATCATGTACACCACCAGGTGCACACACACACACACACACACGCACACACACACACAGTTAAGACTGATGGTGGAGTTCAGAGGAGAGAACAGGGGCTACGCCTTCATCATGTACACCACCAGGTACACACACACACACACACACACACACACACATCGTTGTCGTCCTCCCCACCCCAGAGAGGAAGCCCAGAGAGCCATCCACCTGCTGGACAACTATGAGATTAGACCGAGGAAGTTCATCTGCGTGTGTTTGAGTCTGCACAACCGCAGGCTCTTCATCGTCTCCATCCACAAAAAGCTGAGGAAGGAGGACATACTGGAGGAGATGAGGAAGGTACAAACACACGCACACACACACACACACACACACACACACGCACACACCAGGCACGTGCCGTGAGCTTTTAGATTGGGTAAGCATAAGATATAGAAATACACATAATTACACATACACGCTATCAGTGAACGCAGTTTCAAGGAAATGCAATTTTGATGCCCTAGAACCCGCTAATAAACTGTAGTGTCACTTTGTGATCAGAATACCAAAAACAAAAAAAACAGTTGCCAGTTTCGACTATATCAGGGGTGCTCATTGTTCAATCTTTTTTGAACCAAGATCTTTTCAAGTAGCCAGCCTGCTGAAATCTACAAGTCCAGTTTCAACATCGCAAACGCACACATGCACAACACAGACACACACCGTTTCCATCCTCCATAGTAAACTCACAACACACTTTCTTTTCACACTTTGTCACACAGGCACTTGACATCACATCACAAACCCTCCCTCTCTATCTCTCTCAAACACTTTTGGTCCAGAACCAATG
>NC_137675.1:81106797-81111797 GCF_963989245.1 Nansenia antarctica
ACATTCATGACAGTCTGTCTGTCTGTCTGTCTCTGTGTCTGTCTGTCTCTACTGTATGTCTGTCTGTCTCTGTCTGTCTCTGTGTCTGTCTTTGTCTGTCTGTCTGTGTCTATCTGTGTCTGTCTGTCTCTGTCTGTCTCTGTCTATGTCTGTGTCTGTCTCTGTCTGTGTCTGTCTGTCTGTCTGTCTGTCTGACTCTGTGTCTCTGAGTGAGATGGTCACCATGTGTTGATGCCTGTGTTGTCCACTAGGTGGTGATCTCTTCAGCAAGGAGCAGCTTCATGCCTGACAAGTGGTGCAGCGTCCAGGAGGATGCCAAGGAGCTGGCCGCTCAGAACGCCTTCTGGAACCTGGGTACACACACACACACACGCGCACACACACACACACACACACACACACACACACACACACACACTAGGGATGTACCCGAATACGAATAAGTTATTCAGGAAAGCACATATAATGCGATGGAAACACATACAGATTCTACCCGAAGTTGCTTGTTATTATTCTGAAAAAAGCCATTGACATGTCTGTTCGTCAGCCATTATTTTTCTTCAAATCCATTCATATCATTGTGAATGGTCACAAGATAAAAATGCCCATTCTGTTTGCAACATAGGACTTTGATTCCACTAACTAGTCGTTTCATTTACTACACATTTTGGAAAAGTGATCACTATTCAGTAGCCGTCCCCACCAAGTCAGCGCTGCCTCGATGCGAAACTCTCGCATTGGAAGTAGTAATTCATATTTCCCTTGCGAACTGCAGTAATGTTAACACTTCAAGAAACGCGAATGCAGCATCATTGGAATTTAAGATGATTCCCTTCAACTGAAGGATATTTTTCTATACTGTATATCTTTAATGTAAATCATTTCTATTTCCAATGCAAAACAGAATCTTTCAGTTTCAAAAAAAAAAAAATCTTCAGTTTCTGGTTGTTCAACGTCCCCCAGTTAAAGGGGTGGTTAGTTTAGCTAAAAAAAAAAAAAGAGAGAGAGATAAAACATACAGTATGATGATGTGGTGATGATGTTAATTATAAACCAATATGAATTGAACCAATATTGATTGAAGGCACAAACATTGCATTGCCAATGAATATTAGATTAGAAGCTACAACATTTGCCTGATTGAATCTGACTTCCGGTATAAACCACGCCCACTTCTGGTCTTCTATCCGAATACAGATACAGATACAGATACAGATAACTTTGTAGGTTGAACAGATACAGATACAGATAATGATGTCTCTGTACACCACTAACACACGCACACACACACACGCACACACCTGGGTTTCCGTTAACCGGTAATTACCGGTCTTTGTCCGGTAAAATCTGTTGAAGTCCGACTATTTAAACCTCTTCGGTCATAATGTCCGGTGAAAATAATTCCCTTTAAGCACAATTTGAATACAATTTGCTAAAATTAATTTGTCACATATTCTGATTCCTTCTACATTAAAAAAGACGAATATATAGGCTATATTTTTTCTTTTATTATTAATGTGTAGACTAGCCTACGCGATGAACAACAGCGGCAGGGTTGCCAGATGGGATTGACAATTTACAGCCTAACTAGTCCGCTAAATAACCGCTAAACCCAGTAGCCCATTCGGCGGTAACCCGCCCCATCTGGCAACCCTGTCTCTCAACAGCGCGAGTAGTTTATTGTTTGCGGAGAGTGAAGGTACCTTTCGGGAGTAGTTGTGAGGGAGAAATTCGTCAGTTAATTTAGTTTGATCTAGTCTAAATAAAACCACTGCAGTGACCGGAGTCAAGGTTATTGTTCTGCGTGTTTTGGATGTGCTAGAGCACAGTGAATGACCACAGAGGGCCGTGAGATGCGGCTAGTAAAGGACGCTAGCCATCTCAACCCCGTTCATTGATTGAGCCTGCCGTGCCCGTTCCAGCCCTGAGTCGGGAGATTCAGAGTACAACATCCCCCTGGCTACCTCTTCTACTCCCCCTGGCTACCTCTTCTACTCCTCCTGGCTACCTCTTCTACTCCCCCTGGCTACCTCTTCTACTCCCCCTGGCTACCTCTTCTACTCCTCCTGGCTACCTCTTCTACTCCCCCTGGCTACCTCTTCTACTCCCCCTGGCTACCTCTTCTACTCCCCCTGGCTACCTCTTCTACTCCCCCTGGCTACCTCTTCTACTCCCCCTGGCTACCTCTTCTACTCCGGGAGTTTCCATTGAACTTTCCTCCTCTACATTCGTCCATCTCCGCGTGCGCTACTATCGACAACCTGGGCTACTGGTACCATTAGATTAGGATTGATTAGATTAGGTTGACAATACCACACTACATTTGAGTTTAGGGATATCAATGTTATATATTTGTGTATGTTTTATCTTTATGTATTAAATGTTATAATTGTTCCACATTTGAGACATGTCTTCCCCCCACTCAGTTATTCAGTCGGTGTCCATCATTTTAGTTCAATTTAGTCTATCTATAGTGTTAGAGTTTAATTTGTGCCACTAAATTGAAATAGTCCACGGGTGTGTATCCCCCCGATACAACCTCCCCATTCTCATACTCCCGAGTCCGAGTAAGTATGATTTGACAGGCAGCTAGACTTAATGCCTTCCCAATCAGCGAGACGTGGTTATAGAAATTACGTTGTTTTATTGATAAAAAGGGTAAAACTGGAAAGAGAATATAGAAAACGTACATTACTGTCGTGAAACTATTTAACACACTTCAGTTAACGTAATGTGGAGTCCGTTCATTGATCGATCGATGCAGTCCGTTCAAATAGCCATCAAAAGCTAAACTAGGCATACTTAAAATGACCAATTACATCCTCAAATCCCATTAATGCAATTGAAATAAACATCTTAGCCTAGAGTCGTAATTCAAAGTAGCAAAGGTGACTAGGCCCAGTGTGGCGCGTGCAGCCCTGGACAGTAGCGCATGCGAATCATGAAAGCCTATATTATTATATAGTTCGCATCTAATCGTATCGGATGAGAAATAGACATTAAATGGCATATATAGGCTATACAACAGCTAATCACCGCGACAAACACCTATATTATATTTGAATATGATGACCGGAATTTCTCCCGTTTGTCTGACACATTGAAATCTTTCCGGACACGTTGACCGGCACCAATTTTTTCTAACGGAAACCCTGACACACACACACACACACACACACAACCTGGTTGAGTGAGAGACACTGAGCCAACACACTGTGTCAACACGATCAGACACACTCAGATCAAACACTCCGCTCAACTACCTGTTTATTGACCTTTCCTCTCCTCTCCCCCTCTTCTCTCTCTCCCCTCTTCTCTCTCTCTCTCCCCCTCTTCTCTCTCTCTTCCTCTTCTCTCTCTCTCTCTCCTCTTTTCTCTCTCTCCTCCGCTTCTCTCTTTCTCTCCTCTCCTCTTCTCTCCCCTCCTCTTCTCTCTCTCTCCCCATCTTCTCCCCCCCTCTTCTCTCTCTCTCTCCTCCTCTTCTCTCTCTCTCCTCTCCTCTCTCTCTCCTCTCCTCTCCTATTTTCTCTCCTCCTCTCCCCTCTCTCTCTCTCCTCCTCTTCTCTTTCTCTCCTCTCCTCTTCTCTCTCTCTCCTCTTTTCTCTCCTCCTCTCCTCTTCTCTCTCTCTATCTCCTCCTCTTCTCTCTCTCCTTTCCTCTTCTCTCTCCCCTTCTCCCTCCTCCTCTCCTCTCCTCTTCTCTCTCCTCCTCTTCTCTCTCTCTTTCTCTCCGTTCCAGATTATTTCTTCCTGAACGAGGGGTCTCCTGGGAGCTTGTCTCCCCCTGTTCCCTCTCCGACCAGCACCGGCCTTCTAGCGTCCGGCTATCGAGCCTACCCCTACCCCGCCTACCTACTCCCCCCTCTCTCTCCCCTGACCGCACAGACACCCCAGAGGCTCTTCATCCCCAGCCAGTCAGGGTACTTCTGACCCCGCACCACAGGTACACACACACACACACACACACACACACACACACACACACACACATACACACACAGAGGAGAATAGTACTTGAACACTGTTAACACTAGTCAGCCTTTTCTTGATCTTCAGCTTGACTTCTTAGAAGTTAAAATACCAAAAAATCAGATTAGACACACACACACACACACACACACACACACACACAAGATCAGATGGGTTTTATTCACCCAGACAGAGTTCCTCTGATTGGTCCCACTAGAGCAACCTCAGCACCAGGACTTAATACAAGAACATGATACTTCATGCTGAGCTTCAGTTCTTTAAACACACACACACACACACACACACACACACACACACACACACACACACACACACACACACACAGATAGGCAGACACACACACACACACACACACACATATTCAGCTTAATAAGACAGATGGTTATTCATGCCCAGTGGGGAGTAGGGCTGCTGATCTCACACTCTTCCACATTGTTGGAAAAGAAGAACATCTGAAGTATGGAATATTCCAGATCCTCTCACAGAGCTGAGGAAAGGCATTTGATGAACATGAATATTTCACTGTGAACTTATTGATAGCACTGTTTAATTATTGATAACACTATTAACTTGTTCATAACACTATTGATAACACTAAACTTATTGATAACACTGTGAACGTTTTGATAACACTACATTTATTGATAGCGCTGAACGTGTTGATAACACTACACATTTATTGATAACACTATTAACTCGTTCATAATACTGTGAAAGCATTGATAATTGATCGTACCCTCAGATTCAGTCTGGCCTGTCCCATCACCACCGCCTGAGAGAGAAGAGGAGGAGAAGGGAGGTAGGGAGGGGCGGAAGAAAAGAAGAGAGATACCGCCTTCAGTTTGTACCTTGTTCATTTAATTTAGACAATGTTCCTGTTAGTTGATTACCTCTGGTCCACTACCCATTACACCATCTCAGGAGAGAGGGGGGGTGGGAGAGGGGGTAGGAGGTTGGTGTCCTCTGAACCACCGCTCATTACACCTACTATATCTCAGGAGGGGGGGTGGA
>NC_137675.1:81116797-81199297 GCF_963989245.1 Nansenia antarctica
TAAGCTATTCTGCCGGGCGAGAGGTCAAATGTTAAGTGAACTTGAAAGTGATAAGAGCCAATCAGTAGCTGTTATCGGAATTAAAGAACTACTGATTGGCTGTAAGCATGCTTACCCTGGCCACATTAAACAGCGGGCTGAGGCATCGGAAAAAAATAAAAAAGACATTTTCACGCATTCGAATGTACGCGAGGGAAAGCAGAGAGAGAAGTGCTTATAATGCAACGCAATGCAAGCAGAGTAGGAAGTGCTAACTCCTGCAGGTGGCGCTAAAAATGCAACGTCAAAATGAAAGACTCCTGCTGCCCTGGGACCTAAAATACGACTCTTTTAATGAAATCAAACAAACGGTTTACATGCACTTTTATTTTAATATTTTCACGGTCCTTTTTTATTTTTTCGTTGGGTAAGCACTGCTTACTATGCTTATATGGACGACACGTCCTTGGCACACACACACTCACACACACACACACACACACACACACACACACACATACACCCACACACACACACACACACACACACACTCTGAATGAATAAATATCAAACATGTTCTAGGTCATTATAGGCCAATGAGCACTCTCAGATAGTGTTTCACCTGAGGGGTATTCCATCAATGCCGCTAGATTTTTGGATAATATTATCTACATTTATTACTAAAATAAGCTCAGAATTTCCTTCAGTGATGTTGATGGAATACCCCCCTGGTGCGACCACCTGGTACTACGTCACATGGTCACAATCTGCAGCCCTGGTGCAGGATGGGTTCATTCTGTAGTCCAGTTCCATCTAGTACAGAGCCTCTCCACCCAGTCTTGCTGCTGCACCCCATTCTAGTCTGAATCAGACACCTTTAGGTTGATGTCAGTGACGGTGTGTGTGCTTGTGTGTGTGTGTGTGTGTGTGTCGGCGTGTGTGTATGTCTGCGTGTGTGTGTGTGTGTGTGTGTGTGTGTGTGTGTATGTGCGTGCGTGTGTGTGTGTGTGTTCTCTCCAGATAACAGATGGGGTAGTACATGTGATCGTGTACCCCAGCGCAACAGACAAATCTAAGAACCGCGGCTTCGCCTTCTTAGAGTACGACTCCCACAAGGCAGCCGCCATGGCCCTGAGGAAACTCGCACCAGGTACACTCACACACACACACACACACACACACACACACACACACACATACACACTCACACATCACACACACCACACACACACACTTACTCTCTCACACTCACACTCACACTCACACTCACACTCACACACACACACACACACACACACACACACTCACTCACTCACTCACTCACTCTCACTTTCTCACTCTCACACACATACACACACACACACACACACACAGACCCACACTCACTCTCTCACTCTCACTCTCTCACACACACACACACACACACACACACACACACACACACTCACTCTCGCATTTTCACACTCTCACTCTCTCTCACACACACACACACACACACACACACACACTCGCTCACTCGCTCTTCCTCATTGAGATAGACATTGCTTCAGTTTCCAAATGCCCATCCCCAATGCATGTCCAGCTGTTCAGTAATAGAAGTCTCTTCTCTCCTCCCCTCAGTATTTGTAAGCGATGCATCCGTAAGATGGATCACCACTGTCCCTGGGTGAACAACTGCGTGGGAGAAAAGAATCAGAGGTTCTTTGTACTTTTCACTGTAAGTGGACAGTATTGAATGGATGGATGGACGTCATTATTCTGAGCAGAGTTCAGTTAATTGTCATCGAAAGGAATGGTCCTACCTCTCTCTCTACCTCCCCCCTACCTCCCCCCTCCCCCCCCCTACCTCTCTCTCTACCTCCCCCCTACCTCCCCCCTCCCCCCCCCTACCTCTCTCTCTACCTCCCCCCTACCTCCCCCCTCCCCCCCCTACCTCTCTCTCTACCTCCCCCCCTACCTCTCTCTCTACCTCCCCCCTCCCCCCCCTACCTCTCTCTCTACCTCCCCCCTACCTCCCCCCTCCCCCCCCCTACCTCTCTCTCTACCTCCCCCCTACCCCCCCCTACCTCTCTCTCTACCTCCCCCCTACCTCCCCCCTCCCCCCCCTACCTCTCTCTCTACCTCCCCCCCCTACCTCTCTCTCTACCTCCCCCCTCCCCCCCTACCTCTCTCTCTACCTCCCCCCTCCCCCCCCTACCTCTCTCTCTACCTCCCCCCTCCCCCCCTACCTCTCTCTCTACCTCCCCCCTACCTCCCCCCTCCCCCCCCTACCTCTCTCTCTACCTCCCCCCCTACCTCTCTCTCTACCTCCCCCCTCCCCCCCCTACCTCCTTTCCTCCCACAGAGAACAACAACAAGGACAGCATTCCACCAGCGGGGAGCCAGTGTTGTGAAGAGACGTGATCTGGCAGCCCGACTGCTGTGTAGAGGAGGTGGGGCCAGTCGGCCAGCCGAGGTGGAGGAGCGGAGTGAGCGGGCAGGGGTTTGGGGGGTTACCATTTCCTTCAGGTAGGCAGGGGCTGTCCCTTTAGCTGCCTGGTATGCAAGCACCAGGGTCTTGAATCTGATGCGAGCTGCTATCGGGAGCCAGTGCAGGGTGCGAAGGAGAGGGGTGACATGCGAGTATTTGGGGAGGTTGAATACCAGCCGGGCAGCAGCATTCTGGATGAGCTGCAGAGGTCTAATGGCTGAAGCGGGGAGCCCCGCCAGGAGTGCATTGCAGTAATCCAGGCGGGAGATGACCAGTGCCTGGATCAAGAGTTGCGCTGCCTCTCTGGTAAGGAATGGTCGTATCCAAGGGTTAGGGTTAGGGTTAGGGTCGTATCCTTCTGATGTTGTAGAGGAGGAATCTGCAAGTACAAGTACCAACTACGAAGTGGGGCTGCGTTGGAAGGTGGGGGCGGCGCCCTAGCGCCCTCTATTGGCCGGCCGCCACTGTGTCTCATGCATTGTATGCACTATCGCTATTTTCTTAGTCTCTATTTCTATATGGATAACACAGTGGAGGACACAATGGCTACAGCAGATGCAAGTACTAATATCATACAAGATGTTTTGAAGTTAAAGGTATCATTGTATGCGATATTCTGCACATACATATAGTTTTCGGCTCCATTATTTGCACATCAAAAGTGTTTAACACCTGGGGTCTTAGTTTTGTTGTTTTTCATTGTTCTCGTTTCCTTCCCTGAGGGGAAATCATTGTTGATTACAGACTTCCATTATGGGAACCACTAAAATGACCAATAAACGAGGAGGATGCTTCGCGTGCCATTGGGGTGTATAAACTTTCCAAACTATGCAGCACAAAACCAGAAAGTAAAGACACTCGTGAGAAAAGCTGATTTGAGAGTGCATATTAATCCAGAAGTTGTGTGTGTCCTCAGGCACGCAGACTGTTACATTAATGAAATGAATGAGAGAGAAAAACATGTTTAAATAATCTCCCAGGTCCACATTAAGCGCTCTCGGTTTTTATTCTACAGAATTAGGATATTTATCTAATTGTTGCCATTACAAAGTTCCAATAAATCCACCAAATGTTGGTAATTTACATTAGAACATTAACATGAATATATGCTGTTGTCAATAAAGACGTTATCGAAGCGTATCAACTTGTGGTTATGGACGTATTCTACTGTGTGCGTAAATTCAATGTGGTACACATAAACATAAACCAGTAGACGATTTCGAGTTCGTAATGATACAATACAATAAAAAAAACTTACGGGTGTTCTTTTTCTTTTCCATTTGATCCAATATTTCCATGTTGACTTTTCATTTGATTGATAGCCCATAGCGAGATACTGGGCAACAAGTGGCTGAACTAAACTATCCATTTGTGTTCTGTTCTCTGAGAGCATTTCATTGCGTATTTGGTTCAGTGTGCGTTCGTAAATTCGCTCTAAGAGCGACGGAGCGCACACTGGGTTCAACGTCATAAAGGGATCAAGTAATTTGATTGGACAAGAGGCGTTCCATGAGTGCTGATCAGATTTCCAGAACGAGTTTACGAACGCAGCCTCAGTGTGTGGCTGTGCGCCGGCGGTGAGCTCAGCATTGTTCTGACTTGTCAAATGAGGATGATGACACAAATGAAGATGCATCGTGCTGCTGTCGGCGTGGGCGGAAACACACTTGAACAAAAGTTGTTTTGGGTGATGCGCCCAAGTACTGTTCGGATAATTTATGCGCAAGAGCTCAAAAAAATGAGTAATCAAAATCTCTTTATTGTTTCCATTGTTTTGTCGTCATGCAGCATAGTGCCAGCGCCGTCAAATTCTGTAGAATAAACCAAATCTTTACCAGAAAAAAATTATATAGATAGCCTCAAATGACATTTAAATGAGGATGATTGAGGCTCAAATTAAACCATTTTAGTTTTAAAGGAATAAACTTAATTCCAGCTGTTGGTTTTGTGACAGTGTGCTTAACGGTTGGCATGTTCATTCTCATAGTGCCTCTAATACACAGCATGCACATTCCATGACTAGTGCACTTCAGGTTCCTTGGGACCAGTCATTACCATCAGCCCCAGTATCCTGAGCCCCCTAGAACAGGAAAGGTGTGTCCTTCCCTTACAGCCGTATGTTCTCTCTAGTATAGACTACAGGTCCTGGGAGGATGTCTCTATTGGCCTGTTGGATTCCCCTAGGAGATCTAGCGGGGGATTATCACAGTCCTCCAGACAGAGGAGGCACGAAACGTGTGTGATAACCCCGTCTCTACGGAGTAGACATCCAACAAGACACTCTCTGGTGAGCTGGTGAGGCTGTGGAAATGCCTCCAGGGCATTATTGAAATGTACAAATGAAAAGGGTTCCCAGGACCATCAAAAACTACAGAGAGTAAGATTATCTTCAAGGTAGACAAGTTTCCTAGAAACTGCTCAGTTTATGATCTGATGATCCAGATTTAAAAAGCTATAACAAGCTGTAATCCCACGTCACAAGAGGGAGTTTAACAATAGTTAACTACCTTAACTGTTACATAGCTCATAACTGTATCTCCCTCTAAACTACAGTACTTGCCTTCCTGTAGGCTACCTATCACTATCATTGTCATGTTTTTTAATATCATGTTCTTATATCACTATTTGCACATCTGGTTAGATGCTAAACTCTATTTTGCGTTGTATAGTAGCCTACTTGCGCAGTGCAATGACAATCAAGTTTAATCTAATCTGATAGTAGGATAGTGTAAAACCTGTATCACAAAGCATTGACTCAAACATAACACTGCATATAACTACTATTGTATAGCCTTCCCTACATAACACTCTATATAACTACTGCTTATATAGTAACTTACCTTCCCTGCAGTATAAACGACCAGAGTATGTAGGCTATAATATACAATGTTGTATTGGTTTCACAGCTCTGAGTACAGGTTATGCCAAATGACCCTGACAACACAAACGATAGAATAAGCCTTTATATGTGTAGCATCTATTCACAAGAAGTAGGAGGGTGTAGTGACTACATTATGGGTTCATGTTCTCCTCTTACTGTTGGTTGTGTAGTGGGAGGGAACCAGTTCTGGCACTAGGGGCAGAGGGGAGGATTATTAACGTTGCAACTTCCTGTTTAGACACAAGAGTTTTGGTGATCTATTTCCTGGTCCTGTACTGAGAGTACAAGTTGTTATTTTGATTAAACAGTTATCATTACGTTGCCTACGTCTTTCCTTTTTCCTCCGGCACTACACTGGTGACCCCGACGTGGATTTTTGTTAACGTAATTGTGTACAAAAACCAGCGAACGAACATTACAATCCTGCAAAATGTCCGGGCGAGGAAGACGTTCAAACCAGCGGCAGCCATCACCATCCCCTGTCAGGGTAACGCGTGGTGCGCACACTCCCACTCTCAAGCTACCAGAGTTCTGGGACTCAACGCCTGCTGCATGGTTTGCTATTGTAGAGGCACATTTCAACAAAAGTGACATCGATGACGACGACGACCGGTACAACCATGCTGTGGCAATGTTGGGCAGCTCCACCGCAGCTCGAGTGGTAGGTTTTTTGTCTGCTCCCCCGACGACGAACAAATATGAGCGCCTCAAGGCCCTGCTTCTAGAGACATTTGAACTGTCCACTGCGGAGAGGGTGCGTCGCCTATTTGCCATGTCGGACTTGGGTGACGAGAGGCCTTCTGCGCGCATGGAGAGGATGCTAAACCTGCTCGGTACAGAAGACCCCATGATCCTCTTCACAGAGCTGTTCATGCGCACATTGCCAGCTCAAGTTAGGATGGCGCTGGCCAACACCGCCATCATGGAGCCCCGCGCCCTGGCCAGGGAAGCGGACCGGTTCGTCTTGGCCATGCCTCAACGGTCCCCCGACCTGCTCGCTCCCGCGGCCGCCCCGCCACCCGACCGTCGCAGGAGAGCGAAGGATGACGCCAGACCTTCTGGCCAGCAGGGTAACGCTGCGGGCCATTGTTTCTACCACGCCACTTTTGGCGCCAAGGCCAAACGGTGCCGCTCACCCTGCACCTTCGGACCGACGGGAAACGGCGGGGCCGGCACTCAGTAGTGGCCCTGAGCGCTGGCGTCACCAACAGGCTGCTCTTCATACAAGACACCGCCTCTGGTCGCAGTTTCCTTTGTGACACAGGTGCCCAGTGGAGCATCATTCCGGCAGAGAGATCGGATGTGGCGAAGGAGGAGCGTGGTCCGCAGTTGGCAGGCGCGGACGGCACACCTATCTGCTCTTATGGCACTAGGGCGGTGGACGTGTGCTTCGGAGGGCAATGCTTTTCGTGGGATTTTGTCATAGCGGCTGTCACATTTCCCCTCCTTGGTGCGGATTTTCTGTGCGCCCACAACCTGTTGGTGGACGTGGGGAACAGGCGCCTGGTCAACTCACAGACTTTCGCTTCCTTCGCCTGTACGCAGGGGGAGGCGGTCTACAGCGGGTGGTCCAATACGCTCGCCGAAAGTGACCAGTACCTTCGGCTGCTCGCCGAATTCCCCGACCTTACCAAGCCCACCTTCTCCGCGCCCACGGTGAAACACGGAGTGGAGCACCACATCGAGACCGAGGGGCCTCCCCTCCACGCCAGGGCCAGGCGCCTCAACCCGGAGAAGCTGGCCATCGCCAGGGCGGAGTTTGCGCATATGGAGCAGGTGGGCATCGTTCGGCGCTCGAGCAGCCCCTGGGCGTCTCCCCTGCACATCGTCCCTAAGTCAGACGGCGGGTGGCGCCCATGTGGGGACTACCGCCGCCTCAACGACGCGTCCAAGCCTGACCGCTACCCGGTCCCACATGTCCAGGACTTTTCAGCGAACCTGGCAGGCAAACGCTTCTTCTCCAAAGTGGACCTGGTACGGGGGTACCATCAGGTGCCGGTGCACCCCGAGGACGTCCCTAAGACGGCCGTAATCACGCCATTTGGACTCTTCGAGTTTCTGCGGATGCCGTTCGGCCTGAAGAACGCGGCGCAGACCTTCCAACGCCTCATGCACTCGGTGCTCCGGGACCTACCATTCCTCTTCGTCTACTTGGATGACATCCTCGTCGCAAGCACCACGGAGGAGGAGCACCTGTCCCACCTCCGGGCCCTTTTCACACGGCTCAGCCAACATGGGCTGATTGTCAATCCGGCGAAGTGTGAGTTCGGACGGAACACCATCGACTTTCTCGGGCACCGGGTCTCCGCAGAGGGGGTGACCCCCCTCCCCTCGAAGGTGGAAGCTGTCGCTGCTTTCCCGCGCCCCAGCACAATCAGCGAGCTCAAGGGGTTCATCGGGATGGTAACCTTCTACTATCGCTTCCTCCACCACATCGCTCACATCCTGCGGCCTCTGTACGATGCCCAGAAGGGCAAGACTCTGAAGCAGCCGGTGGACTGGACGGCGGAGCGTGTCAAAGCCTTTCAGGACACCAAGGCGGCCCTGGCCCGCGCTGCCATGTTGGCCCACCCCTCGCCCTCGGCACCCACTGCTCTCACCACGGACGCCTCTGACTTTGCTGTGGGAGCGGTGTACGAACAGTGGGTTGGGGACGCCTGGCAGCCTCTTGCATTCTTCAGCCGCCAGCTGTCTCCCAGAGAGCAAAGGTACAGCACATTCGACAGGGAGCTCCTCGGGCTGTGGCTTGCTGTCAGACACTTCCGTTTTTTACTGGAGGGCCGCGAGTTTACGGCCTACGTGGACCACAAGCCACTCACGCACGCCATGTCCAAGGTGGCGGAGCCGTGGTCCGACCGCCAACAGCGCCAGCTCGCCTACATATCCGAGTTCACCACAGACATCCAGCACGTTGCTGGGAAGTCCAACCAGGTCGCGGATTGTCTCTCCAGGGCGGTGGTTGGTGCGGTCCAACTGGGTTTGGACTACGCGCGCATGGCTGCAGACCAGGCCGCCGACCCCGCCGTCCAGGCTCTCAAGTTGTCGGACACAGGACTGCGCCTAGAAGAGGTGGTTTTCGGTGACGCAGGGGCCACGCTCCTGTGCGACGTCTCCATGGGTCAGCCACGACCGGTGGTCCCCGCCAACTGGAGGCGCCCCGCCTTCGAGGCGATACACGGCTTGTCTCACCCTGGTAGGAAACCGTCCTCACGGCTGGTGTCAGAGAAATTCGTCTGGCATGGGCTCAAGAGGGATGTGAGGGCCTGGGTAGACACGTGCATCGCCTGCCAGCGCGCCAAGGTGCATCGACACGTCAAGGCCCCCCTGGAGCAGTTCTCTGTGCCTGAGCGGAGGTTCGATCATGTAAACGTGGACCTGGTAGGGCCGCTGCCCCCCTCGCACGGATACACCTATCTCTTTACCATGGTGGACAGGACGACTCGCTGGCCGGAGGCAGTTCCGCTCTCCTCAACGACAGCCCCCGACCTGGCCCGGGCGTTCATCGCGGTGTGGGTCTCCCGCTACGGCACCCCTGCTGATCTCTCCTCTAACCGTGGCTCACAGTTTACTTCAGAGCTGTGGGCAGCGGTGGCGGAGAATCTGGGGGTCAAGCTCCACCGCACAACCGCCTATCACCCGCAGGCGAACGGGCTCTGTGAGCGTTTCCATCGATCCATGAAGGCCGCCCTTCGAGCCAGCCTCACGGACAGCGACTGGCTTGACAAGCTGCCGTGGGTCATGCTGGGGCTCAGGACAGCGCCTAAGGAGGACCTCCAGTCGTCGTCCGCTGAGCTGGTGTTTGGACAGCCGCTGCGGGTCCCCGGTGACTTCATTCCCAAGTCAACGGAGCCCTGGTCCGCCGCCGCTCAGCGCGCCTCCCTGCTGGACAGCGCCAGGACCTTCGTCCCGGTCCCGACTACGCAGCATGGTGTCCCTACTTCGAGGGTGCCCCCGGAGCTGCACTCAGCGAGGTTCGTTTTCATTCGTCATGATGGCCACAGGACTCCACTACGTCCTCCTTATGACGGGCCTTTCCGTGTCATCGAGGCCGGAGCCAAGAACTTCATGGTTGACATGGGGGGTAGGCCTGAGTGTGTGTCCGTTGATCGCCTCAAACCGGCCCACTTGGACCTTGAACTGCCCCTGGACTTGGCCCTGCCACCGCGCAGAGGCCGGCCTCCGGTCCTACCTCCCCTGCCGCGCCCTGGCCATTCCCCCCTCCGACCCCGACAACCCCCCGCAGCTCGCGAGCCCCCGGTCGTCACTGCCCCCCGTCCTTCCCTGCAGGAGGACGTGATGGGCGATGTCACACCTCCTCCCGCACCTCCTGACTTTACCTACGATCGTAGGGGCCGGGCCATACGCCCTCCTCGCCGTGAGGATTTCCAATATTGAGGTGAACACTGGGGGGGCTGGTGTAGTGACTACATTATGGGTTCATGTTCTCCTCTTACTGTTGGTTGTGTAGTGGGAGGGAACCAGTTCTGGCACTAGGGGCAGAGGGGAGGATTATTAACGTTGCAACTTCCTGTTTAGACACAAGAGTTTTGGTGATCTATTTCCTGGCCCTGTACTGAGAGTACAAGTTGTTATTTTGATTAAACAGTTATCATTACGTTGCCTACGTCTTTCCTTTTTCCTCCGGCACTACAAGAGTAACCTATCAAGCAAGGCTAAAAGGCATTCCAAAATCCCAATAACCGGTTGAGAGAAAAGAGAAAAAAGACGCACTTCGAACAAATCCGATTGAGGGGGGTCTCCGACAGTGGGTCTTCGAAAGCAGTGATGCTCAAGTAGTTGATGGCACGAGAGCAGGGTAGTTAGCATTCTACCCTGGACAGCGACAGATTGTTGCGCATGCGCACGCTATTCAGCGTGCATCAATGCCGTGTGTGAGTTCAAGAGAGGGATTCGAGAGAGCCTTTGATATGGTCGCAGACATGGATGGAGAAAAGCGGAAAAGAAGTATCTGGTCACGGCAAGAGCAGGTGGCCGGAGAGAAGTCCTTGAAAGACGGGAACAACACGCGTGACGATATCCCCGATAGAGTGACACTGAAAAAAGGACTTTTAAGCGCTTGCACAATTATCATAGGTAAGGTTGAAGAAGTGGTAGCTATTGCATTTATTAGAATCAATTGTGAGGTTGTTTTTCCATTGCAGTGCTTTCTTTTAAGATACAACTTGTTTTTTTTTTTTTACTTCAGAGGCATGCACTTGGTGAATTTAAATTATTAGAATTAATGGTGGACTGTCAAGCCTAATTAAAAGTTAGCTACATGCTTTTCAAGCACAATTCGGATGAGAAATGTTTACCTTGATTTTTATTTTATCTTATTAAGGGCTCAAAAACAAAAGTGTCGGTTGTTGATACTGAAATCATGTTTGTAGTCTTTAGTCAGATACAACACTATCATGTCATGAACAAAGAAAAAAATAGGGATGAATCACATTTTGCCATACACTGTACAATGTGTGTGCTACAAATATTATATCACCAACTTCAATGATCCTTCTTTGCAAGTGTGATTTAGACCTGTGCTTTATCTGTGTCAGTGTGACATGTATGATGTTTGAAATGAGCAGTTATGGCTCTGTGGTAACCCTGCCCTGTGATAACCATGGCTCTGTGATAACCCTGCCCTGTGGTAACTCTGGCCTGTGATAACCCTGCTCTGTCTCTGTGATAACCCTGCCCTGTGATAACCCTGCTCTGTCTCTGTGATAACCCTGCCCTGTGATAACCCTGCTCTGTCTCTGTGATAACCCTGCCCTGTGATAACCCTGCCCTGTGATAACCCTGCCCTGTGATAACCCTGCTCTGTCTCTGTGATAACCCTGCCCTGTGATAACCCTGCTCTGTCTCTGTGATAACCCTGCTCTGTCTCTATGATAACCCTGCCCTGTGATAACCCTGCTCTGTCTCTGTGATAACCCTGCCCTGTGATAACCCTGCCCTGTGATAACCCTGCTCTGTCTCTATGATAACCCTGCCCTGTGATAACCCTGCTCTGTCTCTGTGATATCACTAACCCTGCCCTGTGATAACCCTGCTCTGTCTCTGTGATAACCCTGCCCTGTGATAACCCTGCTCTGTCTCTGTGATAACCCTGCCCTGTGGTAACCCTGCTCTGTGGTAACCCTGGCCCTGTGATAACCCTGCTCTGTGATAACCCTGGCCCTGTGATAACCCTGCCCTGTGAAACCAAAACAATAATGTTTTGACCCTCTAATATACTATACAAGTAACATAGTCTCTGATAACATTGTCTCTGCTGCCCCCCTGTGGACGTTAGATGATGTACTTAAAGGGCTCAAAAACAAAAGTGTAGGTTGTCGATACTGAAATCATGTTTGTAGTCTTTAGTCAGATACAACACTATCATGCTTATAATGATGAAAAATGCGTATGGATCTTCCACCTGCTACTGAGGCTCCTGACGGTGTATTAAATGAATAAAGTGTCAAATTGACAATATATCTTGTTTGTTCCTTGTACTGAGAGAGAGTTCAATCATCCAATCCACCAAACAACTCAAAACAATTGTCAATACCAACAGGAGAATACACTGTTTAGCATTGGCAGAGGATTTTGGCCATCCCACAAATGCATGATCCTTACAAGTTGGACATCATTGTAAAGGTAAATAAACAGGCTTTCCAATGTTATAAAATACAATGCCAATTAGCATTGTAACAACAGATAATTTAGTTTATCTTGGTATTCTAATAAGGTAAGACCCTTTAAGCTAAAGATATGCAGACCAAAGCATTAGAACGTAACACAATTTCCCTTATTTAGAAATCCCAATGTTGACAGGTATGGTAACAATGGGCATTGTTCTACTTCTCTCAATAGTGCAGAGCACCCATGTCTCTCTCTCTCTCGCTGGCTGGCTACCTCTTTTCCCTTCTCTGTCTGAGTTACTATTCCTCCATCCTCTCTCTCTCTCTCTCTCTCTCTCTCTCGTCTGTCAGATGCTAGCCCTGGCAGTACTGGACAGGATCCAGTCTATAGACCGGCGTCAGTGCCAGTCATCCTTGACTCCACCCTCTCCTTCCAATCTCACATCAAGTCCATCACCAGATCCGCCTTCTTCCACCTAAGAAACATTGCCATACTCTGACCATCACTCTGGACTCACCTCCCGCCTGGACTACATTAGAGGGTCCATGCACATTCATCCTACTGAAGTGTACATTGTTTGACCTGTATACGTTTACCCGACTCGGTTGTCTCCTCTTCATGTCTTCTTCTACGGTGTGTTTTGAGGAGTAGATTGGGAGAGAGGTTGCAAGGAATTGAAGAAAAAAACAAGAGGCATATGAGCCCAAATCTAAAGTCTTTCCTTGACTCCTTGAAATTCTATCTTGAAATTCTCCTCCAATACATTCTGAGGTCAGGAGAGAGTACATGAGTTATCAAGGAAAGACAGACATTCGGACTAGTTACACATAGAAGGGTAACAGTTAAATTCCTGAGTTCACAGCCTGGTATATACCTTTTAGTGAGAACATGCTGGTGCAATCCACTAATACTTTCATATTGTTAATTATAGAACAAGATGGGCATATACAGTTAAAGCTGTATGTCAGTGAAAAGCTTTACCCAAGGCTAGACTAGGGCATGTTAAATTGTCTTCCACTGCCTTCTGCTGAAAAGTCTGAGATTGGCATTCCTTTTCCATGCATGTTGAAAATGTATTCAGAACCTGGCCCAGTTAAATTGAGCAACTCCTTGGTGGGGTTCAGATGGACTGAATATGATACAGATTTCTATAGACAATTACAAACAGTAAACAAGTGTAAATTAAGAAACTTTAATTTACCCTTCAAACCAAGCAGCACAATAAAAAAATAATTAAAACCTGCTTATACAGTAGAGTAACCTCATCAAAAGTTAAAACAGAAATCTGGAGGAAGATAATTGAACTGAGAACAAAAACGGATACATCTCTAAATGTAATATTTAATAATATATATTTAAAAATAATAATTGCACACGGCCCCGATTTTGTCGCACCGCCGAATTCGATTCCATTGTTTTGAATGAGACAATGCACACGGCGTGCGATGCGATTTTGTCGCACGATAACATTCGATTCTCCATTCACACCCACTCACTTCGTCTCATTCAAAACAATGGAATCGAATTCGGCGGTGCGACAAAATCGGGGCCGTGTGCAATTATTATTTTAAAATATATATTATTATTAAATATGACATTTAGAGATTAATTCTCGTTGGCTGGGTCTTAACCAATTAAAATGCTTAAGTCTTAAGTTTGGCAAGCTGAACAGTAAAGAGAGAGCTGGATAAAGGTTGGGGGAAACACAAAGTCCTCTGAGGGTTCCAAGGCGATATTTCAGGGCAGACTGATGGGGGTACTCAGTCGCTCTCACTGCCACTCTCTGACCTCACATAGAAGTCTTCCCCTCCCCCGATCTCCTCGAAAAACAAGCGACCTGGTGACAATCACAAAACAAGGTGATCCCTGAGAGATTATTATCAGAGTGAATATCTTAATACAGCAGAACAATACAACAAGTCTAGTGTTAAGAGATTTAAGTCTTACCATTTGGAATCTCCTCTTCATTGTCCTCAAAATGATCAAAGTCCAGACTTACAAAAGAGCTCTGTTGGACGACATGATACATTTTCAGTATCTGCACACTACTACAATGATGAACCAATATCAAATAAAGCAATGTCAATTCTGTATCAACTAGTACTTATTTTCTGTTACAGTGAACATAACTCTCATACCAACTGGATGATTTTCATTTGGTCACAAAGCAAAGTTGAATATCCATAACAGGACTGAGTTATCCCTTACGTGCCCGAACCCAGTTTTCCTTGCATGAAAATTAAGCAGGGATTAGGACTGCCCAAAGACCAAAAAAATAAAACATTCTGAAAAAAGAACTAATATATTGTCCTTTTTAACAAATACAGGTGCTTAACACTCATGTGTGATGAAGAGATCCAGAATAGAAGTTTTCATTCAGCTTTTGAGCCACAAAAATATTATTTTACATGAGGCCTATGCAAAGCATGGATGTGTGATTACAGTCCTTAACGCCTGATGTTGTGTATACCTTGGCATTTCAAGTGACTGAGAAAATGTACTTCTCTGGACATCTTATGAGCATTTTGCATCCACTGAATTTCAGAAACTCACCCAAGACTAATCCATCGAAAACGTAAGTTTTCACCAGAAGGTGCTTGAAGTGTTTATTAGGACCTCTTTTTTTTTTTTTCAGATTTTATCCCTTTTTCACCCAATTTGGTATCCAATTGAACCCAACCTAGCATCCAATTATCCCCTGCCTATTGCGTAGGATCCGCCGCCGGCAGCCCCAGAGGAGGCCGCCAGGCAGACTAGCTGACTGGCTCCTCGAGCCCAGCACCGTTATTCCGGCACTCCGGAGGCGCTGTTGCGCGACGGATCCTTGTCCGGAAATATTCCTATACCGCCCTCGGGAGCGGCCGCTCAATATGCCGCTCCCTGTGTGTGCCCCGGCCATATCCGGGTCTGGCGAGCTGGGATTCGATCCCAGTCCCCGGTGGGCAGCTTGCACTAGTGGCTAGTGCTTAGACCGCTACACCACCGCGGGGCACTATTAGGACCTCTTGTTCAAGAAAGTCGTTTCTTTTTGTGACTTGATCTGGTACAGACACTAACACGTCGTGAGCTTAGAAAAGGTTCCATCTCCGTTTAGGGTAGTTCAGAGATATTGAGCGTCAACATTTTTACATTCCATTATGTTTTGTGAGATGGAACCTTTGTATTTTATGAATTACTAACTCAAAAATGTCAACATTTTAAAAATAACACCACACAGGCATTAATAAACACCTAATGGATCAAATTATGTAAAAAACTCAATTTTGACAAAAATGGAGATAGAACCTTATAATTCTAACGTCACGACGTGTTGAAGACATTGTTGGGTGAATCAAGAGATTGATCACAAAGCACTTGCCTTCTGCTTGAGCAGCATCTTCCAATCTCCCCGGTCCTTCTTCATCAGCTGTATGACTGGCTCATTGCACTTCACCTCCCAGGAGCAGCTCTCAGCAGCGATGGGGCCATGGAGCTCCAGGTCTGCCCGGTACGGTCGCTCATTAACAGTGGCACTACAGAGAATTATATAATCAATAATAATAATAATAATAATAATAAAATCAATTAGGCAATAAATCAGTGCAGCGTCTACTATTCCCTTTTCCACAAAGACAGCATTGACGGTGACATACACATCCATCTGGAATGTGTTATTATTTAGCCTGTGAGGCAAGATGGACCTAAGACGAGTCAACATGTGGAGGAGTGATGAACAGGATCATACCGTTCGTTTCCAATGAAGAGAGAGAACAGGTTTCAGACGTCCAAACTGACACATAAAAAACGATGTAATGTCCTGCATGACAAACCTGAACACCACTCGCTCAGAGGAGAATTCACATCTCTGTTCCACAGAGTTGAGCAGCAGTACTCTCAGAACGACTCGGTCGTCTCTCTGAAACCACTTGATCTGTGGGTGGAAACTGACAAAGACATGCACACAGTATACCCATGATATACAGACTAAATATAACTTGGTATTCTGAAATAGGCAAACAAATATTCAAGTACCTTTTTACAGAGTCCTCTGCAAAGGCTTTCTCAACATTTATGACCTGCTTGCCCTCCATCAAATTACCTAAATAGGACATAATAATATTCAGTGATAAGACAGCCCTCATAGTCGTCAATAAAAGTAAATAAAAAAACAGCACGGTAGACTAGGCATACATTTAAGTGGATATTGTCGATCAGTTTGACTGGGCATCATTTCAAGCAAAAATATTTAATAATATGGCAGAAATAAATATGTGGCTCATAGTTCACCACAATAAAAACGCCAGAGAGAGAGAGAGAGACATTGATTTGAAAGCAGGGTTGCATGCAAACAATTATGTTTTCATACCATTTTCACATGGGGGTTGGACTGCGGAAATCCATTCTTTTACGGTGACATCTGATGAACCGACGTCCGGGTTCAGAGGGTCCGGCATCAGAGGGTCTGGGTTCAGCAACTGCAACAACCTGCAGAGACACAGCGGCAGCTCGGGTCACTGGTATGATTCTCAAACATTTTTGTACCAACGCACTGAAACTCCCACCATAGCCCCAAATGTCACGGTTATGAATTGTCAGCACATGTGTATTTCAATTTCGAGTGAGCGCAGCATTAAAAGACACCAAAGAGAGCAGCACAGGGCAGGATGACCATACCGTGCACAGGCTAGCTCATCCTCGAAGGTTGGCTGCTCAGCAAAAGCCTCCTGTGTAAGAGCTCCAGGTGGGTCACTGGGAGTACTGTCATTAGAGAGGTACAACACAGTATAAGAGCCTTTACACAGGTACAACACAGTATAAGAGCCTTTACACAGGTACAACACAGTATAAGAGCCTTTACACAGGTACAACACAGTATAGGAGCCTTTCAAAACCAATGACCAACTTAACAGCATTGTTAACCACACAGAGAATATACAAATCACTTTCCTTGGCGTTTAATATGATAAAGTACAATCAAATGTTTAACATTTTATTTTTTTCAAATAGTAACATGGACTTCACGCTGCAGACAGACATGAAGTAGAACATCAGACAGAGAAGGACTGGCACACCTTGGTTCAGTGCCCTGCTGTTCAATAGGATCATCAGTTTCACATCCGCCGTTACTGCAAGAACATAGAGATCTGGACTATTACAACAGGTCATCATCACATTTTTTAAATTAAGTATTGGAAAGAGGAAGTATTTTGTCTTCTTTTAGCTCTATACTTCTAGCTATATACTCCAACAATTTGGATTTTAAAATCTAACAATTACTTAGGGGTGGTAGTAGTAGCAGTTGTGTAACGTGCATTCATACCATCCTGCTGTTTCATCTCCGGTCTGCTGCGTTGCACCAACCAGCTCCTCTTCATCTTTAGCCCCAGAGATCCCATGAACATCATCTTCTTCATTGTCTTCCTCAAGATCAGTCTAAACGTCAAAACATCCACAGTACTTAAAGGGACGGTGCGGCCTATTTTCATGCTCAGGTGAAATATCATCTTACCTTGAGTTGTCCTCAAAAGCCAGTAGTGAAAGATTCTACTTTGCTACCGCAGCACAGGCTAACAGTTACACTAGGGCCACACTGGCTACCTCTACCTCAGCAGGGCTACCTCTACCTCAGCAGGGCTACCTCTACCTCAGCAGGGCTACCACTACCTCAGCAGGGCTACCACTACCTCAGCAGGGCTACCTCTACCTCTACCTGTACCTCAGCAGCGCTACCTCTACCTCAGCAGGGCTACCTCTACCTCTACCTGTACCTCAGCAGGGCTACCACTACCTCAGCAGGGCTACCTCTACCTCTACCTGTACCTCAGCAGGACTACCACTACCTCAGCAGGGCTACCTCTACCTCTACCTGTACCTCAGCAGGGCTACCTCTACCTCAGCAGAGCGTGTGTCGCGGAGCTGCTGCGGCTCTCACTCGTGCGGTATCTTTCTACATTGAGTTTGCCTTTCTGAAAAGTGAAGGCAGTCATCTATGAGCAATATCTGCCGATACTAGGGATGCACCGAAGGTTCGGCTACCGAATGTATTCGGCCGAATAATAGCAATAACAATGCTTCATTATCAGACCATGACAGAATAACGGTGCTCTAACCTGTATGCAACCTGTGCTCCTACCCTGCCAGTCTGCACTGATATAGGACAACAGTGCAACAACTTTGCGGCTGAACTTCTTGTTGTGACATTTTTGTTCATCCCGCCCCTTTGTCACTTTGGTTTCTTGGAAACAAAACATGCCCCCCACCCCCAAACCCTACTGTTAGCAGATAGAAAAACAAGCTCACTTTGCTGACAAATGAAGCGTATTTAGTGATCGTAAAACAGTTGCTTGTTATATCGCGTGGGTACTTCAAGTTGCGTATTATGAAAAACTAAAATCACATTTTGTTCAAAAGAAAGCTATGTTTAGGATTCACAAGGTTTCACAGTTGACAACTGGTTGCACCTTTCATCAGCTGCCATCACATATGGACCTAACTGTATACTTCCTGGATTTGGATGATGAATCACCAATATGTAGGAATGAGACATTAGGGGATGTGAAATATACTGAAATATATACATTTAGAAAACTAAAAACAGCCACACTCACATTAGGAACCGGCCTTTGAGCACTCGAAGCAGGATTCAGAAACGTCAGGAATCTGTTAAGAAAAAGTAGGAATTAACTCTTTAGAGCTATTACAAAACTAAAAGTCAATATCTTACCTGACCCGATTCAGATTTTTTAACAAGTCTGCCACCAGAGAAGTTTCTGTGTCCTGTGTGTCCTCTCTCAACCCATGATGCCTAAACCCACACATGTTTAAACAATTCAGATCTAATTACATCATGCTGCATATAATGCAGCCATATTTCTGAGTTTATTCTCAAAACGATGTAAAAACATTTGTACCCCTCGTCACTGTCAAGCTCTGGATGGTGCGCCTCCTTTTGGTTAATTCCGCCTCCCTCAGAGAGCTTTCTGACCTTTCCTTGGCCCTTAAATAAAACCACAAAGAACATTTAAATTAATTGGGGAAATTCAATTGCAAATCACAGTAATCTCTCCTAGACGTTGATATGGGCAGTGACACTGACCTGTGATGCTCCATTGGAAGTCTGCAATGCCACTTGCCCTGATGTTATTACCGGTCTCTGATTGGTCACTGAAGAAATCAATATAGAGGGCTTTTTTTATAAGTGGTACCATCAAAATCTACCCCTTTCAAAATACATGCATTAGCATTGTGGAAAAGGGGAAAATAATAATAATAATAATAATAATAGTGCATTCACCTTTCGTGACAGCAGGGTGCCTGGGTGAGAACAGGGGTAACAGTGATCGTATGGTGCAGCCATTTGTGGCCAGGAAACTCTCCGTGTCAGAGTAGATGTCACAAGTCAGGATGGCAGGGGATCGATCCACAACACCATTCTGTGCAGGGGAATGACTCTTCCAGCTTGGGAAACATGCAAACCTCTTGGTGACTAGATCGTCATTTACACAGATCTGGGAGAGAGAGTGGGAGAATTAGCTTCTATGACTAACGTTAAACAAATGTACGTTAGAAATTCTGCACACTTCACTACTTTTTTCTTTTTGCAAATCCACATTTCCGCACCATCGCACCTTCATGTTTCTTATGGTCAGGTAGAGCTCAATGAAAGTGGAATCAGCTTGTGTTTCACGCACCACTGCCTCCATCTGGTTGGATGCTTCAGGTAAACAATTGAACAGACAATATAGTTATTTTTATGAGTGGGGCAGTCCCACTCATAGTTTTCATTTTATTGGACAGATATAGTGAAGACAGACAGGAAAGTAGGAGAAGAAGGGTGAAAGGGCATGTCAGCAGGGCATGGGCCGGATTCGAACCCAGGCCGACATGGGCATATGTGTGCACTGTAGACCGTGGTGCTAGACCACTGGACCACCCCAGGCCACACAGACAATATAGTTAGTGCTGATTTGGGGCTGATATAAGAATCCCAACACTGAAGTTGTACAAGACTATCTATCAACAAAGATGTTAAAATCACACTTCTCATCTTACAATGACACAGAATTATCTTTACAATGCTACAGAATTATCTTGCAATGGACACATTAGTTTACCTTGTAAGAGGTTGTGCAGATAGCGAGTAGCAGAGCTGTCCCATTGATTTGACGGTCTAGAATGAAAACGTAAGCTCTCAAGGATCCGTAATAACCACACAATTCAAATCTAATAGCACAATTGCAATTACAGTGATTTAAGACCAATATCAACCCTTACACTAGTCCAGTAGTTAGTCAAACCTTACACTAGTTCAGTAGTTAGTCAAACCTTACACTAGTTCAGTAGTTAGTCAACCCTTACACTAGTTCAGTAGTTAGTCAACTCTTACACTCGTTCAGTAGTTAGTCAACCCTTACACTAGTTCAGTAGTTAGTCAACTCTTACACTCGTTCAGTAGTTAGTCAACCCTTACACTAGTTCAGTAGTTAGTCAGCCCTTACACTAGTTCAGTAGTTAGTCAACCCATACACTAGTTCAGTAGTTAGTCAACCCTTACACTAGTTCAGTAGTTAGTCAACCCTTACACTAGTTCAGTAGTTAGTCAACCCTTACACTAGTTCAGTAGTTAGTCAACCCTTACACTAGTTCAGTAGTTAGTCAACCCATACACTAGTTCAGTAGTTAGTCAACCCTTACACTAGTTCAGTAGTTAGTCAACCCTTACACTAGTTCAGTAGTTAGTCAACCCTTACACTAGTTCAGTAGTTAGTTAACCCTTACACTAGTTCAGTAGTTAGTCAAACCTTACACTAGTTCAGTAGTTAGTCAACCCTTACACTAGTTCAGTAGTTAGTCAACCCTTACACTAGTTCAGTAGTTAGTCAACGCTTACACTAGTTCAGTATTTAGTCAACCCTTACACTAGTTCAGTAGTTAGTCAACCCATACACTAGTTCAGTAGTTAGTCAACCCTTACACTAGTTCAGTAGTTAGTCAAACCTTACACTAGTTCAGTAGTTAGTCAACCCTTACACTAGTTCAGTAGTTAGTCAACCCTTACACTAGTTCAGTATTTAGTCAACCCTTACACTAGTTCAGTAGTTAGTCAACCCATACACTAGTTCAGTAGTTAGTCAACCCTTACACTAGTTCAGTAGTTAGTCAAACCTTACACTAGTTCAGTAGTTAGTCAAACCTTACACTAGTTCAGTAGTTAGTCAACCCTTACACTAGTTCAGTAGTTAGTCAACCCTTACACTAGTTCAGTAGTTAGTCAACCCATACACTAGTTCAGTAGTTAGTCAACCCATACACTAGTTCAGTAGTTAGTCAACACTTACACTAGTTCAGTAGTTAGTCAACCCTTACACTAGTTCAGTAGTTAGTCAACCCTTACACTAGTTCAGTAGTTAGTCAACCCATACACTAGTTCAGTAGTTAGTCAAACCTTACACTAGTTCAGTAGTTAGTCAACTCTTACACTAGTTCAGTAGTTAGTTAACCCTTACACTAGTTCAGTAGTTAGTCAACCCATACACTAGTTCAGTAGTTAGTCAAGCCGTACACTAGTTCAGTAGTTAGTCAACACTTACACTAGTTCAGCTTTCTCTTCGCAGATGGACACCTGGAGCCTCACAGGTTGGATACCAGCCAGCTGGAACTTCCTGACCCAGAAGGGCAGCTGCAGAAACTTCTCCAATGGGGCTCGGACCCTGGAGAAAGAAATAGAAGGGTTCTTTGGAGACAATTATAATGTCATAATCGTTATATATTTAGGGATGTACTGATTAATTGGGCAGCAATCGGTATTGGTCGATAATGGTTAGGAAATTGATCAGCCGAATGCTTTAAAATGGCTGATTGTTCAAACCGATATTGCGATATCTAACCTGGCATGATAATTTGATTAGGAATATTTTCTTAATGTCTGTACGTGATCAATTCACCGAAGGAATATACTGTCTTGGACAATAGATCCTAATAAACACTGGTGGCTGATTGTTGTAACTAAAACTAAAAAAATGCTCATAGGTCCAGAGATGCCAGACACACACACACACACACACACACACACACACACACACACACACACACACAGGGATTACTGAAAGGCAGTAATCTGCTCCTGCCCATTAACAAACCTATTTGTCAGATCTTTTGATCCGTTTTAATCTCATGTTTGTTTTGAGTGATTATAACAGCCAACTGGGATGGATTGGGCAACGCATGCTGTAAACTGAGATTATGTTAAGATTAGACAGTGAAGGCCTATCTGAAGCCTCTCTCTCCGGGTCTATTCAACTCTGATGGCCTGTCAGGCCTAATGCGCCTACTCTTGCAACGGTTGTTCAGCCAAGTTACCCATAATGACCCAAGATCAGTTTTGCCCTTTCCTACATAATGATTACGCTATGGTAAACTGACTCTAGATCAGAGCCCCGTTTCACCACCTGAACCCGAAGCGTTGCAGAGTGCAGTGTCACTGGTCTTAGGTCAATGTCAGGCGCCGGCTAAAAACCAACAATGTAAATCGGTATGGGTATTGGCCGATTGTGTTATGAATAATCGGTAAGGGCCTTGAATTTTCATACTAGTGCTTCCCTACTTACATTACACAGGGTTCCCTCACCTTCTGAAACATCAAATTCAAGCACCTTTCAAGGACTTTCAAGACTCAATTCCTTCAAATTCAAGGGCCCACCACAGCATAGTTTGAGACAGATCTAGATGAGAATTTATATACAGGGTATATACAGGAATCTTGAGGTTAATTTCAATACCTTTCTAAGACTTTTTAAAGGCCTTGTCAATATTTTTCCAGACCTCACCGCCACTTGGAGCTGTAACCGTTTACATCAGTGACACCTTTAACTTAACAGTTTTAGTTTTAATAGACACTAGACCACTATCATACAACACAATTTCCGGTTCATCTTTGTTTTTTAATAGAACTAATAAATTCACAAACTTTTACAAAACGTTTTTCGGACTCAAACTCTTTGGACAGAGTCTAATTCAGAAAGATATCTACAAAATTCAAGACCTCATAAAATCGTGATAAGACTTTTTAATACTTATTAAGGGTCTTGATTTTCCCAAAATTGATTTATCAACTTTTAATACTTTTCAAGACACCGCAGATACCCTGATATAATAGGAATGACAATGAACGGTTTTCAAATCTAACTAATTAACCGTAGCAACTAGTATGGTTGTTTTATTCCCTTCTACAGGTTACCTATATTTTGGGGGGGGAGAGACAGAGAGAGAGAGAGAGAGAGAGAGAGAGAGAGAGAGGGGAATTCAAGCACTTTCAATGACCCATGTACATTTTCAAAAACTTGTAAGGCCTTGATTTTTTTTCTCTCTCAAATTCACAATTTCAAGGACCCAGTGGGAACCCTGATTACAGAAACGCATTGTTCTTCTAGTTCTGTATAGTTTCAGCAGCAGAGTCGAGACATACTCATCTGAGCAGACGACGGTGTGTTCTCCGTGGTCGACCAGGAAGCACAAGGCCTGACTGCTGACGGCACCCAGGAAGAGGGACTCCACTACGGCTCTGCACCAGTTCTTCAGGCTAGAGACGTACACCACACACATCTGGGGGAGCAACACAGTAGACCCAAGTTCTCCATCTCATGTAGGAAGAAGAGCTGTGGTCATTCATAGGGATGGGAATCGAGAAAACCTGAATCTGTTCTTTCTTTTATCGATGCCGGCATTTTAGTTTCTGACAGTTGCACGTTGCAAAAACCCAATGCGGCAAACTCTGTGGTGTAGTATCCGGCGTAGATATAGAAATGTAGATACCTCATTGGACACTGCTGTATGTAGCCGCCATGCGTCTGACTGTCTATCGTCGTGCACGAGGCATCTACTGTGTGTAATATCTATGGTATCCGAACCATGCATACGTTGGTAGTGTAATAGATATTATATATATATCTACACTACAGGTAGATATTACACTACGTTGTTGGTAGTGTAATATCTATGGTATCCGAAGTGTAAAGTTTTATCGCAAAAAAGACAGTATTCAAGCTCTCAGGCTATGCCACAATTCAATTCAATTCAACTTTATTCGCCATGTGCAGTGCACACGGTATTCTCCAAGCTGAACAAGCTACAGTACATACAACAACAAGCCGACAACACAACAATACTCAAGACACACAATATATACGAGTGAATAAATAACAACTTAGTGAAAAAACATGTAAAGTGCAAGGTGCAATGATCAGGAGTTTTGAGGAGGGCTATGGCTTTGGGGAAGAAACTGTTCAAGTGGCGTGATGTTTTTGACCTGATGGCCCTGTACCGCTGTCCAGAAGGGAGTAATTCAAACAAGCTGTGAGCTGGATGTGTGGGGTCAGCCACAATCTTGCGTGCTCTCTTCAATGATCTGGAGCTATGGAGGTCTGTGATGGGAGGCAGAGGGCAGCCGATGAGCCGCTCAGCTGTCCGTACGACTCTTTGTAGCTTGGCCTTGGATCGGGCAGACGCAGTGTCGTACCAGACAGTGATGGAAGATGTTAAGATGCTTTCTATGATGGCCCTGTAGAACTGGACCAGGATGTGACGACTGATGTGAAGTCGGAAAGAAAAGGCCTAAGTTCTGGGCCCAGGACAAGTCCGGACGGATTGTAGGGCAGCTAGTGCTGAGGCACAAACATGTACATTTTCAAGCCTGCAAACTGTGACACTTTAAAAAAAATGTGAAAAAAAATACTTTCTTGTGAAATATGACAACCCTATTTGACTATCTGTGCAGTATAGTACAGTGGATTGTGTACATAGCCTCTATTGATGTAAACCAGCTCCTTATCTTCTTGTGATTTTTATGCATCTATGCTTTTTCCAAAATGTGTTTCTTTTTTCCTTTCTTAAACACCAGGGGAGCCTCCCCTCCTAAATTTCGTTGTTTGGTACCTGTACTGTAACAATGACAAATAAAGTCTATCTATCTTCAGCTGACGGAGGAAAAAAAAACGCTGCTGGCCTTTTTTCACTAAATGGGTGATGTTGTTATCCCATTTTAGTTTGTTGGAGATGGTAGTGCCCAGAAACTTGAATTCATCCACTATCGTGACATGGGAGTTATTGATGACCAGTGGAGAGTGAGTTGGAGCCTTTTTCCGGAAGTCCATAATCACCTCCACTGTCTTGGTGTTGTCGAGTTCCGGGTTATTGGCTGCAGACAAGGACACCAGGCGGCCGACCTCCCTCCCTCCGGTACGCAGTCTCATCATTATTAGTGATGAGCCCAACCATGGTGGTGTCATCTGCATATTTGATGGTCTTGACAGATGTGTCACCAGAGGTACAGTCGTTGGTGTACAGGGAGTAGAGCAAGGGGGAGAGCACACAGCCCTGAGGAGCACCGGTGTTAACTGTGCGGGGCTAAGACAGATGAGGGCCCATCCTGACATACTGCCTCCTGTTGGTGAGGAGGTCAGTAATCCACTGACTGATGGAGGGGTGGATATTCAGCTGGGCCAGTTTATTGTGGAGGAGGTCAGGAATGATGGTATTGAAGGCTGAACTATAATCCACAAACAGGATTCTGGCATAGGTGTTCCGATTTTCCAGGTGTGGCAGAATATAGTGGAGCGCCAACTTGACTGCGTCGTCTGCTGAGCGGTTGGGTCTGTATGCAAATTGCAGGGAGACGCCTGCAACACCTGGTATCCGTTCCCAAACGTTGTTTGAGAAAGCTGATAAAGTAGTATGTTATCTATTTAAAATGTGACAAACAAAGTCAAAGGAAATGCAACATTGTGGAATCTAAATGGTAGACGAACTGCACGTCGCTGCCACTGAATAATAATGCGCCCATTGATACTTTGCGCTCCGTGCCAGATAGTGCTACTAATGTGTTTCTTTGTCTGGGACAAAATATCGATACAGCGATTATTGTGTCACGGCCTCTTGTGATACAATTAGCAGTTCACGTCGCCAAATATCGATATTTGAAAAAAAAATATTTTGAGGGGAGAAACAAGCTGCGCACGAGCGTTGTATAACGGAGATGAACCAACTACGTTGAAGATGATGAATGGCTGTAAGCGGGGAAAAACTCATACGAAAAGCACCTCTGACATACAAATCTAAAGTCTGGAACCATTATATTTTAAAGCAAGGCTTCCTTTTAACTCCCCGAGGGCTACGACTGTTCTATCGCTGGGTTTATCTGCAAGGACCTTCGTCCGTGCAGTGTAGTTGAAAATAAAGGTTTCCGCAGAATGATGCAAAGTAAAATGCATAGTTTAATATTATCAGTATGTATTTGTGTGATGTGACTTAGTTTGCTTTTGAATTATATCTTTTATGCAGCAGTGGTGTGCAGCTTGCTACCTTTTGCCTATTTTTGCTGTGTTTATTTGAGTTACAGAGATGCATCTCTTTATTGTGTGTTTTGTTGTGATTACGTTAGTGTGTTTTCTTGTTATGATTTGATTATCGTTGACAGCTGTGCTCCTTCAACCCCACGGAATCAGAGGCTCGTTGAGCACAGACCAGAAAGGTGCCGGTGTTGGTAGTGAAAACTCAGCCATCCTCTTCGCCAATGTTATATTTCAGAGGCATGAAAGAATTGAGGTCCACACCGTTCCGTGGTGTGTTTGTAGTTTTACACCAAAACACAGTGTCCTACATAACAGTCGCATGCTCATTAACCTAAATGAGCCACTCTCCATGGAAAATGAGCTTTGATTGAATTCATATTATTTATTTATTTTGTTTGCAATAATGCAAAGCGGTTCCAAGACATAATAAGGTCATTTTTGTTTCTTTTTTCCCAGCCTAGTAATAAATAAATAATGTGTTATTTAATTCACTATTTGTTTTCTTGAATTCATACTTCTTTAGACTACACCAGATTAATGTCAATTATGTGTTCATTAAAAACACAAATCTTCATTATTATTTTTTATTTTATTTTTGAATATCGGCAGATATTTCTCATAGATGATCGGTGGGGAAAAAAACGGTATCGGGGCATCCCTAGTATCAATAACATCTTATCAATTCCCATCCCTATTAGGCGGTGGGCCGAAGCTGTCTATCTGCTTTCGTTTGTGAAATGATCGATCTACAACTACAGACTAGTTGATTTTTTCATATAAGCTAACTAGGTTTTTTTGGAACATGTTTCCGTCAGTTGGTAGACGTTGGTCGATCAACGTTTTATGAAAAGTAAACTTACGATCCATAAGTTAATAAGGAGAATGATTGGGGCTACTATGCCGCTAACCAATCAAAACCCGTTAAAGCGTCACCTGACTTGACGTCTGCCAATGATATTCCTTCAAAATACGGAACTAGGAAGTAAACAACGTATTATCTGGAAAGACGAGAAGACTGAGTTGTTTCGGATAACTTTACTGTCAAGTAATGTTTCAGGTAAGATTTGCACGTCATACTAATTCATATCACATATTAATGAACAAGTCCATGTCATGTTGTGTCAATACAAACATGTTCTAATATGCTATTTTAGTGAAAGATCCAACCAAACGTCACCCGCGATTGTGAAGCTAATGAATTAACAAGCTATCTAACTTTAAAGGGTACAATAGCTAAGTTACCAATGTCAACTATGTCTATTCTCAATCATTTCAGTAATAATTGTGCCAAATTGGGACCAGTAACATTAACTTGTGTGTGAGTACGTTACAGTATATGTGTGTGCAAGCATGTTTTTGATATTGTCAATCGTCTCACTTTTACGAGGTGAGCTGGGTAAGACAAAACCCAAGAGTAAATGTATCTTCACTTGCCTTGCCTATAATTGACGAGACTAGACAAAGATTCAAGTGTTTAGAGAACATTTATAACACTAGTGTGTTTTCGCAGTGCAAACACAGACACATGTCTGTACATGGCAGGTTGTTAGATTTGCATGTGCATCTCCCTTTCACACATTTTGTTTTTTTGCAGGAGCAGTATACAAGCTCTAAAACTGAAATATTTGTCCCGTCTGCATATTATGCACTGGGCGGGAAGAAGATGTGGTTTTTTATTTAGGCTGAACGTAGTGGTAGTCTTTGAGCGGAGAAGTCTAGGCTTTGGTGGTGTATAATTTTCAGTTTGACCTTCTGCTTCTACTACATTGTAAGGGAGGGGGGGGGAGGGAAGGGAGAGAGAGAGAGAGAGACATATGATACTCTATGCATTGTAGTAATGCTTCCAAAGTTATAGCCTAGTTTATTTACAACTCTCCTAATCTGTTTCCCCAGGTAACCCCAGATGCTCAGCCCTGGACTGCACTGCACATCTTCTGGACCTGACCTGACAGGGCTGACCCTGACCCATTGATGCCTTGTTCATATCTTGTTCATGTCATATCTTAGCTTGTTTATATCATATTGTTAATAATGTTCATGTTCATATCATATTAATCTTAGCTTGTTTATATCATATTGTTAATAATGTTCATGTCATATCATGTCATATTAATCTTAGCTTGTTTATATCATATTGTTCTTATAAATAACTTATATTGCTATAAAACACACCTGCAGCCTCCTGTACTGATTTTTCCCTTCTCTTGCTGGCTCTTTCAATGTTTCGTATGTTGGCATACTGCATATAGCATTGTCTATGGTAGCCAATATTGTGGTTATAGTGGTTCTCCAGCTGCACAGCCGCAGAGAGGAAAGCGCTACAGAGAGTCGTGAGATCGGCCCAGAAGATCATCGGCGCCCCCCTCCCCTCTCTGGAAGAGCTGTACAACACACGCTGCCTCAGGAAGGCCTCCAAGATCTCCAGAGACCCATCCCACCCTGGGAACGAACACTTTGTTCGGCTGCCCTCGGGCAGGCGGTTCAGGACCATGTCCGCAAGGACAAATGGACTGAAGCTCAGCTTCTACCCTAGGGCCATTCAGGCCCTGAACACAGCAAATACCTAGGTTCTAGGCCCTGGACAATCTAGACAATTTGATGGCAGCTACTAGATTGTAATCAAGTGCAATACTGAAACACAACTGTGAACATTTCAAACCTGCAAACTGCGACACTTTAAATGAATGTGCAATAATACTATGTGCAATATGACAACCCTCGGGTACATAAGGTTCAGAGATAGGAAATGTTAGGATATGTATAGCATAGCATAGAGTACAGCACAGTGTTTTATTTGTATAGTATAGTGGATAGTGTACATAGCCTTTATTTATGTAAACCAGCTCTTTTCCCTTCTTGTTTTTAGTATTTTTTTTCCTAGCACCAGGGGAGCCCCCCCTCCCAAATATATATAATACCTATAGTTATATATATTTTTTTTACAGCCCTTTCTGCAATTTGGCTTTCTGCAGTGTGAAGATTCACCCACTGTAGAGAACAATGTACAAATTTGGTCCAACTTGCATCTGAAAATGCTGTAATATTGTCCGTTCGGTTTGTTAAATGCATACAACACTCCATAATTCATCACATCTCGTTATTTCCCCGCGGTTGCTAGGGTTAACATACCGTCAGTTGCTAGGGTTAACAGCCATTGTTTACATTTCGGGGTCCTAATGAAGCCGTACTCGAATTCTGATTGGTTTATCAGCTAGAGCGACCAGCGATGTGCCTGAGCAGACAGACTATTAAAAAATAAGTTATAGACTTATATAACAAAATTGTTATAGACTTAAGAGAATTACTTAATATCGTATGTAAGAGATCGTTTACTCTGTAGATGGAAAAAGATAAACTTCGCGATAAACGCATTCGGCCCACCACCTATATTCATCACCTCCACATTCAAGTCATGCATGGGCTAAACCAGTGGTTCTCAAACCTCTCCTCGGGCCCCCTAGCCGCTCCACATATTTGATCCGTTCCACCACCAGCACACCTGATTCAACTAATCAAGTACAAATCATAATTGCATTGTACTTGATTAGTTGAATCAGGTGTGCTGGTGGTGGAACAGATCAAATATGTGGAGTGGCTGGGGGGTCCCCGAGGAGAGGTTTGAGAACCACTGAAATAAGCCATGTAGAAATGCAGGCATACTTTTACTAGAAACTACAAAATGTGTTTCTTATACCATGAAAATGTCTCCATAACAGGTAGATGGAGAATGTGTGCAACAGTTCAGTCATTACCTGCCCTTCATGTATAGATGAAGGCTTTATCTTCTGCACATCCTGGTTGACCTCATGATAGAAGAGGTTCATCTTCACCTGCAGGTCTTCATACGCTTTTGGACTCTCTGGTTCGATCCCTGGTCCCTTCACGATCCGGCCCCAGAGACAGAACGGATTCTCAGCCTTCGATAGAGAGCATGTCAAGTCAACTATACAGGTTAGGTCTCAAAGATGCAAGGTAACAAATATGGTATGGGGGAGGCGGTAGTCTAGTGGTTAGAGAGGCCGGCTAGCAATCGGAAGGTCACTGGTTCGATCCCCGCCTCATGAGGGAGCTGCATGTGCTCTTGAGCAAGACACTTAACCTACGGTGACCAGACGTCCCCGATTTCCGGGGACAATCCTCGGTCTGGATGACCTGCCCCCGGCAACAAACTGTCCCCGGAAAAGTCCCCGTTCCAAGCATTTTTTATTTTTTTTTAAATCTTGGCTTGTATTGTCACCGAACCTGCTGCCAAGGGTCCTACCCATGGGGTCCTCCACCCCTTTATAACGTCAATGTATGCATATTACCCGTTAATGGACGATCGTTACATTCAATAGAAAGCATTTCAGCCCCGATTGTTCCCCATTAACGAGCTCATTATGATTGAATGGAGCAATAACAAGGTCATTATTCACCACTCAGTGAATTACATCCAAGCGTGGGGAAAGCACGCAGACAGTCTCAATGATAATACAATGAAATATATGCAGTGGGTGTATAAAGTTGTTTTAAATTATTAATAAAAATACAATACAATATACTGAATTTTGACAACATCATTAGTCTTATGTTAGGCTTAAACATTATGTTAGGCTTAAAGTATGAGTAGGGTAGTGGAGATAAAAATGGGCATAAAAAGCACAATAGTGTGTACAAATTCACCAGAATGCAGGAAATTAAGTGTTAAATCCTCCTTTTTTCTGGGGGAGGACCCCCAGACCCCCCTCTTGGTTGATGGTTGGCTCGTCAACCTGAACAGTTCTAAGAATTACTTTTAATACCACTTACAGTACACTGACACTAATGTTGAGAGGCACATTCCAGTATTTACACTTGAGTATTCTTGCTTGAATGTGTATACATTGGTCAAAATAAGGTCAAAATAAATGAAACAGCAATTGTCCCCGTTTCTGTATTTCATCATGATAAAATGTATACATTTTTCCTAAAAAGTTGGAAATGTCCCCAGATTGCATCTGAGAAATCTGGTCACCTTAACTTAACCCCTATTTGCTCCAGGGGAGCCGACTATTGCTGACCCTGTGCCTAGAGCAAAACATACCAAATTCCAACAATTGATTGACAAGTTGATTGCATGGCAAATAAAATATTCATTCTTCTTTTAACAAGGTCAGAACTTGAACCGACATCAGCCACTATTAATACTACACATTTATGCAATGATGAAATAATTACCTTCAAAATGGATATGTAGTACATCGTTAAACCTCCAACAGCTTGGCCAACTGCAAGTTAAAACAAAGAATATCGCACGTGGCTGTATTCCATATCATTGAAACTTCAAACTCAGCTTGGTGTGTTCTTCAAATCTATAAGCTATATAATAATTAAAATAGTTAGTTACAGTCGTGCATTTTATGATTTTTGCTCAATCAAATAAGCACCTGCGGTTAGCCTGCTTAGCTAATTACTTCACGAGAAACGCAGTCTGGTAATGAAATAATATGGTAAACGGAGATTTTCTTGGCTAATTATAATTTCAGCTAGCAGATATTCGCTTGCACATGCCTTTGAATCGTGATAGCTTAGCAATTTCACTAGTTTTGTACCTTCTTAAAGTTCGCTGAGGTAAAACAAGTTGAACGTTGGCGCTTTTATTTTGAATCGAGGAGGGAGGTGGACAGGCAGAGGTCTGTTGTCGTTCACGGAACACAGATGTACGGTGGCCGACAAGAGCAAACACGCTGCAAAGACCACCGTACAGATGCAATTCTGGAGGCAAACTAATCCCAGGAAACTCGTCCTGTTCGTAATTCCAAATGGAGACAAAAAGGGCAGTGCTTGTAAATGCTGTCCCCCTTTATGGACACATCATTCTCCATATAACGACGTCGGATGGGAGTTAGAATCGGTGCTCTATTATTCTACCTAGCCCAGAGTCCCCGGATGAGTGCCTCTAAAACGGAACTCGTATTTTGAGAAAAACTGAATTGTATTTTGAGAACTGAATTGTATTTTGAGTAAAACTGAATTGTATTTAGAGAACTGAATTGTATTTTGAGAAAAAACGAATTGTATTTAGAGAAACATAATTTGAAAACTGAATGAAAATAATGAAAACTGAATTGAATACAATTCAATCTGTCGAATACAATTCAGTTTGTGCTCAGATTAAATTCAATCTGTCAAATACAATTCAGATCTGTCAAATACAATTCAATTTGTGGTCATATTCAATTCAATCTGTCAAATACAATTCAATTTCTGCAGGCACTAAAATAGCTCCATACAGGAGGTGCAACGCATGTGGAGAGGCCGGGTGTCCAAAAACGGCTATTTTTAAATGTATGTATTTATTTATTTGCAATAATGAGTGAGTCAACCAGCTAGTAATGTATTGCTGTGGATTTATCTCTTTCAGTCGTTAATGTGGAGAATGGAAGGACATTTCCTGGGGTGATGCTGTTTTTTGGACATGAGATTCTGAACGGTAAGTCAAGGTGATGCGGTTATACCCTGTCATACCCTGTCCCTGTCCATCATACCCTGGTTATACCCTGTCCATCATACCCTGTCATAACCCTGTCATACTGTGTGCATCATACCCTGTCATACACTTTCATGGAATGCATGGGTCCGGTTGGATTCAGAACAAACTTATGTCCTCAAACTTACATGAGTATGAAATATTTCATCTATTGACTGGGATATTCATCTTGCAGAAAGAGTGTTTAATAACACGATATGTTTTAAAAAAAATATTTGTAATACATTTTTAGGGCAGTTCTGCTTTATTGCGATAGAGACAGTAGAGATTTGACAGGATGAGAGAGAGGAGGGATGTCATGCAGGATATGTCGACGGTCGGAATCGAACTGGGGACACTGCGATTACATGGCTGACGCCACAGTGTGCTATGCCACCAAGCGCCCCAATAACACGATATGTCACCTTCATATTCAGGCCAAACTCCTCAGAGCTCCTCTTAGACTACACGTGAGATGTTCTCCCAGGGAGGAATCTGACAAAGTAGAACCAGTCAAACTAGAGAGCTGAGCTCAGAGGTGGTTGATTACTGTCAACAACAAGACAGCAGTGTCTGGAGTCTGTCTGACAAGACTTACAGCATTCTTTCATTCTGTCAGCTGTTGCGGTTTGTTGAGTAAAGAAAGTATCTGCACACCGCATTCTGTCACTGCAAATACAGAGAAATATAGAGAAAACGTATTTAACCGTAGAGAAAAACATCATGCAACAGTGCTCTCTTTAAAAAAGATCACAGCATTTAATTAACGATCATTGACATTTCGGTCAAGGGAACTTCAGAGTTAACGACGTTGAAGCATAAAACCTGCTTTTCCCTAAAGCACACCCAATGGTTAGATACTTGTTTTATCAAAAGTTACATTTTTGTTTCATGTTTCATGACACTGGGTAAAAACACTGCGTTATTACCCTTTCGGAAGTAAAGTGTTTCTCTTTCTATCCAAGATGTATGTTACTAATTATCATTAGCCTTGATATTAGCATTGAGTATCCTTAGAATTATATTAGCACTTAGCCATTGGCACATGGACAGGAAACACCATGAGAGGTCTAGTTGCTGAAACTCTCTGTGAGGTATCATCCACTAATGAAACAGTGTGTGGTGGTGCAGTGAGCCTGCTCCTCCTCTAGACTGTGCTGCCGTCATCTTCTTTGTGACAGTGATGGATGGGAAGACTCACTCCCTCCACAGAAACAATAACTCACACCAGGAGGAAAGAATTGCCACCATTAATATCAGCGAGTCAAGTTCAGCTAGCGCAATGTGTGGGTAGTAAGCACCAGCTCACTCTTTCTCTTTTCTCCCTCCTTTTCTCTCTTGATGTCGTCCCCCGCCCCCCGTCTTCCCCTCTCATGTCTCTCTCTCCCTCTTTTCCCCTCCCCCTCCTCCCCCTCTCCTCGTCTCTCTCCTCCCTGCAGATGTACATAGCCTTGATCTCAGGGCATGCCCTCACCCTCAGTGCGCTGCAGTTCTACAGCTGTGTCAAGGTCCAGTGGAATGGTACGCCTCTACCGTGTCATTCTCACGTCCGGCTGTTTTCATTGTTGTTGTGTCTTCCGATTCCAATTGTTTATTAGTTACAAAAAAAGCATTACATTTGTCTTTTTGAAGCCAAACAAACAGTATGAGACAAAAAAAAAGGAAGAAAAAGGAAGGAAGAAAAAACACAATAGATTGTGTAAAAGACGGTAGGATGAAATACAGACGCCATAAAGACGTCCATGCTGAGATTTCTGCCTTTGGAGGCGATTTAAGCAGTTGATGCTATTGATCTTCAGTTCCCCCGTGAGTCTGTGGGAAGTGAGAGAAAAGATGAAGGTTTGTTGTAGCTCTATAATGACCGTTCAGACAGAGATAAGTTACAGCTACTTCAGACTTTCTTGTGGGTTTTGGGGTAGCTGTTATTATTGTTTATTTGGAGGGCAGTGTAGTTGCAAATAGCGGGCACTGGGCAGTAGTAGCATTCTAAAATACAACCCCTGCTACCGCTGACAAAAGAAAATGAAAATAACATATTGACCAACTCTCTCTGTGTTGTCTCCCTCCCTTTCCCAGAATGCAGTGATTTCTCGCCGGGTGTGGCTGTGATGCTGATGATCTTCCTCTGCCTGGAGGCCCTGCTCTTCCTTACCTTCACAGCCGTCATGTTCGGCACGCAGATCCACTCCATCTGCAATGACGAGACGGTGAGTCATGGTTGATAGTAATAGGGGGGGGGGTGCAAATCCAAAAGATTGCGTCGCTTCAGCGCCAGGGGGAGGAGGAGGAAACGCCCTAGCTCTGGCCTTGCCGTGAACCATTCATTCGTTATGAAACTGGCGGGACAAATTAGCCACTGTCTAGGGAATTAATGGGAGCAGCTCTCGCATTTGGCCCCACCCTCAGTAGTACCAGAGACCTAATTATTTCTCTATGACGAGAGAGCGAGAGAGCACACACGCGGTTAAATACAGTTACAATAGCTTTGCAGCAGATCCTCCGTTCTGCCCCTGCATCCTACAGGGAAATCACTGTTCAGTGGAGATGAGTCATCGTATTGCAGGGCCCCTGGCCTGGTCCCTCAGCCTAGTCACTACCCAGTGTTAAGAACTGTTGGGTCTCCAGACAAATCTGTCTGGACTGCAAATCAGCCCAGGCCCAATTCCCCTGATACCCATGAGGAAATGAATGTGCTTCTGTGCATAAGAGCTGGCATGCATCAGGAGGCGACGCAGAATGGGCAACAGAGTGTCGCAAATTAAACCTTTCGGCTTCTAATGAATTCTCATAGACTGTATGCAATACACTGTATGCAAATACGGTAGTTATCTATGTCAAAGCTGATAGGGCTTGTGTGAGAGTCCCTTCCAATTTCAGTATAGAGCTGTCTTACAAGAGAGGTATGTTTCCCTTTAACTGTGTGTGTTCCCTCCAGGAGATCGAGCGTTTGAAGAATGAGAAGCCCACGTGGGAGCGCCGCACGCGCTGGGAGGGGATGAAGGCCGTGTTCGGGAGCCCGCCCTCCCTGCTCTGGTTCAACCCGTTCGCGGGGCTGCGTCTGCGGCGCCTACTGATGACACGCACTCGCCGCGGCGGGGTGGAGTTCTCCGTCTGAGGCTCAGAGAGGCCTGTCCCAGCCCGCCGCCGTCCGCCGTCTCACCCCGGAGCCTGGACGTCCACAACGGGGTCTCCTTGGACGCCAGTTCTCTTGCAGGGGCTGTGGAGGGGACTCTGAGTGGGAGGCGACCCCCACCCTACACCAGGGTCGGCCCCCATCAAGACATGGAGAGAGAACAGAGAGAAACTCGTTTGTGAGCCCCGTTGCCACTCTGGAAATAACTCTGAAACATACTGATGTAGACCTATCCTCATACGTCTACATGAGTATGTCAATGTGTGGTTGTTGTTTTTTAAGGAACTCCTCTCCTGGCTTTTTTAAGTAAAAACCAGCAGTATGGAACTGAGAGGGTTAAACAGTACTCGAAAGATGCTCAAATTTTATGTCAGAAGTCAAATACACTCCAGGACATGCACACCCAAACCACAGCCTCTCTGAGTCGAGGAGAGGAGGAGGAGGAGGAGGAGGAGGAGGAGGAGGAGGAGGAAGAGGAGGAGATGTGAGGGTCTGTGATGCTCCTCATGAGGGAAGAACTAAGCAGAACACCTGAACCTGGGTGTTCTCACGTGGAATGACCTTGAGACAGGTGCAGTGGCAGTGCTTTCTCTGCCCTGAGCCTAGAAGTGCACTACACCTGAACTTTGACCCATGGATTTGCATGTAGAGCAGCCCATTCATGCAGCTTCTTAGCCAGCTAAGGGGGAGGGGCGTGCAGTCACTGTTTATGGATTGACACAGCAGCACAAGCCACCCCCCCCCCCGCCCCCCACTTGGATCATATGATTTTGGTTTTCCCTTTTTTATTCTTTCTATGTATTGTTCTCTGTCGTCCTGTTTTTCTACGTTGTTATGTGAGTCACATGAGTTTAAGAAGCTTTTAGCACAGCACTGGTGGATAATTGTTTTTTTTAAATATATTTTTTTAAATGACCACTCGTAGTGACAATGCTAGAAATGGAAGAGAACAATGAAATGCTGATATCTCATTAGACCTCCCAGCCAACGCCAGTCCTTCAGACGCCACAGTATGGAAACCCATGAGAATTAGAGGCAAACAAAAGCCTTTCCGCCGTCCGTTGAAGCTGAACCCAGTCTCAGACAGGGTCCGCTTTGTGTGGTCTTTGGCCACTTTAATGACCAAGTTGTGTGAAAGAGAGCTGTTTAACACGCACTTTCTCTCTTGGCAGTCTGCATGCTCTTTGATCTCGAGAGTCAGTCTTCTCATGTGTCCTCTCAGTCTGATCCCTATTCCAGTTGGATGGCATGGTAGGCTTTCATACTAACAGAATTTATTCTATTTCTTTTTTTAATAAAGGGGAGGGTCTTTAAACCTCAAGGCTGAAGAGAAGCTTGCAGTAAACGTTCAAGACAGCAGCTGAGGAGAGATCTCAGTCCACCATTTTGTTCCACCTCAGCTCCATTACCCTTTTAAATGATGACCTCATACCTGACCCCATACCAACGCCACACAGGGTACTCCATTTCCAATATAGTTTAATCATCTATCTGTCCATGTAGATTCATGCTCTTTATTTTAAATCATACAATCATTTAGATTTATATTGAACATATATTGATCAGCAATTAACGCCATATTTGTTGGTGTTTCATCCATTAAATTCTAATTGTAGAGATCACTAGTTAGGTATTTGTAATGTAAGAAATCATAGCCTGGCAAGCAACAGGCAATGTTGTCCATGTGTAGAAGGTGGTTATATGGAAGAGGACCTAATTTTCCCCATACTTACGTTTAATGCCTAATGATGATATCAAAGATGTGTCGCTCCGTGGCGTCGTTAAATCAGTGTTAATTTTGATAGGCTTTTTAGTTGTTTAGTCTTGGTCTTTGGGTGAGGATGCACATTGGTTTTTGTCACATTTAGAAGACTGAAGGCATTTTAGTGTGGTTTTGGTCTACAAAAACGGCAACATATTTTTGTCGAGTTTTCGTCAATGGCTACGGCTAGACTAAAATGTTTTTGTGAGCTGAAACTGCACTGGAATGTTTTCAGATTTCGTCGACTGGAACTAAGAAGAATGGAAGTGACTGGGTGAGACTAGAACTGGTGTGCATCTTTGTCTTAAGACTAAGGGACTAAAAAAGCCGGCCATAATTAATACTACGTCGTATCTTAAGACGACACATGCCTTTTCTTAGAATGCTGTTATGAGAATGTATGTTCTTCCTTTTGAATGAATGAATGAATGAATGGTCTTTATTGTCATTGCTACAGTACAGGTACCAAACAACGAAATTTAGGAGGGGTGGCTCCCCTGGTGTTAGGTTATGTTATGTTCTGTATATGTTGGCACTAAGGGAAGCAGGGAATACACTGAAAATCAACTCAATCATGATGACCATAGACATATATTGGGGCACCTGTAATGCTATTTTCCACAGTTCTACGTTCTGTGATGGTATTATCAACTGCACTGCCAGTTGTCCTGTGAATGTACTGGTTTGCTCTTTCTCAGCATCTCGGTGTGACCTAGTATTCAGATCGTATGCAATGACTTTCCTCATTATTCCTGTTTGGTTACACCACTGAGTGCAACCAGTCATATAGCGAAAGCTGTAGCAGGACTGTTGACCAGTGACACAACATGGCCCTGTGGCAAGCTTGATGCATTGCATAGCTTGTAGAAACAGAATGCACACAAGTACGATTCATTGTTTTCAACTTACATGGTTGGTTACATTATTAGTAAAACATGGCTGCATATTGGACATATTCTATACATTGAATTGGGTATGGTGTAGCTATGTTCAATGCTATAATGTGTGGAAATACAGTATGTGAGAGACACTATCCCAGTGTTCCGCAGTTGATTCAGGCATTTCTATACTTGGTGTTCGGTGGCCAAACAGAACTCCAGATGCTGGACGTTGACAAACTGTATTTGGGTCAGAAAATAGATGCTCAGTGTTCAGGGTAGAACCAACAGATGCATATGTTCAACAAGAGCAAAAATAAAATCATCAAGCTTTATTACGGGGAGAGCATACAGGTTACTTGTCGTCTACTACAGTATATTTATGAATATATTACAGATTATGGAGAGATTTTTTTAAACATGTCTCATAAATGGTCTTTATAACGTGTTGTTCTTCTGCATAATAAACTTTATTGGTCTAAGAATGGACACGTGTCTGTTTCATCATCGTGCTTCGTCAAAGAGGGATGGGGAGATAGGGATGGGGGTAATGGCAGGGGTAGGCACCTTAGATATCATGCTGCTATCATACCTAAGGTGCCCACCACTACCGTTGTGCCCATGAGCAAGCCCTAATTGCTCCAGGCGCGCTGACTATGTGCTGATCCTGTGCATAGAGAAAAATACATTTTGTTGTACTGCAATGACGAACATTTTTTATCTAATCAATATACATACAGCTGTAAGTAGCCGTCTAATGGGTTTGTATGTTTTTTGTTTAGATAGCTGAGACATTGTGTCATTGTGCTGATTGTCAATAGCTCCAATTACTCCAGGAAAACCTCCTCTGTGTAATCCAGCTGTTATCTCCCTCCTTTGTTCAAAATGAATATACTGACTCTTAAACATGCAATTGCCTTTGACAATCTGCTGACAATTCTGCAGACTGTGGACTTGTGAACTCCAAAAAGACCCCTGTCAACCATTTGAAAACACCCTGTAGCATACAAACTTAAAGCTACTAGGAGCTGGAGAACTGGTGGCACAGCAGAGTTCCTCTCACTTCCATGCTTGATAGCTGGTCCAACCTTTCCATTGAGGTATATGACAGACTATTTTGTAAGTCTATATCGCTGGGAAAACAATTTTCCTGCAAGAAGCTCTTTCCTCTAATCCCATCTTGCAGCAAAGATGTGCAGTCATGTTGTCAATAAAACAGAAATAGACCCAACATGAACCTACCCCAGAGGTGGTTTAAATATCACTGTTAATCCATTTTTAGGCTAGGTTTAAAATGACTGGTGCAACAGACTTCAATTTAATCTAGGTTTAAATGGAAATTAAACTGAGATTGCCAAAGGTTTAGATTTAACCAGGATTAATTGTTAACTACATTTAAGATCAAAGTTCAGTGCAAAAGGATTAGTACATAAACCTTGATTTAATCCAATTTAAAAGTTAAACCATGATGGTGCAACCCAGCCTAAGGTCTGTCATATTTTATATATGTATTTGAAGTTTATAAATAAATGTAGCCATACTTAATTTTGAAATAAATCAAATTCAAAATGTATGCATTATGTGCACAGGACAACCCTACAACAATGCTTACTACAAGCTACCTCTCAACAAAGCACCGACTATCTAACACCAACGAACGAGAAGCGAATATACACTGAACAGAAATATAAACGCAACACTTTTGTTTTTGCTCCAATTTTTCATGACTGAGACCTAAGACTTTTTCTATGTACACAAAAGGCCTATTCTTCTTACTTGAAATCTGTATTAGTGAGCACTTCTCCTTTGCCAAGATAATCCGTCCACCTGACAGGTGTGGCATATCCAGATGCTGATTAGGCGGCATGATTACTGCACAGATGTGCCTTAGGCTAGGCAGAATAAAAGGCCACTCTAAAACGTGCAGTTTTATCACACAGCACAAAGTTTTGAGGTAGCACACAATTGGCATGTTGACTGGGCCTGGGCACTTAATTTGTTCCGACAGCGTTGTCTTTTTCGGCTCCGTTTAATGACAAATGTGTCGGGTTTAGTGATGAATATGCCAACTAGATTACGTGAGAAAATTCAGTCATATTTAATTAATAACAATAACCTCTGTGTCATATTTTCTCGTGACAGAAGAAACTTTTCTCATGTGAGAAAATGAGGCTATATTTGATAATAATAATAATAAATTAATAATTAATCAAAAAAAATGTTTTCTCTTTGTCATGGGGCATTGTGTGGACTGAGGGCAATACTATACCTGATATTACAGGTTAATATTTCTTACGATAATAGTATATTGTTTGTGTTAAAAGCTAAATAAAGTTTAACTTGGAGTTCCACCAATCCTGAGATCCCTGCACTGGCTACCAGTCTCTCAGAGAATTTAATTCAAAATCACAAAATGGTCTTGGACCAAAATACATATCAGATCTCCTCCCACCCTATATTCCCGCAAGGTCCCGGTCAGCTGAGGTTAATCAGCTAATCATTCCAAGAGTAAAATAGTAAAAACAAAACACGGTGCAGCAGCTTTCAGTCACGCTGCTGCTAGCTCCTGGAACAAACTCCCTGAAGAAACCAAACAGGCCCAAACCCTTAAAATATTTAAATCTAAGCTAAGTGTTGACCTGGAAGGACCACACAAAAGGCACCATCAAGAGGGCACAACAGCGGCTATACACCCTGAGATGCCTCAGGAAAGAACACAACAAGCAGGAGATACTGGTGGCCTTCTACCGCGGCGCAGTGGAGAGCATCCTCACCTACGGCATCTGCAACTGGTTCTACAGCTGCACAACAGCGGAGAGAAATGCGCTACAGAGAGTCGTGAGAACAGCACAGGAGATCACCGGCGCCCCCCTCCCCTCTCTGGAAGAGCTGTACAACAAACGCTGTCTCAGGAAGGCCTCCAAGATCTCCAGGGACCCGACCCACCCTGGGCACTTACACTTTATCAGGCTGCCCTCGAAAAGGAGGTACAGGACCGCGGCCGCTAAGACAAACAGACTGAAGAACTGCTTCTACCACAGGGCCGTCCAGGCCCTGAACACAGCAAAGACCTAAGTTCTGGGCCCTGGACAGTCTGGACGGATTGTATGGCAGCTGCTGGACTGAAAAAATCAGGTGTAGTGCTGAGGCACAAACATGTACATTTCAAGCCTGCAAACTGTGACACTTTAAATAACGTGAAAAAATACTATTGTGCAATATGACAACCCTAGTTGACTATCTGTGCAGTAGAGTACAGTGGATTGTGTACATAGCCTTTATTTATGTAAACCAGCTCCTTACCTTCTTGTGATTTTATTCTTTTTCTAAAAGTTTTTTTTTTTCTTTCCTAACACCAGGGGAGCCACCCCTCCTAATTTCGTTGTTTGGTACCTGTACTGTAGCAATGACAATAAAGTCCATTCATTCATTCATTCATAAAAACCTTAATGTTTTGCAGCAGTTATGATTAAACACAAACACTTTTTTCCACTTTTTAACAACTATTGTCTTATTAAATGTTTTATCTGTTTACTTCTTATATTTGCTTTTATTCGTTGCCTGTTTTTTTTGTCTTTTAGGGGAAATCAGCCAGCTCGGTCTGATCCTGGATAGCAAAAAAGAATCAGGATAATTCTGAAGATCGAGTTCACCAGTCTGTCATTTAAACAAGGGCTTTTATTTTGAAGAAATGAATATCCTCCTGCCGAGTGGGCGGAGTTCCATTATTGTGGCTCACGGGACAGCTGCTCGTGATTCAAATATGGCGGCAAACGAAAACATGGACGCGTCAGACGATGTCAAGGCAGATTATGATTGCATAGTTAATAGCTGGATAGTGGATTATTATCTGTCTGCAGCATTTAACGCTTTCAGAAATGAACAATATTCTGAGTTCTGTGAAATCAGGGACCTACTTGAAGGTGAGTACCCCCAAAATCCAGCTGTTGTTGTTGGCTAGTTGGCTAGCTAGCCCAAGAGTTTTAGCACGACCATGTTTTTCTGTAATATGTGTAAAATATCTGTAATAATATGTGCTGCTAATGTTGGGATTGAACAGAGTTTCGTTGGCTGTTTTACTTTGCTTACACTCGATGTCACGTTACGTTCAGACACACACTCCATTTGTTGCCATGCTTGCTTATCTAGCTAAACATTTCCTCCCCATCTTTTCCAGCTCTGCTGGGTCGGCCTTTGGAAGACTACAAAAACCTCCTGCCCAACAAAATTCGGGCAATGCAGTTTCTCTCCAGGATAAATGACGGTGACAAACTTGGTGAGGGGTACAGCCACATCAAGTCAACAATAACAATGGGCCAACAACACGTTATTAGAGAAGTCTCGCGTTATTTGACAACGAAATCGAATTCTTCAAAACAAGAGGAGCTTGTTAATGTTTCGACTCTGGGCTTGGATTGAATAGAAATGGCAAAAACGTTTCACTCATTGACAACATTTTATTTTATTTTACAGACCTCATATTTGACGTCAAGGAGACCCTTACTCCATTGGAATCTGCCTTAAAGTTGCTGGGCCCCATCCAGGAGTCTACTAGTATTCCCCAACCAGATTTGGAGAGAGTACACACATCCATCAGAGAAATGGTGAGAGCTCCACATTGTGGCCCTATTTGGCCCATGTGATAAGTATCCCTTCCCTGCTCACGACCTCCTTGTGACCTCGGGTGAACTCCCTCAGAATCTGTTCAGTTGGCTATGCTACTGTATAATGGTTTGACTTTACAGGATGTATCTATTTTCATGTTTTCAGGTGGTGATAGTTTTTATCAAGAACAAGGAGTTTGACAAAGCAAAGGAGGTATTGACGAAGCATTTCCCCAAAGGCATGGTTGGCAAGGTGAGCTCAGAGAGAGGAAACTAATTTAGGCAGCATTAAGATACACAGAGACATCAATATCTGTATTTTACTCTCATGGGGATTTATTTTTTTTACAGAAATCAAGCCCTCTGCTTACCTAGCAATTTAAAAAACATCTTGATTGGAACTACTTGATGTGTGTCCAACAGAAAGCTATTTTTATGGGTCTGGTGAACCAGAAGTGCAGTGAGCACTCAGTCCTGGAGCAGGTCACCTACCAGAAGTTCAAAGAAGAGATGCTGCACTTCAGTGAAAGCCTGTATGTCAACTCTGTTCCCTTTCTGACCCAGGTATGTATGCATTGTAATTGCCATTGAAAGATCTTATATGCTGAGTAATATTTTGCACATTTTACTTATGTTGGTCAAGTGGACATAACCTTGTAGTTTTACTTATAGTTATATCTAACATCATTTGTTTTATTTGATCTTGCCTAACACCACACTTATTGTAGATTTCCATAGTCTTTCAGGGGCACTGGTTTTTAACCAATCATGTCCTTGTGTGATTGACAGGCTGCTATAGAGCTTGTTGAAGAGAGAGTGGAGTGGAGTGATCAAGGAAGTACCTCTTCCAGTACCTCTTCCAGTACCTCTTCCAGTGCCTCTCTTCCTCCAAGTGTCTCCCCTGATGTCGAGCGAAGTCGCACCAAGCTGAGCACTTTTTTCACCTCCCTGTCCGAGGAGTTAAAAGAGCCCACCACCTTTCTCCAGCTGGGTGTCACCCTGGAAAGAGAGCTGCATGAGGACATCTCCCTGAGTCTCTCTGCCAGCCCCTTGGAGGGCTCTGACGCGGAGCCCGAGCAAGATGCTCCCTCGTGGAGCCACTCTGGAAGCCCCATGGAGGCCTCTCCAGCAGACCAGGCCTCCCCAGCAGACGAGGCTCCAGTGGCAGAGGCAGTCTCCTCAGTGGAGGCAGCCCCACGGCGGAGGAGGCTGAAGTACACCATCGCCAGGACTGTGATAGATCCAGACAGTCAGCCGAGGGAGCAGGAGTCCACAGCCTCCCAGGAGGAGGTGCTCCCAGACAGGTCGGAGGAGGAGGAGGAGGTGCTCCCAGCCGGGTCGGAGGAGGTGCTCCCAGCCAGGTTGGAGGAGGAGGTGCTCCCAGACAGGTCAGTGGAGCCAATACGACCATCAGTCAGCGGGGAGGACCCGATGAGTCCGTCTGGCACATGCTCGCCGATCGTACGAAGGCGCCGCAAACGTAAGACCGGCAACCAAATCAGAGAGTAAGTCGAGAAAGGAATCCCATACTGTTTGAATGGATTCGCCATTCTCTTTCTGATCATAGCTATTCTTTGTGAGTTGTGGTTTGACCTGGTTTAATCATCCCTGTTGATGATTTTTGTGTATGATTTGAAACGGCATATTTATACACTCAGGACCACATCTGACAGAGAGGAGTCTGTGCATGTTCTGGAAGACCCCCCAGCTACACGTACTCGCTTTTCCAGTCGACTCAGCCAAGCCACCTCCACACCACAAACGTGGTCAGTATGAATACTCTGTACATACATGTACTGTATAGTTAGGTTGAAGTGGACAGGGTTCCATGTACTGTATACCTAGGTTGAGGTGGACAGGGTTCCATGTACTGTATACCTAGGTTGAGGTGGACAGGGTTCCATGTACTGTATACCTAGGTTGAGGTGGACAGGGTTCCATGTACTGTATACCTAGGTTGAGGTGGACAGGGTTCCATGTACTGTATACTTAGGTTGAGGTGGACAGGGTTCATCTTGAACCTCATCTTGGTTCTTTTGTTTGCAGGAAGCAGCTCATTAAAGAGGCGACTCAAACCAAAGATACCTGGAGTGATGAAGAATCACTGTTTGAGTTTCGCAACGATGGTACTGTCATTGATTCATAATACTAATAGTATTATTGCTTATAGCACTATCATATACTGTTATACTTGTCATTTAAGCTCCCTTCCACTTACTAATTTTTGTTTCTCTTGTCCTGCAGAACCTGAAGGGTCTGGAGAAAAGGGCAACAAGAAGAGGGTAAGCACAGGATACTTTTGTAACTTAAAATGTTTGGAGGAAAATGTCAGATTGTCTTTTAGTCTTTATTGTCTAAATACTATTTATCTAAAAACAATTTGAGCAAATAAGCGAGAAAATAGCTTTCCGAAAATTCGGTTTAAAGATGTCTGAATACATCTGACAAACTTTGATTTTAACATGCTGTGTATGCTGATCTTGATTGTCCTACCTGGCCTGTTGCAGAAGTGGACGACTGAGGAGACGGAGTGGCTTAAACAAGGGGTTTGCCGCTACGGTGAGGGCAATTGGACCAGAATTCATCGGTCTTTCCCCTTCAAACAGCGCACGACCGGCAACATAAAAGACAGATGGAGGACCATGAAGAAGCTAAACATGGTGTAAAATAAGCTGGGAAGGGCCGACTGCAGGGGTCCCCCATTACTTTTCATAGCGTGCTGCATTTTAAATGAACAGGGAAACCGTGGGCCACCTCAACCTCCAGCTGGAGTTCCCCCCCCAGCATCTGGAGATCCGGGGCTATACATGAAACATTCAGGACTTGAGGATGCCCAGGCCTAAGTTCGGCGGCACTGGCCACATCTCATACATTTTTCCCTTTAACTGTAGGAAACAGTGTGTTTTATAAGGGTCCTGACTGTAATATGTTTTCTATGACTTGTGCTGTTTACCATAATCCCTGCAGTTGCACTAAGCAGGAATATTCATCAAACTGGGCCTCATTGAAAATGTATGTGAGAACATTTTGGTAATGTCATTTTGTTATACAAATGCTTTTTAAAATGATCATACATCACTTGTTTCTTGTCTCTTAGTTCAGGAATCATTTAGCCAACAAAATGTTTTTCTAGACTACAATCACTAGCTGATGGTCTCTTAATTCAGTGGTTCCCAACCGGGGGTACGCGGACCCCTAGGGGTACGTGAGGGGATTGCAGGGGGTACGTGGAAAGATTTGGAATTATAATTTATTTCCCTTTCCAAAAAAATTATTAAATATAGTCGTTTCATAAACCTTGTTAAAATGGTACGATGCAACTTAAGTTCCTCCCCGACAGGTGATGACTGTAACACAAGTGGTAGTCACGTCACATTTAAATCACATTCACGATAATTTTCGCGCGATAGTCAGCTAGGCCTGTCAGTATACCGCAAAGATGGACAGATGGTTAAAACGACCAGCTACAGTAACGGTCAGATCAGAGGCAGATCAGACGGTCAGATCAGAGGCAGATCAGACGGTTAGATCAGAGGCAGATCAGACGGTTAGATCAGAAAAAAGAAGAAGAAAAAAGGACCCCGCTATTATTTGGAAACATGTTTTGTGGGGATTTACATGTACATCGGTTGATCCACCACAGCCACAGTGCTTTTTCTGCGGCGAAGTCCTGGCTAATAATTCAATGAAGCCATCCCATTTACAGCGGCACCAAACACCTAGCAACTGTTGGTAAAACTGACGACTTTTTGGACAAGGAGCTGGCCGCTCAGAACGCCTTCTGGAACCTGGGTACACACACACACACACACACACACACACACACACACACACACACACACACACACACACACACACACACACACACACACACACACACACACACACACACACACACACACACACACACACACACACACACACACACACACACACACACACACACACACACACACACACACACACACACACACACACACACACACACACACACACACACACACACACACACACACACACACACACACACACACACACACACACACACACACACACACACACACACACACACACACACACACACACACACACACACACACACACACACACACACACACACACACACACACACACACACACACACACACACACACACACACACACACACACACACACACACACACACACACACACACACACACACACACACACACACACACACACACACACACACACACACACACACACACACACACACACACACACACACACACACACACACACACACACACACACACACACACACACACACACACACACACACACACACACACACACACACACACACACACACACACACACACACACACACACACACACACACACACACACACACACACACACACACACACACACACACACACACACACACACACACACACACACACACACACACACACACACACACACACACACACACACACACACACACACACACACACACACACACACACACACACACACACACACACACACACACACACACACACACACACACACACACACACACACACACACACACACACACACACACACACACACACACACACACACACACACACACACACACACACACACACACACACACACACACACACACACACACACACACACACACACACACACACACACACACACACACACACACACACACACACACACACACACACACACACACACACACACACACACACACACACACACACACACACGGGATGTACCCGAATACGAATAAGTTATTCAGGAAAGCACATATAATGCGATGGAAACACATACAGATTCTACCCGAAGTTGCTTGTTATTATTATGAAAAAAGCCATTGACATGTCTGTTCGTCAGCCATTATTTTTCTTCAAATCCATTCATATCATTGTGAATGGTCACAAGATAAAAATGCCCATTCTGTTTGCAACATAGGACTTTGATTCCACTAACTAGTCGTTTCATTTACTACACATTTTGGAAAAGTGATCACTATTCAGTAGCCGTCCCCACCAAGTCAGCGCTGCCTCGATGCGAAACTCTCGCATTGGAAGTAGTAATTCATATTTCCCTTGCGAACGGCAGTAATGTTAACACTTCAAGAAACGCGAATGCAGCATCATTGGAATTTAAGATGATTCCCTTCAACTGAAGGATATTTTTCTGTACTGTATATCTTTAATGTAAATCATTTCTATTTCCAATGCAAAACAGAATCTTTCAGTTTAAAAAATCTTCAGTTTCTGGTTGTTCAACGTCCCCCAGTTAAAGGGGTGGTTAGTTTAGCTAAAAAAAAAAAAAAAGAGAGAGAGATAAAACATACAGTATGATGATGTGGTGATGATGTTAATTATAAACCAATATGAATTGAACCAATATTGATTGAAGGCACAAACATTGCATTGCCAATGAATATTAGATTAGAAGCTACAACATTTGCCTGATTGAATCTGACTTCCGGTATAAACCACGCCCACTTCTGGTCTTCTATCCGAATACAGATACAGATACAGATAACTTTGTAGGTTGAACAGATACAGATACAGATAATGATGTCTCTGTACACCACTAACACACGCACACACACACACACACACACACACACCTGGGTTTCCGTTAACCGGTAATTACCGGTCTTTGTCCGGTAAAATCTGTTGAAGTCCGACATATTTAAACCTCTTCGGTCATAATGTCCGGTGAAAATAATTCCCTTTAAGCACAATTTGAATACAATTTGCTAAAATTAATTTGTCACATATTCTGATTCCTTCTACATTAAAAAAGACGAATATATAGGCTATATTTTTTCTTTTATTATTAATGTATAGACTAGCCTACGCGATGAACAACAAAGGCAGGGTTGCCAGATGGGATTGACAATTTACAGCCTAACTAGTCCGCTAAATAACCGCTAAACCCAGTAGCCCATTCGGCGGTAACCCGCCCCATCTGGCAACCCTGTCTCTCAACGGTGCGAGTAGTTTATTGTTTGCGGAGAGTGAAGGTACCTTTCGGGAGTAGTTGTGAGGGAGTAATTTGTCTGTTAATTTAGTTTGATCTAGTCTAAATAAAACCACTGCAGTGACCGGAGTCAAGGTTATTGTTCTGCGTGTTTTGGATGTGCTAGAGCACAGTGAATGACCACAGAGGGCCGTGAGATGCGGCTAGTAAAGGACGCTAGCCATCTCAACCCCGTTCATTGATTGAGCCTGCCGTGCCCGTTCCAGCCCTGAGTCGGGAGATTCAGAGTACAACATCCCCCTGGCTACCTCTTCTACTCCCCCTGGCTACCTCTTCTACTCCCCCTGGCTACCTCTTCTACTCCCCCTGGCTACCTCTTCTACTCCCCCTGGCTACCTCTTCTACTCCGGGAGTTTCCATTGAACTTTCCTCCTCTACATTCGTCCATCTCCACGTGCGCTACTATCGACAACCTGGGCTACTGGTACCATTAGATTAGGATTGATTAGATTAGGTTGACAATACCACACTACATTTGAGTTTAGGGATATCAATGTTATATATTTGTGTATGTTTTATCTTTATGTATTAAATGTTATAATTGTTCCACATTTGAGACCTGTCTTCCCCCCACTCAGTTATTCAGTCGGTGTCCATCATTTTAGTTCAATTTAGTCTATCTATAGTGTTAGAGTTTAATTTGTGCCACTAAATTGAAATAGTCCACGGGTGTGTATCCCCCCGATACAACCTCCCCATTCTCATACTCCCGAGTCCGAGTAAGTATGATTTGACAGGCAGCTAGACTTAATGCCTTCCCAATCAGCGAGACGTGGTTATAGAAATGACGTTGTTTTATTGATAAAAAGGGTAAAACTGGAAAGAGAATATAGAAAACTTACATTACTGTCGTGAAACTATTTAACACACTTCAGTTAACGTAATGTGGAGTCCGTTCATTGATCGATCGATGCAGTCCGTTCAAATAGCCATCAAAAGCTAAACTAGGCATACTTAAAATGACCAATTACATCCTCAAATCCCATTAATGCAATTGAAATAAACATCTTAGCCTACAGTCGTAATTCAAAGTAGCAAAGGTGACTAGGCCCAGTGTGGCGCGCGTGCAGCCCTGGACAGTAGCGCATGCGAATCATGAAAGCCTATATTATTATATAGTTCGCATCTAATCGTATCGGATGAGAAATAGACATTAAATGGCATATATAGGCTATACAACAGCTAATCACCGCGACAAACACCTATATTATATTTGAATATGATGACCGGAATTTCTCCCGTTTGTCTGACACATTGAAATCTTTCCGGACACGTTGACCGGCACCAATTTTTTCTAACGGAAACCCTGACACACACACACACACACACACACACACACAACCTGGTTGAGTGAGAGACACTGAGCCAACACACTGTGTCAACATGATCAGACACACTCAGATCAAACACTCCGCTCAACTACCTGTTTATTGACCTTTCCTCTCCTCTCCCCCTCTTCTCTCTCTCCCCTCTTCTCTCTCTCTCTCCCCCTCTTCTCTCTCTCTTCCTCTTCTCTCTCTCTCTCCTCTTTTCTCTCTCTCCTCCGCTTCTCTCTTTCTCTCCTCTCCTCTCCTCTTCTCTCCCCTCCTCTTCTCTCTCTCTCCCCATCTCTTCCCCCCCCCTCTTTTCTCTCTCTCTGTCTCTCTCCCCATATCTTCTCCCCCCCTCTTCTCTCTCTCTCTCCTCCTCTTCTCTCTCTCTCCTCTCCTCTCTCTCTCCTCTCCTCTCCTATTTTCTCTCCTCCTCTCCCCTCTCTCTCCTCCTCTTCTCTTTCTCTCCTCTCCTCTTCTCTCTCTCTCCTCTTTTCTCTCCTCCTCTCCTCTTCTCTCTCTCTATCTCCTCCTCTTCTCTCTCTCCTTTCCTCTTCTCTCTCCCCTTCTCCCTCCTCCTCTCCTCTTCTCTCTCTCTCCCCATCTCTTCCCCCCCCTCTTTTCTCTCTCTCTTTCTCTCTCCCCATATCTTCTCCCCCCCTCTTCTCTCTCTCTCTCTCCTCCTCTTCTCTCTCTCTCCTCTTCTCTCTCCTCCTCTCCTCTTCTCTCTCCTCCTCTCCTCTTCTCTCTCTCTCTCTCTCTCCGTTCCAGATTATTTCTTCCTGAACGAGGGGTCTCCTGGGAGCTTGTCTCCCCCTGTTCCCTCTCCGACCAGCACCGGCCTTCTAGCGTGCGGCTATCGAGCCTACCCCTACCCCGCCTACCTACTCCCCCCTCTCTCTCCCCTGACCGCACAGACACCCCAGAGGCTCTTCATCCCCAGCCAGTCAGGGTACTTCTGACCCCGCACCACAGGTACACACACACACACACACACACACACACACACACACACACACACACACACACACACAAGCAGGGTTCTACCCAGGATGTTTGAACAGCGTGGCGCTCGATTGCATCATCAAAACCAGACTCTCGTTTATTCATGTCAACATGTGCAAAAATACCAGCTAAAACTCTGCCTTCACTGAGGAACATCACAACAGGCTAAAACGCTGCCTTCACTGAGGAACATCACAATGCTTTAGCTTTTGTTTTTAACAACAATGTTGTGACTAAATATATAGTTTAATAAAGACAGTTACTCTGTCATTACTAAATATGTAGTTTAATGAAGACAGTTACTCTGTCATTACTAAATATGTAGTTTAATAAAGACAGTTACTCTGTCATTACTAAATATGTAGTTTAATGAAGACAGTTACTCTGTCATTACTAAATATGTAGTTTAATAAAGATAGTTACTCTATCATTACTAAATATGTAGTTAAACTTCAAAACTATTACCTGGGCACTTCCATTAGACTACGCAAAGCAAGACACCGGCGCACTCATACACTCACACACTGCTTGTTTATTGCAGAGGAACAGGGTGACTGACATTTTGACCTGCGTCTTCCTCAGAGTCAACAACAGAGGAAAGGGGGGGGGTATATATATCCTGCACCCACATAATTGGATAATTGTCAGCCATTTTCAAAGATAGAAATAATTATGTATGTATATGAATAAATAATGGGACTCATCACAATTATCTCAAACAGCAGTCATAAATTATGTTGATCTATAGCAACAACAATATATTAATATTTACAAATATTGACATGTTCTGGATATTTATTCTCACAGTACAGTACAGAGTAGACTAGGGATCATTATAGGAAACAGGAGAGGCTTGGTTGGTCATTTACTCCACCAGAAGTGTATATCCAAAAGGCTCCCCTGCGTAGTAGTTAATGATCATGTCGCCTCCCCTTGGGGATGGCTTAACCTGTTCTATGCCTATAAATTCGAGGGAGGAGACCGAGCCGTGGTTTGCTTCAGCGTAGTGACGTGCCATAGCATAATCCAGATTTGTATTGCGTATGGCGTTTTCGTCCTCTCCAATTCTCACTTTGAGTGCTCGCTTGGTCTGACCAACGTAGACTCGATCACAAGGGCACTTCAGCATGTAAATGACATGGGTGGAATTGATCAACCTTTCTTCCCAATGACCCATGAAGAGGTTAGTATAGTTAGGTGCAAACCCTGCGCCCATGACAGCGCTCTGTGATTGGATGTAGTAAGAACCTGCATATTGGAAGAAGTTCATTTTGAGGGCCATCTCTTTTAGAGAGAGTAGACATTCATTAGGTGGAAGAATACCTTCTTGAGAAGCGCCCTGAAGGTTTTCTTCCACCTAATGCATTTCTACTCACTCTAACCAATATGCAGGTTCTTACTACATCCAATCACAAGGCTCTGCCATGGCCATGCCATATCTCTGTTCTGTTATTGACTCTGAGGAAGACGCAAGTCAAAACCTTTTTTTGTTAGTCACCCCTTTCTTCTGCAATAAACAGCAGATTGTATGAGTGCTCCGGTGTCTCGCTTTGGGTAGTCTAATGGAAGTGCCCAGGTAATAGTTTTGCTGTTATATTTGCTGTTATGTCCTCTGCTGAGCACCAACCCCCCTTGGATCTTAAACATGGCTGAAGCTTGTTAGACTTTATGTTTGGAACTTTGATAACGAAGTTTAACTTGTGTTGACATAGTGGTGCCGCCATGTTCACAGTGTGGCACAGTGCCACTTTTCCATTCTCTGGGGAGAACACTGCACTCGCTCACTCGCACACACACACACACACACACACACACACACACACACACACACACATACACACACACACACACACACACACACATACACACACAGAGGAGAATAGTACTTGAACACTGTTAACACTAGTCAGCCTTTTCTTGATCTTCAGCTTGACTTCTTAGAAGTTAAAATACCAAAAAATCAGATTAGACACACACACACACACACACACACACACACACACACACACACAAGATCAGATGGGTTTTATTCACCCAGACAGAGTTCCTCTGATTGGTCCCACTAGAGCAACCTCAGCACCAGGACTTAATACAAGAACATGATACTTCATGCTGAGCTTCAGTTCTTTAAACACACACACACACACTCACACACACACACACACACACACACACACACACACACACACACACACAGATAGGCAGACACACACACACACACACACAGATAGGCAGACACTCACACACACACACACACACACACACACACACACACACACACACACACACACACACATATTCAGCTTAATAAGACAGATGGTTATTCATGCCCAGTGGGGAGTAGGGCTGCTGATCTCACACTCTTCCACATTGTTGGAAAAGAAGAACATCTGAAGTATGGAATATTCCAGATCCTCTCACAGAGCTGAGGAAAGGCATTTGATGAACATGAATATTTCACTGTGAACTTATTGATAGCACTGTTTAATTATTGATAACACTATTAACTTGTTCATAACACTATTGATAACACTAAACTTATTGATAACACTGTGAACGTTTTGATAACACTACATTTATTGATAGCGCTGAACGTGTTGATAACACTACACATTTATTGATAACACTATTAACTCGTTCATAATACTGTGAAAGCATTGATAATTGATCGTACCCTCAGATTCAGTCTGGCCTGTCCCATCACCACCGCCTGAGAGAGAAGAGGAGGAGAAGGGAGGTAGGGAGGGGCGGAAGAAAAGAAGAGAGATACCGCCTTCAGTTTGTACCTTGTTCATTTAATTTAGACAATGTTCCTGTTAGTTGATTACCTCTGGTCCACTACCCATTACACCATCTCAGGAGAGAGGGGGGGTGGGAGAGGGGGTAGGAGGTTGGTGTCCTCTGAACCACCGCTCATTACACCTACTATATCTCAGGAGGGGGGGTGGACTTGTTCTCTCATGTGCCTAGTTAGTTATTTTGACTTTGCTTGGGTCATTTGGATTTGAACAGGAGGCCATTTTAGCATTTTAATATGTTGTGTTCAGGGAGATGGTTTACTGTTTGAACGGTGTGTGTTAATTTGAATAAACCGTTAATATACTATACATGGCTGGCCCAGTATTATTGTCTGTCCTTTATGTTGTGTTGTCATGTGTTGTTTTTAGAGAGTGGCGTGGCAAAATGAATTTCCCCATATATCATAGTGTGTCTGTACTGCAGCAGTATGCACTGTCATAGTGTGTCTGTACTGCAGCTGTATGAACTGTCATAGTGTGTCTGTACTGCAGCTGTATGAACTGTCATAGTGTGTCTGTACTGCAGCTGTATGAACTGTCATAGTGTGTCTGTACTGCAGCTGTATGAACTGTCATAGTGTGTCTGTACTGCAGCTGTATGAACTGTCATAGTGTGTCTGTACTGCAGCAGTATGAACTGTCATAGTGTGTCTGTACTGCAGCTGTATGAACTGTCATAGTGTGTCTGTACTGCAGCTGTATGAACTGTCATAGTGTGTCTGTACTGCAGCTGTATGAACTGTCATAGTGTGTCTGTACTGCAGCTGTATGAACTGTCATAGTGTGTCTGTACTGCAGCTGTATGAACTGTCATAGTGTGTCTGTACTGCAGCTGTATGAACTGTCATAGTGTGTCTGTACTGCAGCAGTATGAACTGTCATAGTGTGTCTGTACTGCAGCTGTATGAACTGTCATAGTGTGTCTGTACTGCAGCTGTATGAACTGTCATAGTGTGTCTGTACTGCAGCTGTATGAACTGTCATAGTGTGTCTGTACTGCAGCTGTGGATTCTGAACAGCATCAGACTCAAATCAAGGAACAGTCGATGTATAACATGATGTAGCCAACCACCACCACCATAACATGCTCTGTAATGACCCTCATAGTCACTCAGAGAGACCTCATCCTCACAGACTGAAACACGCACACGCACACGCACACACACTGAACACCACCTCCTCCCTCCATCCCTGCCTCCCTCCTTCTCTCCCTCCATCCCTCCCTCCCTTCCTTCCTCCATCCCTCCGTCCTTCTCTCCCTCCCTCTCTCCCTCTCCCCTTCCCTCCCTCCCTCCTTCCCTCTCTCCCTCCATCCCTCCCCCCTCCCTCCTTGTCAACCCAACACCACCCCTGCCCTCCCTCCCTCCATCCCTCTGTCCCTCTCTCCCTCCATCCCTCCCCCTCTCCCTCCATAGTCAACCCAACAACACCACCCCTGCCCTCCCTCCCTCCTTCTCTCACTCCCTCCCTCCCTCCCTCCCTCTGTCCCTCTCTCCATCCCTCCCTCCCTCAGTAGTCAACCCAACAACACCACAACCTCCTTCCATCCTCCCCTCCCTCCTTCCTTCCCTCTCTCCCTCCATCCCTCCCTCCATCCCTCCCTCCCTCCCTCTCTCCCTCAGTAGTCAACCCAACCACACCACCCCCGCCCTCCCTCCCTCCTACTCTCCCTCCATCCCTCCCTCCCTCCTTCATTCCTCAACAACTCTAACAGAACAATATTACAACTTTGTCAACCATGAACTAAACTGTCAGCTGTCAACTCTGAACCCAGCCACACCACCTCCTCCCTTCCTCCCTCCCTCCTTTCCTCCCACCATCCCTCTCTCCCTCCATCCCTCCCTCCCTCCTTCACTTCTCAACAACTCTAACAGAACAATATTGGAACTTTGTCAACCATGAACTTTATAATATCACCTCTACTAACGCTGTCAGAAAAGGCTTGTAAATACACACACATACACACACACACACACACACACATACACACACACACACACACACACACACACACACACACACACACACACATGTTTAGGCCTAGGTTTGGTTTGTTATCTGAACATTGATGGGGACACAATATTTACATTTACAAACCCTAACCCCCCCCCCCCCCCCCTCCATCCACCCCACACACCCCCTAAGCTGTTTTTGTAGGAGGCAGCTGTTCATTAAGCTGTTCATCTCTGGTGGCTTAAAATGAGTACTGACATGAACCAAGGCCAGAGAGTAACTGACATGAACCAAGGCCAGAGAGTAACTGACATGAACCAAGGCCAGAGAGTAACTGACATGAACCAAGGCCAGAGAGTAACTGACATGAACCAAGGCCAGAGAGTAACTGACATGAACCAAGGCCAGAGAGTAACTGACATGAACCAAGGCCAGAGAGTAACTGACATGAACCAAGGCCAGAGAGTAACTGACATGAACCAAGGCCAGAGTAACTGGCGGGGGGGAGGGTATATGTGTGTGTGTGTGTGTGTGTGTGTGCGTGCGCGGAGGGGACTGAGTAAATGGAGCGAGTTGACTTTCCCTGAAGGAAGTGAATGAATGGACACACACACATACACAAACAAACCTACTATAACGGAAGGGTTGCCTCCCTCTCCAAGCCTGATACCCAACACACTCACAGACATTCACACACACATACACACGCAGATACACACATAGACATACACACATACACACACACACATGCAGAAATACATACATGAGAATGCACATATGCAGGCACACACACAGTATAAACACACACGTACACAACACACACACACACACACACACACACTCACACACACACACACACACACACACACACATGCACATGCACAAATACATGTGTCATGTTCTATGTTCAGTCATGTGTAAATAGAATTTGCCCCACAGATAGAGACTGCAGAGCAACCAGTATGTGTGTGTGTGTGTGTGTGTGTGTGTGTGTGTGTGTGTGTGTGTGTGTGTGTGTGTGGGTGCATGCATGCATGCATGTGTTGTGTATTCAACTGTGCGTGTGTGTCTATGTGTGTGAAAAAATAATAACAATAAAAAGAATTCTTCCTTTTTCGAGCGTTGTGACTGCCAATGGCCCCTGGCCCGAGCATAGATTACTGTTTCTTATGATGAATGAATGAATTGACTTTATTGTCATTGCTACAGTACAGGTACTGTGTTGTTCGTGTCGTTCAATGAGAAACAGTTCAATGAGAATCTTTTTATAACTTTTATTCACGTGCTCTGGTTACATCAACTCCATCTACCTAGTACCTATTAGTTCCTGTCCTGTCACTACCACCACGTCATCTCCGGTCCTGTCCTATAACAAGGACCTCTACTGACACCTAGTGGTAGGAGTATCCAATCGTCACATCCTCCTTTCTTTGAGGTAAGAAAAATAACAAACAGCTAACAGTTCAAGTTACACAAATTACAGGTATCAGCTACAATCTTAACTGCAGCTATGTCCTTAAAGCATTTGACTGAAACACACAACCAAACATGTTTACTATGAACTAACCCTTAAACTTTCTTTTATATGTATAACATATCAACTCAAAACATTAAACACATTCTTACACATTCATGCTTATTGTCTTTTTTTTTTTTTTTTTTTTACAAGTTCAGTCTATCAGGCTTTGTGATGTGTCTTGTGGATCTTCTTATCACAGGTTCACTTGACATGTGTGTGTTAGTGTGTGGTTCAGTATATCTGTCTGTGTTACAGTCACTTGGAAGTGGACGGATGGGCTCAGACTCACTGCAGGCTTCACTGAGCTCTGGAACAGCTTCTGGAGTTTTTAGGAGACTGCGGCGATTGCGTCTGAAGATTTGTCCTTCTTCTGTTCTCACCGTGAATGACCGTGGAGCGACTTCGTCAAGAACAGTGGCTTTTGTCTTCCATCCACCAGGATCTTGAATCCTGACTGTGTCGTCGCTTGAGAGTGGTGGAAGCTGCTTGGCTGTTCTGTCATAGAATGACTTCTGCTTCATCTTCTGTAGCTGTAGCTTTTGTTTCAGCTTTGGACGTCTTCTTTGCTGTGAGTAACTCGGCAGTGTGGTACGAAGCTTTCTCTTCATGAGCAACTCAGCAGGTGACAGTCCACACTCAAGAGGTGATGCTCTGTAGCTGAGTAGAGCAAGGTATGGATCTGAGTCACTGTCAGCAGCTTTCTTCAGGAGTTGCTTGAGAATGTGGACTCCTTTCTCAGCCTTTCCATTAGACTGTGCATAGAGAGGACTGGAGGTCACATGATTGAAGTCGTACTGTTCTGCAAACTCTCTCCACTCTCCGCTACTGAAGCATGGTCCGTTATCAGACACAACGGTATGTGGTATGCCATGTCTGGCAAAGATCGATTTTGTGTGTGTTATGACACAGGCTGATGACATGTTTGCTAGCAGTGCCATTTCAGGGAAGTTGGAATAATAGTCAATGACTATTACATAGTCTCTTCCTTTGAGATGAAACAAGTCCATTCCTACCTTGTGCCACGGTGCTGCTGGCACATCAGCTACTATCATGGGCTCTTTGGTTTGCTTGTTCCTATGCTCCTGACATGTTTGACACCTGCTTATCAGTCTCTCTATGTCTTTGTTGATTCCAGGCCAGTAGACAGTATCTCTCGCCCTTCTTTTACACTTTGCGACACCGAGATGACCTTCATGGATCCTCCGTAGCATGTCCTGCCTCAGAGCTCTTGGGATGATGATTCTGTCGTGTTTTAGCAACAGCAGCCCATAGACTACACTCAGCTCACCTCTGACATGGAAGAACTGTGGACAGGAACCTGGAGGCCATCCATTTTGCATGTTGCTGATGACTTGTTGCAGCTCTGTGTCTTTCGCTGTTTCCTCAGCTATCTGTCTGGACTTGGAGTCTGATACAGGAAGCACAGCAGACACCATGTTCACATGCCTCTGAACATCCTCTTCAGTTGTACTGACACTGTCCCCTGTTGGTGCTCGCGAGAGTGCGTCAGCGAGTACTAGATGCTTTCCTGGTGTGTAGATCAGTCCAAAGTCGTATCTTTGCAATCTCATCATCATTCGCTGTATTCTTGGTGACATCTCATTCAGATTCTTTTTGATTATAGCGACTAATGGACGATGGTCTGTCTCTACAGTGAAGCAGGGGAGGCCATATACGTAGCTGTGGAACCTCTCTAGCCCAAACACTAGCCCTAAACACTCCTTTTCTATTTGAGCGTAACGACACTCAGTTTCTGTCATAGACCTAGATGCATAGGCTACCGGTTTCCAGTGTTCACCCTCAGCCTGAAGGAGTACTGCACCAATCCCATCTTTTGATGCATCTGTGGACACTTTAATCCTCTTTGTGTGGTCGAAGAATGTTAGCACAGGTGCAGTGGTTAGTGCTCTCTGGAGCACTTGCCATTCATGCTCATGTTTGGAGGTCCACTTGAACACACTCTCATTGTGCAGGAGCCCACGGATGCAGGATGTTTTCGCTGATAGGTTGGGGATAAATTTACCTATAAAGTTGACCATCCCCATGATGCGTAGCACCCCTGTTTTGTCTGTGGGCCTCGGCATGTCGAGTATGGCGTTGATTTTCTCCTGGTCGGGTTGGACACCTTGTGCTGAGAGCTTGTCTCCAAGGAAGACTATTTCCTGAACTCCAAACTGGCATTTGCTCCTGTTGAGCTTCAGTCCATTCTTCCGTATGCTCTCCAGCACTTTTGTCAGCCTCTCATTGTGTTCTTGGATTGTGGAGCCCCAGACAATGATGTCGTCCACATAGGCTCGAACTCCATCCAGCCCCTCGATGATGTGTTCCACTGCTCTATGAAATATTTCAGACGCAGAGATTATTCCAAATGGAAGTCTGAGGAAGCGGTATCGACCAAAAGGAGTGTTGAAGGTGCAATATTTGGTGCTGCTCTCTTCTAATTTGAGTTGCCAGAACCCTTGTGATGCATCAAGCTTTGTGAAGTATCTTGCACCCGCCATTTCACAGGTGATTTCCTCACGCTTGGGTATCTGGTAGTGTTCACGCCTGATGTTCTCGTTTAGATCTTTTGGGTCCATGCATATTCTTAGGTCACCGTTTTTCTTTTTTACACACACCATTGAATTGACCCAGTCTGTTGGTTCTTCAATCTTCCTTATTACACCCAGTGTTGTCATCCTGTTTAGTTCCTCCTTTAGACGGTCTCTCAATGGTGCTGGGACCCTTCGTGCAGCATGCACAACTGGCTGTGCATTTTCTTTGAGCTGGATTTTATAGGTGAATGGCAGTTCACCAAAGCCCTTGAACACATCTGAATAGCTCTGCACTATGGATTCAACAGAGTCACTAGATGTGCTCACAGTTGTGTTGATGCAGTACACTCTTTTCACCAGCTCTAAATCTTCGCATGCTTTATCACCTATCAGTGAGTCTAGTCCTTCAGCTACCACAGAGAAGAGTAAGTGGTGCACTTTCCTTTTCACTGTTACTTTCAGCTTGCATGTGCCTAAACAGTCAATTCTCTGTCCATTATAGTCCTTAAGCTCAAGCATTCTTCTTTGAATTTTTGGCTTTTCTTTCATTGCTTTGATGTCAGACATGCTGATTAGATTTGCTTTTGCACCAGTGTCTAGTTTCAGAGTGACTATAGTCCCATTTATTTGCAGTGGTACTATCCATTTATCTTGCTTGACAGCATTTATCTGCTTCTGTGGCTCTACTTCACAGCCCACCATGCCAACAACATATGGGTCACTGTCACTGTCAGTTTCAGTGTCTTCCCCCACTATATTTACAGGTTTTCCCATCCTTTTCTCTTTCCCTTTAGAGAAGCACTGTTTGGCAAAGTGGTTATTTCCTTTACAATGAGAGCATTGCTTACCAAAAGCTGGACACTCCCTTGGCTTGTGCTGCGAGCCACAGCGTTTGCAGTTGAACGTCTCACCGTCTGTCCGTTGCGTTTGTGCGCGTTGTTTTCCTTTGTAGAAGACCGCGGCAACTGTCACATCATCACTCACTTTCATGGAGCCCGCTGCCATCTCGCCGAACGTCCTCGCGTGAATCCGGGACAGCTCACTCGCATGACAGATCTTGATTGCCCCCTCTAATGTCAACTCAGCTTCCCTCAGCAGCCTTTCCCTGACCTTTTTATCCTCCACACCAACTACGATCTGGTCCCTGATCATGGAGTCCTTTAGTGTAGCAAAGTTACATGACCGTGCTTTTAGCTTTAGGTCAGTCAGAAAACTATCGAAAGGCTCGCCCTGCTGCTGGATTCTAGAACGGAACACATATCTCTCGTACGTCTCGTTCTTTTTGGGAGAGCAATGGGCATCAAATTTCCCGAGCACTTTATCCAGCTTCTCGTTATCATCTTCTTCCTCAAACACGAACGTGTTATACACTTCTATGGCTTGTGGGCCTGCTATTGTTAGTAAGAGTGCTACTTTCCTGGTGTCCGGCTTCGTTTCCAATCCCAACGCTGTAATGTAGAGTAGAAACTGTTGTTTAAAAGTGCGCCAATTGCTGTCGACATTCCCCGTCAGTTGCAGACTCGTCGGTGGCTTCACTGAATCCATGTCGCATTTCACAGTTGTATCTTGCACTGTTTTACTCCTGGTACCATGTGTTGTTCGTGTCGTTCAATGAGAAACAGTTCAATGAGAATCTTTTTATAACTTTTATTCACGTGCTCTGGTTACATCAACTCCATCTACCTAGTACCTATTAGTTCCTGTCCTGTCACTACCACCACGTCATCTCCGGTCCTGTCCTATAACAAGGACCTCTACTGACACCTAGTGGTAGGAGTATCCAATCGTCACAGGTACCAAACAACGACATTTAGGAGGGGTGGCTCCCCTGGTGTTAGGAAAGGGGAGAAAAAAAAAAACTTTTAAAAAATCACAAGAAGGGAAGGAGCTGGTTTACATAAATAAAGGCTATGTACACTATCCACTGTACTATACTGTACAGATAGACGACTAGGGTTGTCATATTGCACAATAGTATTATTTCACATTTGTTTAAAGTGTCACAGTTTGCAGGCTTGAAATGTACATGTTTGTGCCTCAGCACTACACCTGATTTTTTCAGGCCAGCAGCTGCCATCAATCCGTCCAGACTGTCCAGGGCCCAGAACCTAGGTCTTTGCTGTGTTCAGGGCCTGGACGGCCCTGGGGTAGAAGCTGTTCTTCAGTCTGTTTGTCCTTGCGGCCATGGTCCTGAACCGCCTTTTCGAGGGCAGCCGGGTAAAGTGTTCGTACCCAGGGTGGATTGGGTCCCTGGAGATCTTGGAGGCCTTCCTGAGACAGCGTGTGTTGTACAGCTCTTCCAGAGAGGGGAGGGGGGCGCCGGTGATCTTCTGGGCTGTTCTCACGACTCTCTGTAGCGCATTTCTCTCCGCGGTTGTGCAGCTGGAGAACCAGTTGCAGATGCCGTAGGTGAGGATGCTCTCCACTGCGCCGCGGTAGAAGGTCACCAGTATCTCCTGCTTGCTGTGTTCCTTCCTGAGGACTCTCAGGATGTATAGCCGCTGTTGTGCCTTCTTGATGGTGGCTTTTGTGTTGTCCTTCCAGGACAGGTCATCCTGCATGTGCACCCCCAGGAATCGGAGGGTTGAGACTCTCTCCACGCTCTCTCCGTCGATGAGCAGGGGCTGGATCTCGGACTTTTTCCTCCTGAAGTCTACGATGATTTCCTGGGTCTTTGACTTGTTCAGCAGCAGGTTGTTAACCTTGCACAGCTTGCTCAGTTGCTCTACCTCATCCCTGAGTGTGTGTGTGTGTGTGTGTGTTTGCACGCGTGTGTGTGGCATGCATGTGTCTGGGTCCTAGATTGAGCTATGTACACTAATTGAGTTGACACAGAATTGTCACACCATGAACTGACAGTTGGAGAACTGATGGACATGATTAGCTCTGACATCTCCAAGATGGCGGCTCTGTCGGGCTGTGTGATTAACTCTGACCTCTCCAAGATGGCGGCTCTGTCGTGCTGTGTGATTAACTCTGACCTCTCTAAGATGGCGGCCATGACTGCTCAGTTGGTTGGCTGCTGTAGCTGATGGGACCAGCATTAATAAAGTACACTACTGTACTGCATATGTGACGGAAACTGGTGAAAGGTAACCGACCAAATGTTCAGACTTTTATTATGAATTATGTGTTGCATTGCAATATTTTGGCTTGATTTATTTACATTTTCAGAATAAAAGTCTCAACGTTTGGATTGGTTGACGACTTGTTCCCCCTTTCACCAGCTGCCGTCATATATGCCAGTTGGATGGATGGATGGATGGATGGATGGATGGATGGATGGATGGATGGATGGATGGATGGATGGATGGATGGATGGATGGATGAAGGGATGGATGGATGGATGGATGGATGGATGGATGGGTGGATGGATGGATGGATGGATGGATAGACGGATGGATGGATGGATGGGTGGATGGATGGATGGATGGATGGATGGATGGATGGATGGATGGGTGGATGGATGGATGGATGGATGGATAGACGGATGGATGGATGGATGGATGGATGGATGGATGGATGGATAGATGGATGGATGGATGGATGGATGGGTGGATGGATGGATGGATGGATGGATGAAGGGATGGATGGATGGATGGGGGAAAAACTAAACTTTGTGCATTTGGGCCATAGCCTATCCCTATTTTTGCAGCAAGCAGTAACACTCCATGCTAGTAGATGGCGCTAATGCATTTGCAATGTACGAACACAGTTATGTCACCTGCTGCTGTCTGTCTGTCTGTCACGGAAGAACACAACAGCAGCGCAGACATGGCCGAGAAGCAAGGTGCTGAAGGAGTCGGAGATGCCGCTTCTACAGAGGCGCAGCGACACCTCCACTACCGGAGACAGGAGCTGGACTACTGGAAGAAGAACGCGGAGAGAATACGCGGTCGCAACCGTTTAACGGGACTGGCTATCGGGGCGTTTGTGGTTGGCATGTGTATCCTTTCAGCAGTGTGTGTTTCATAACATAGCCATCGTCTCAAGTATATCCAGCTGCAGTATGAACAATTTGGAACATAATAATAATGATAATAATAATAATGATAATGATAATAATAATAATGATAATGATAATAATAATAATGATAATGATAATAATAATAATAATGATAATAATAATAATGATAATAATAATAATAATACATTAGACTTAGCTATATTGCGCTTTTCTAGACACTCAAAGACGCTTTACAAACTGAAAAGATCGAGAAGTAGGCTAAAATAAAAAGAAACGTGTATGTTATGGACTGGGTAGATTTGAAGGAACAAACGTGGACTTGTAGTGCCGGAGGAAAAAGGAAAGACGTAGGCAACGTAATGATAACTGTTTAATCAAAACAACAACTTGTACTCTCAGTACAGGACCAGAAAATGGTTACCAAAACTCGTGTATCTAAACAGGAAGGTGCAACGTTAATAATCCTCCCCTCTGCCCCTAGTGCCAGAACTGGTTCCCTCCCACTACACAACCAACAGTAAGAGGAGAACATGAACCCATAATGTAGTCACTACACCAGCCCCCCCAGTGTTCACCTCAATATTGGAAATCCTCACGGCGAGGAGGGCGTATGGCCCGGCCCCTACGATCGTAGGTAAAGTCAGGAGGTGCGGGAGGAGGTGTGACATCGCCCATCACGTCCTCCTGCAGGGAAGGACGGGGGGCAGCGACGACCGGGGGCTCGCGAGCTGCGGGGGGTTGTCGGGGTCGGAGGGGGGAATGGCCAGGGCGCGGCAGGGGAGGTAGGACTGGAGGCCGGCCTCTGCGCGGTGGCAGGGCCAAGTCCAGGGGCAGTTCAAGGTCCAAGTGGGCCGGTTTGAGGCGATCAACGGACACACACTCAGGCCTACCCCCCATGTCAACCATGAAGTTCTTGGCTCCGGCCTCGATGACACGGAAAGGCCCGTCATAAGGAGGACGTAGTGGAGTCCTGTGGCCATCATGACGAATGAAAACGAACCTCGCTGAGTGCAGCTCCGGGGGCACCCTCGAAGTAGGGACACCATGCTGCGTAGTCGGGACCGGGACGAAGGTCCTGGCGCTGTCCAGCAGGGAGGCGCGCTGAGCGGCGGCGGACCAGGGCTCCGTTGACTTGGGAATGAAGTCACCGGGGACCCGCAGCGGCTGTCCAAACACCAGCTCAGCGGACGACGACTGGAGGTCCTCCTTAGGCGCTGTCCTGAGCCCCAGCATGACCCACGGCAGCTTGTCAAGCCAGTCGCTGTCCGTGAGGCTGGCTCGAAGGGCGGCCTTCATGGATCGATGGAAACGCTCACAGAGCCCGTTCGCCTGCGGGTGATAGGCGGTTGTGCGGTGGAGCTTGACCCCCAGATTCTCCGCCACCGCTGCCCACAGCTCTGAAGTAAACTGTGAGCCACGGTCAGAGGAGAGATCAGCAGGGGTGCCGTAGCGGGAGACCCACACCGCGATGAACGCCCGGGCCAGGTCGGGGGCTGTCGTTGAGGAGAGCGGAACTGCCTCCGGCCAGCGAGTCGTCCTGTCCACCATGGTAAAGAGATAGGTGTATCCGTGCGAGGGGGGCAGCGGCCCTACCAGGTCCACGTTTACATGATCGAACCTCCGCTCAGGCACAGAGAACTGCTCCAGGGGGGCCTTGACGTGTCGATGCACCTTGGCGCGCTGGCAGGCGATGCACGTGTCAACCCAGGCCCTCACATCCCTCTTGAGCCCATGCCAGACGAATTTCTCTGACACCAGCCGTGAGGACGGTTTCCTACCAGGGTGAGACAAGCCGTGTATCGCCTCGAAGGCGGGGCGCCTCCAGTTGGCGGGGACCACCGGTCGTGGCTGACCCATGGAGACGTCGCACAGGAGCGTGGCCCCTGCGTCACCGAAAACCACCTCTTCTAGGCGCAGTCCTGTGTCCGACAACTTGAGAGCCTGGACGGCGGGGTCGGCGGCCTGGTCTGCAGCCATGCGCGCGTAGTCCAAACCCAGTTGGACCGCACCAACCACCGCCCTGGAGAGACAATCCGCGACCTGGTTGGACTTCCCAGCAACGTGCTGGATGTCTGTGGTGAACTCGGATATGTAGGCGAGCTGGCGCTGTTGGCGGTCGGACCACGGCTCCGCCACCTTGGACATGGCGTGCGTGAGTGGCTTGTGGTCCACGTAGGCCGTAAACTCGCGGCCCTCCAGTAAAAAACGGAAGTGTCTGACAGCAAGCCACAGCCCGAGGAGCTCCCTGTCGAATGTGCTGTACCTTTGCTCCCTGGGAGACAGCTGGCGGCTGAAGAATGCAAGAGGCTGCCAGGCGTCCCCAACCCACTGTTCGTACACCGCTCCCACAGCAAAGTCAGAGGCGTCCGTGGTGAGAGCAGTGGGTGCCGAGGGCGAGGGGTGGGCCAACATGGCAGCGCGGGCCAGGGCCGCCTTGGTGTCCTGAAAGGCTTTGACACGCTCCGCCGTCCAGTCCACCGGCTGCTTCAGAGTCTTGCCCTTCTGGGCATCGTACAGAGGCCGCAGGATGTGAGCGATGTGGTGGAGGAAGCGATAGTAGAAGGTTACCATCCCGATGAACCCCTTGAGCTCGCTGATTGTGCTGGGGCGCGGGAAAGCAGCGACAGCTTCTACCTTCGAGGGGAGGGGGGTCACCCCCTCTGCGGAGACCCGGTGCCCGAGAAAGTCGATGGCGTTCCGTCCGAACTCACACTTCGCCGGATTGACAATCAGCCCATGTTGGCTGAGCCGTGTGAAAAGGGCCCGGAGGTGGGACAGGTGCTCCTCCTCCGTGGTGCTTGCGACGAGGATGTCATCCAAGTAGACGAAGAGGAATGGTAGGTCCCGGAGCACCGAGTGCATGAGGCGTTGGAAGGTCTGCGCCGCGTTCTTCAGGCCGAACGGCATCCGCAGAAACTCGAAGAGCCCAAATGGCGTGATTACGGCCGTCTTAGGGACGTCCTCGGGGTGCACCGGCACCTGATGGTACCCCCGTACCAGGTCCACTTTGGAGAAGAAGCGTTTGCCTGCCAGGTTCGCTGAAAAGTCCTGGACATGTGGGACCGGGTAGCGGTCAGGCTTGGACGCGTCGTTGAGGCGGCGGTAGTCCCCACATGGGCGCCACCCGCCGTCTGACTTAGGGACGATGTGCAGGGGAGACGCCCAGGGGCTGCTCGAGCGCCGAACGATGCCCACCTGCTCCATATGCGCAAACTCCGCCCTGGCGATGGCCAGCTTCTCCGGGTTGAGGCGCCTGGCCCTGGCGTGGAGGGGAGGCCCCTCGGTCTCGATGTGGTGCTCCACTCCGTGTTTCACCGTGGGCGCGGAGAAGGTGGGCTTGGTAAGGTCGGGGAATTCGGCGAGCAGCCGAAGGTACTGGTCACTTTCGGCGAGCGTATTGGACCACCCGCTGTAGACCGCCTCCCCCTGCGTACAGGCGAATGAAGCGAAAGTCTGTGAGTTGACCAGGCGCCTGTTCCCCACGTCCACCAACAGGTTGTGGGCGCACAGAAAATCCGCACCAAGGAGGGGAAATGTGACAGCCGCTATGACAAAATCCCACGAAAAACATTGCCCTCCGAAGCACACGTCCACCGCCCTAGTGCCGTAAGAGCAGATAGGTGTGCCGTCCGCGCCTGCCAACTGCGGACCACGCTCCTCCTTCGCCATATCCGATCTCTCTGCCGGAATGATGCTCCACTGGGCACCTGTGTCACAAAGGAAACTGCGACCAGAGGCGGTGTCTTGTATGAAGAGCAGCCTGTTGGTGACGCCAGCGCTCAGGGCCACTACTGAGCGCCGGCCCCGCCGTTTCCCGTCGGTCCGAAGGTGCAGGGTGAGCGGCACCGTTTGGCCTTGGCGCCAAAAGTGGCGTGGTAGAAACAATGGCCCGCAGCGTTACCCTGCTGGCCAGAAGGTCTGGCGTCATCCTTCGCTCTCCTGCGACGGTCGGGTGGCGGGGCGGCCGCGGGAGCGAGCAGGTCGGGGGACCGTTGAGGCATGGCCAAGACGAACCGGTCCGCCTCCCTGGCCAGGGCGCGGGGCTCCATGATGGCGGTGTTGGCCAGCGCCATCCTAACTTGAGCTGGCAATGTGCGCATGAACAGCTCTGTGAAGAGGATCATGGGGTCTTCTGTACCGAGCAGGTTTAGCATCCTCTCCATGCTCGCAGAAGGCCTCTCGTCACCCAAGTCCGACATGGCAAATAGGCGACGCACCCTCTCCGCAGTGGACAGTTCAAATGTCTCTAGAAGCAGGGCCTTGAGGCGCTCATATTTGTTCGTCGTCGGGGGAGCAGACAAAAAACCTACCACTCGAGCTGCGGTGGAGCTGCCCAACATTGCCACAGCATGGTTGTACCGGTCGTCGTCGTCATCGATGTCACTTTTATTGAAATGTGCCTCTACAATAGCAAACCATGCAGCAGGCGTTGAGTCCCAGAATTCTGGTAGCTTGAGAGTGGGAGTGTGCGCACCACGCGTTACCCTGACAGGGGATGGTGATGGCTGCCGCTGGTTTGAACGTCTTCCTCGCCCGGACATTTTGCAGGATTGTAATGTTCGTCGCTGGTTTTTGTACACAATTACGTTAACAAAAATCCACGTCGGGTCACCAGTGTAGTGCCGGAGGAAAAAGGAAAGACGTAGGCAACGTAATGATAACTGTTTAATCAAAACAACAACTTGTACTCTCAGTACAGGACCAGAAAATGGTTACCAAAACTCGTGTATCTAAACAGGAAGGTGCAACGTTAATAATCCTCCCCTCTGCCCCTAGTGCCAGAACTGGTTCCCTCCCACTACACAACCAACAGTAAGAGGAGAACATGAACCCATAATGTAGTCACTACAGACTCCTTTATTCAGACTACATATTGTAATAACATTTTCAATCCCTTTCTGTTGAATCTCTACTAGACCTTTGCAGAATCTAATCAATAGTTAATAACTGGGGACAACACGTCGAACTTCAGGTCTTCACTCGAGCACGCTTTATTACAGAATGAACTGGCCTGAGGGGCGTGGCAATCATAGACATGACATCCCCCTTTTTCTTGGCATTAAACTCTTACTAACCAACAAACACAGCTGATGATTATACTAACCTTAATGTAGCTAAATTGCATACTAAATCATATTTCAGTAATTATAAAAATATCCTTTGACACTTCTTAATGGTCAGCTGGTATAACATCAGGTAACATTTTTTTCTTATTATTATAAATCACTGTATCTTCCAAATTATTTCCTGTAAATTCAAAATCAGTGTATCATTACATTGTACAACTCATTTTTTTTTTTTAACACATTGAGAATCCTCTTCACTTCAAAACATAGTCATACAGTCTACTGGGTTTCGCTTGATCCTTTGCGGCCTGTCTGGCACGCCTGTCTGTATTTGTGTGTCATAGTTATGTTCAGCTTGTGGACTCTGAGTATCAGTGGCGTGTGTGTGTTCTTCTGTTGCCTCTCTGATTTCTGTGTCCTCAGTTTCCTGTGTGTCCTCCTCTTCTTGGAATGTCCCTTGTTTCAGTCCTTTTCCTTCGTATCTTTTAACAAAGGTGGTGTTCCTCGAATACCGTGCTCCTGTTGGCGATTCCACTACCACTTTGTTTCCGGCCCCACTGATGATCTTGTGTGGTGTCGCGTTGAATGTGGTAGAGAACTTGTCAGTTTTGTCCTGTTTCAGGAGAACAGTGTCACCGACACTGACCTCTGACTGCTGTGCTCCTCTGCGTGTATCAGCATACAGCTTACTCTTTGCCTTCTGCTCAGCGTCAAGGTCACACACTTCCTGATCTGTGTTCACTTCAATCAGTTCCGGTAGCTTTCCTCTCATCTCTCGGTTGAAAAGCAGTTCGGCAGGGCTTTTACCTGTGGATGGATGGACGATGCTCCTGTAGATTGTCACATTTTTTCTCAGTTCCTTTTTCCAATCCAGTCCCTCTGATTGAGCAATCCGAATCCTCTTCATCAGTGACGCGTTCTGACGCTCAATTTCTCTGTTGGCCTGAGCGTATTTCGGTGTGGTTTTGATGTGTGTGATGCCGTTTTCCTCACAGTACAGTCTAAATTGTTCAGATCTGAACTGGGGTCCATTGTCAGTCTTGATTGTGACTGGCAGTCCATGTCGACTGAATATTGACTCCAGACTGTCTATGACCTTTTCTGATGTGGTTGTGGTCATGACGTCATATTCATAATACCGGCTGAAATAGTCTACTACCACTAAAATGGAGTGGTTGGACGGGAGAGGCCCCAGTAGGTCAATGGCGACATCCCGCCAGGGTCCATCAGGTAGCGGTGTGGGTCTCAGCGGTTCAGGTGGGTCAGGTCTAGCCACTATCTGACATCCGTGGCAGGCTTTACAGTGTCTCTCAGCTGCCCTATCATCAGCTATTACCTGCGTCGGCGCGTCCTTGTCGAAATAAGCAAGGGTGGTCGCTCTGGCGAGCGCTGCTTTAAGAGCACTGAATGCTTGCTTCTGGTCTGGCCCGAATATGAATGGCGTGTCCTTCCTTGTCAGGCGTCTCAGTGGCTCTGACATTGTAGCAAACTGAGGGATAAATCTGCTGCTGTATCCGACCAGCCCCAGGAAACTACGCACCTCCGTGTCGCTCTCTGGCTCCCGTGCTTCTGTCACATGCAGCTCGCACCCTCTCTTCTGTTGGACCAATGCCCTTCTCTGACAACATAATTCCCATGAAAATTAGTCTGTCCATGTTGAACTGACACTTCTCTGGATTTAGTGTCAATCCTGCTTCTCTGAGTCTCGCCATAACGGCGTGCAGTCGTTTGTCGTGCATGGCTTGGTCACGTGCATGTATGATCACGTCATCGGATATGTTTTCAACCCCTTCAATTCCAGCCAAGGTATTGGCTATCTCGTGCTGGTATTGCTCGCTAGCAGATGATACACCGAACAACAGTCTTTTGTACCTGTACACGCCGTTGTGCACAGCGAACGTGGTGATCTCACGCGATTCAGGAGTCAGTTCGAGTTGGTGGTAGCCCCACTTCAAGTCTAACTTGCTGAATATGGTCGAGCCATTCATCCCTTGGAGTAGCTCATCCACAGTGGGGATTGGGAAGCGTTCCCTCACTATGGCTTCGTTGGCCCGTCTCATATCCAGGCAGAGTCGGACATCGTTTCCAGGTTTTGGGACAATTACGACCGGATTCACCCACGGGGTGGGCCCATTCACTGGTTCAATAATGTCTAAATTCTCCAATTCTTTTATTCTGGACTCTACTGCCCCCCGGAGGTGAAATGGAATTCGCCTGAGTGGCTGGGCTACTGGTTTAACCTCTGGGTTAATGTGTAGACTAACTTGTCTTGTTTTTAGTTTCCCGACTCCACTGAACACTTCAGGGTATTGTTGTTGGAGTGTTTGCTTTGTCTCTGTGACAGCAGCAATGTCGGCAGACTCGGCACCTATTCTCAGGACGCCCAGTCTCATCGCTGTGTCTTTTCCCAGCAGTGGTTCACCTTTCCCCCTGATTACAATGAATTCTGCATGTTCAGTTTTGTTTCCTATTGACACATTACATGTAAATGCACCCTTGACAGTTAATGGTTCACTGGAACAATATGAGTACAATTTCCTCTCTGTCTTAGGGACATAGGAATGACACTTAATGTGTTCTGCTTTCACATTTTCCCACACATTTTCTCCCATCACATTGATTGTTGCGCCAGAGTCAATGAGCATTTTCATATTCACTCCCCCCACACAGAAATCTAGTCTCTCTGACATGTGATTGTCATTAATGGCAAATGCAAAGTATTCCTCTTCTTCTACATTGTTAACTTTCTGTTTCACTTTCTCGCCTTTAGTGCGGCACACCTTTGCAAAATCTTTACCCTGACACTTGTGGCATGTCACGCCGCGTGCGGGGCATTTTGGATCTCGGCCAATGGGATCAGAATTTCCACATCTGTAACACTTTCCATCACTTCTATTGTCTCGTTCGGTTTACCTTTCTCGTTCCAGTTTTGCCATCCCTTTTTTTCATTGTGATCAACTCGGTTAACAGTCTCCAATGTAGCTCCGGTCGTTGTGCATGACATGTCCGCCATTTGCTCCTCGATGCTCTCACAACGAGCAGCTATTTCCATAGTAACTGCTAATGTCAATCCACGACCCTCTTCCAAAAGCTTCCTACGCAGATACTCTGATGTTCCTTTGCTTAGAATTGCATCCCGTATCTGGTTATCAGAATCTCCCCCATATCCACAGTCTCTCACAACTTGTCTCAGGCGTGTAGCAAATTGCTGCACTGTCTCACCTGGTTTCTGGTGCATCTTTTGAAACGCGTACCTTGCTAGCGCTGTGTTGACTTGGGGCACGAAGTAGACGTTCAAAGCCTCGACCGTCTTCATGTAGTCCGTTGCATCACCGTTGTCCGGTAAAGTTGAAAAAACATCCTGAACGTCTGGTCCAGCTAGATGTAGTAATAGTGCACGTCTCCTTTGCTTTGTAGTATTAGGTGAATCGTCATCCAAGATGAGCCCTTTTCCGTCCGCATATAGCTCGAACGATGTTAGCCAATGCTTCCATCTTGGACCTAGCGTGGCTGGCTCTGTGTAGCATGCGAAATGTTGAATCCCGGTTTTCTCCATACTAAGTAGCTAAACTTGATTCTTGTAATTACAAATGCATGTTTCTCCTCGTCGCCAATGTTGAATCTCTACTAGACCTTTGCAGAATCTAATCAATAGTTAATAACTGGGGACGACACGTCGAACTTCAGGTCTTCACTCGAGCACGCTTTATTACAGAATGAACTGGCCTGAGGGGCGTGGCAATCATAGACATGACACTTTCCTACTGTATTAAGGATGCGCCAGCCCAGCCACTTTCTTTGTGGTGAAGTCAGATATTACCGTCAGACACTCAGACAAGTAGTAGAGTGGTCAGTTGTGAGAGCTGCTGTCATATTCATAATAAGTTCCAGAAGTGAGTGCAGGGTTTTCTTGAGCCCCCTCCGGCTTATGTAGTGTCCTTAACCACCCTCTCTCCCCCAGTCACCTACACCATCCTCTCAGTCAAGCAGGAGAGGATCATGGAGGATATCGATGACCAGGCTCGGATCCGCGGTCCCCGGACCGGGGCCAACTCCTAGGGGCGCTGCCAGTGCCCCCCTCGGCTCACCTGCCCTGCCCTGCCCTGCCCCCCTCGGCTCACCTGCCCTGCCCTGCCCTGCCCCCCTCGGCTCACCTGCCCTGCCCTGCCCTGCCCCCCTCGGCTCACCTGCCCTGCCCTGCCCTGCCCCCCTCGGCTCACCTGCCCTGCCCCCCTCGGCTCACCTGCCCTGCCCTGCCCTGCCCCCCTCGGCTCACCTGCCCTGCCCTGCCCTGCCCCCCTCGGCTCACCTGCCCTGCCCTGCCCTGCCCCCCTCGACTCACCTGCCCTGCCCTGCCCTGCCCCCCTCGGCTCACCTGCCCTGCCCTGCCCTGCCCCCCTCGGCTCACCTGCCCTGCCCTGCCCTGCCCCCCTCGGCTCACCTGCCCTGCCCTGCCCTGCCCCCCTCGGCTCACCTGCCCTGCCCTGCCCTGCCCCCCTCGGCTCACCTGCCCTGCCCCCCTCGGCTCACCTGCCCTGCCCTGCCCTGCCCCCCTCGGCTCACCTGCCCTGCCCTGCCCTGCCCCCCTCGGCTCACCTGCCCTGCCCTGCCCTGCCCCCCTCGACTCACCTGCCCTGCCCTGCCCTGCCCCCCTCGGCTCACCTGCCCTGCCCTGCCCTGCCCCCCTCGGCTCACCTGTCCTGCCCTGCCGCCGGCTGGAGGTACTGGAGGCACCGCTACCGTCAGGCTGTCATACCCAACTATGGCCAGCAGATGGCGCCAGCTTACTACTTAATGGTTATGTTTTGAATGTCAAATCATCCTACTGGATGGCAAATAAGAATCCGGATCTTTCTGATGTAGATTTAAAGTTTTTAAATACCCGGCCTTGTTATTATGGCAAGATTCTATCACATATTACAGGATGATCTCTGATTCTGTAGTGTTGTGGTTAGGGTTGTTACCATGCAACCAGGGGCTATACTCTCCTTTCAAATAGTTGAGCAATGTGGTTTACTGTGCTGTCGACGTTATATTAAAGACGTTCCATTTCATGTGTGCCATGCAACAGGGAGTTATTGTGTAATATAATGTTTCATTTAGCTTGTGGTTGTGGGGGGGGGCAGAATGTGACTAATCCTCTTGGCTCCCTGTGGAGCTTGTGGCAGCAATATGATGATTGATGGATATTAAATTATTGTTTATTTCACAACACAGTGTGTGGGTGTTGAGTTTTCAGAGTCATTGGTATTTTGAACAACTTGTGGAGAATGAAGGAGAGAGTAGACAGACAGACAGACAGACAGAGATGTTGTACGATATTGAATAGTCATTTATTATCAATATTTACACAAAAAAGGACTTAAGAAACAATCAAGCTTTGGAGGTAAAAAACAACAACAATATGGTTAAAGGCACAGGGTCTGCATGGCAGCATTTGTCTCCTAGCAACACGACTGACAACAAAGTTGAGCTAGATAACATCTCTATCTAAATATATATATACCGGTATATCTACTGTTGGTTTCTTAGAAGAATACAATCTTGAGTTCTATATGTTCTACTGCGGTCACTGTACTTTTAAGGCAAAATCGTTCAGAATTCACAGCTTCAATACAATTTGCTTCGTCTTTGTCATCGTAACAAATCATTTATTTACCAACGTGTTTATTTGATAAATGCATAGGCATTAGGCAGACATACTGATCCATAACATATCTTAGAGTTATATACTGTACATATCACTACCCCGCCCTCCTGCATATAGAAGGACAATATCGTTCACCATTAAATCGCGAACCAACCCTCAGAAAAGTGCATTGTGTCAATCCACATATTTAAGATATTAAAGAACGGAAAAACATATTTATATAAAGACGAAGCGTTCAACGTACACAAGAAGAAAAATATGATATGAGTCATAGCTGGGTGTTAGAGAGAGACGGGTGAAGGACTGTGGACATCATAAGGCCATGAGAGTTGGTGTGGAGGATATAAAGTGTCTTTTTTGGTACCATGTTGTGTGATTTGTGCTATTTCTGTCTTCATAAACATTCCAACTGTCAGTAACAGTTTCTTCAAGTGAGTTGAAACTGATAGTTCCCACCAGCTACAATTATCTCTCCAACTCAGTAATTGTTAGAGAATGTCTGTGCGTGGCGTGCACACACACACACACACACACACAGACACACACATCTTTATGATTTAGCTTTAGCATGGACTAGTGAAGCCAAGTTGAAATGATAACATTTGTTGAAGTGACCAGTAACTAAGCCACGCCCAACCAGCAGCCGTTTCACAACGCAATGTTCTAAACTCACGTATGGTGACACTGGGACCAATCATATCAGGGATAACAGCATAGCAGTTTATGTTCAGTCATACCTGTTCATACACCACCCTTCCCCTGTAAGCAAAGGCCAGTGTTCTTCAGGAGGAGTGTAAGTCTAAGTGGCTAAAGCTATGGCATAGTCTGGATTCAGGAACACTGACTGTTATGTTTCAGGAAAGACAGTAGAAGGGTAGAAGTGCAAAGATGAGATGAGATGATCCATCCATCCCTCCATCCATCATTCCATCCTCTCCTCCCTGGTGTTGTTGCCCCAGGAGCTTCAGTTCATCAGCTAGCTTGTCTCCAAGGTCAAGGTCAGGAGGGAGGGAGGGAGTGGGGGAGGGCGAGAGGGGGAAGGAGAGGGGGAAAGAGAGGATGCCCTCTCCTGTGTCCCCGTCCTCCAGCTCACTACAGCGGAGAGAGTTCAGAGGTCAGTTCAGGTCACATGAACACTTGAGCTGTTTAGAGTTCATCATGACTGTTAAGCTCCTGTCTCCACACACCATTGCTTAGTCAGGGTACAAGTCTAACTTGAGATTAGGCAGGGTTGAAAAAAATAAAATAATAATAAATCGCTCATTGACATCAACACATGATCTGTACACAGCGGTCAGAGTTCCACACAAGCGTCTCGCGTTAGTAAACTACCCTTGAAGAGTTACCGCGGTGAATGACATTTTTCGTGAACGTTATGCTACTACTAGGGTTCAGACAGACATGCAGGCAGGGTGCAGGGGTCAGGGGTCAGGGCTCAGGGGGTCGAAGGTCAGACTGACTCACCATCCGGCTGTAATCTGGAGCGAAGGTCACGCCCTTCTGAGAGCCGCTGCTGCTGCCACTCACTGAGCTGTTACGTATGATACCTGGAGGAGAGACAGCACAGCACAGGGTTACACTAGAACACTACATAACACTAGAACACTACATAACACTACAACACTACAACACTAGAACACTAGAACAATAGAACACTACATTACACTACAACACTAGAAGACTAGAACACACTGTCCCCGGGGTGCAGTGTGGGGTGTCTACCTGCGGGGGGCAGTATGTCCAGTCTCTGCAGGCTGTTCCTGCGGGAGGAGGGGTAGTTGCTGGGCTTGGACAGGCGTCTCTGGCGGTTGTTGAGCATGGCGGCGGGCGCCACGATGCCAGGGGGAGGGGCCTTCCCCATCCGCTCGTACAGCTCCTCGATCTCCCTCTTCTGATTGGCCTGGAGGGTCTGCACCTCCGACAGGTGTCTGAGAGGGGGAGGGGGGGAGGGGGAGGGGGAGAGAGGATAGGGAGAGATGTCAATGTCATCGTGTTTACCTGTATATGTCTCTATAGTCGGCATGCTGTGTAGAAACATAGTAGACAACAGCAGACTCCCCCCCCCCTCCTCTCCTCCCCCCTCACCACTCCCTGAGCTCCTCCCACATGTCTTTACCTCCCTCCCCTCCATCTCCCCCCCTCCCCTCCGTCCCTCCCCCCTCCTCCCCCCCTCCATCCCTCCCTCCCTCCCCCTCCTCCCCCCTCACCTCTCCCTGAGCTCCTGTAGCTCCTCCCACATGTCTTTACCTCCCTCCCCTCCATCCCCCCCTCCCCTCCCTCCCCCTCCTCCCTCCTCCCCTCCCTCCCTCTCCCCCTCACCTCCCCCCCTCACCTCGCCCTGAGCTCCTGTATGCGGGATGACCTGGCGGGATGACCTGGCCTGGAAGGACAACACAAAAGGCACCATCAAGAGGGCACAACAGCGGCTATACACCCTGAGATGCCTCAGGAAAGAACATAACAAGCAGGAGATACTGGTGGCCTTCTACCGCGGCGCAGTGGAGAGCATCCTCACCTACGGCATCTGCAACTGGTTCTACAGCTGCACAACAGCGGAGAGAAACGCGCTACAGAGAGTCGTGAGAACAGCACACTCTCTGGAAGAGCTGTACAACACACGCTGTCTCAGGAAGGCCTCCAAGATCTCCAGGGACCCGACCCACCCTGGGCACGTACACTTTATCAGGCTGCCCTCGAAAAGGAGGTACAGGACCCCGGCCGCTAAGACAAACAGACTGAAGAACTGCTTCTACCACAGGGCCGTCAAGGCCCTGAACACAGCAAAGGCCTAAGTTCTGGGCCCAGGACAGTCTGGACGGATTGTATGGCAGCTAGTGCTGAGGCACAAACATGTACATTTCAAGCCTGCAAACTGTGACACTTTAAATAACGTGAAAAAATACTTTTGTGCAATATGACAACCCTAGTTGACTATCTGTGCAGTATAGTACAGTGGATTGTGTACATAGCCTTTATTTATGTAAACCAGCTCCTTACCTTCTTGTGATTTTATTCTTTTTCTAAAAGTTTTTTTTTTCTTCCCTTTCCTAACACCAGGGGAGCCACCCCTCCTAAATTTCGTTGTTTGGTACCTGTACTGTAGCAATGACAATAAAGTCCATTCAATCTGTAGCTCCTATCACATGTCTTTACCTCCCGCCCCCCTCCTCCCCCCCCTCCCTCCCCTGTCACCTCCTCCCCCCCTCCATCACTCCCTTCCTCCCCCCCCTCCCCCCCTCACCTCTCCCTGAGCTCCTGTAGCTCCTCCCACATGTCCTCGTCCTCGCTCTCCGTGTCGTCGCTGCTGACGTAGGAGGCGCTGCGGGTGTAGCTCATCCAGGGCTGGTGGAGGTTGCTGCCGCTGCACTGGGGGCTCCCCGCCGTGCCCTCCCACAGGGTGAGGCTCAGCCTCCTCCCCCCTCCCCCAGCCTCCCCCTCCTCCTCCTCCCCCACCTCCTCTTTCTCCTCCTCCTGCTCCCGCTCAGGGGGGTCTTCTTCTTCTTCTTCGTCGTCGTTCTCCCCCCCCCCCGTTGTCAAGTTTACCCAGAGGCCCCCCCCCCCCTCCCGGAGGGCGGTGAGGCGGGGACACGGTCGTCAAGGTGCTGAGGCTGCTGGTCTCCGATTCGGCGCCCGGCTCCTCCCCCTCCTCCGTGCTGGTGTCCTCCGATGATGCGCTGTCCCGGGAGGGAGGGATGCTGGGGGGGGTGGTAGGGGTGGGAGGGGTTCGAGGTTGCGGGCGAGGCTCCGGTCGCGGGTGGGCGGGGCTAGGGTTGGAGGGGGCGGGGATGTCCTTGCTGGGGGTCACCTGGAAACGACCCACTGTCACTGTCGGCTTCCTCTCTGTAGGGGGGAGGGGTGGAGGGGTGGAGGGGAGGGAGGATGTAGTGGAGAGGAGGGTGGAGGGGAGGGGAGGATAGAAGTGAGGATGGGGGTGGAGGGGAGGGGGAGATGGAGGGGAGGGAGGTAAAGGGAGAGCAGTAGAGTGAGCATTAGGAGAGTGGGGGATAGAGGAGAGAAAGAGGGAGGGAGAGAGAGAGAGAGAGAGAGAGAGAGAGAGAGAGAGAGGAAGAGAGAGGGTTTTGTCACATGATTAAACCCATCAATCCATAACACTTGCTCCAAAGGAAGCTTTGTCCTCCAAAGTGCTTCACTTTGGAGGACAGGAGCTACTACAAAGTGCACACAGTCAAAGACATGCCAGACAGCTAAAAGCCTTTCTCTAGAATTAATAAAGAGATTCTAAAAATTCAAATCTGTTGCCAGGGAAACGGTGGGCCGGAAAAACAGTAAAGGTCGTTATGAATATTCATATGACTCAGGTGTTTGAAAGCGTATTCTTCTGTTTGAACCAATAGAGATACAGCTGGCAGATAAGACTCTTACTGTCTGACCATCGACCGACCGACAGACAGACAGAAAGACAGACAGAGAGACAGACAGACAGAGACACAGGCACACAGGCAGACAGACAGACAGAGAGACAGGCAGACAGACAGACAGACAGACAGAGAGACAGGCACACAGGCAGACAGACAGACAGAGAGACAGGCAGACAGACAGACAGACAGCAGACAGACAGACATACAGACAGGCAGGCAGGCAGACAGACAGACAGACGTACCCTCAGATATAGGAGCCAGTCTGGTTGTGGAGGCGTCAGGCACGGTCAGGGGAGAGGAGGGAGAGGCCAGGGTCAGGGGGGAGGAGGCCAGGGTCAGGGGGGAGGAGATCCTGGGGCTGGGGGAGGAGGTCCCAGGGCTGGGGGAGGCCAGGCTCAGAGGAGAGGAGGTCCCGGGGCTGGGGGAGGCCACCTTCAGGGGACAGTAATAACAAAATGACACCCTGTCATTACTGGCAACATTCTCTGCAACACCACCATACAGCTCTACACGCACCATACAGCTCTACACACACAATGCTGCTGGAGAACAGGTGTGACATTACACGCGACGGGAAACCGCAGGGGCCCATTATTACGTAACAGAAAAGGTTGCGTGCGTGTAAAAGTGTGTGTGTGTGTGTGTGTGTGTGTGTGTCTCTGTCCGTTTCTGGCATTTAGCAGATGGCCTTTATGGCAGCTGCCTTTATATTTAAGTGAATCATCTATCCATCAGTCATAGCATCAGTCATAGCATACCCTAGTCGTCTTATCTGTACAGTATAGTATAATGGATAGTGTACATAGCCTTTATTTATGTAAACCAGCTCCTTTCCCTTCTTGTTTTTTTTTCTTTTTTTTTCTTTCCTAGCACCAGGGGAGCCACCCCTCCCAAATGTTGTTGTTTGGTACCTGTACTATAGCAATGACAATAAAGACCATTCATTCATTCATTCATTCATTCATAGGAGGAACAAGTCATCTATGCTCGGGCCAGGGGCCGATGGCAGTCCTGCTGCTAGAAGAAGGAAGAATTATATCTATATATATATTTGACATTTATTTACAGTAGAGAAACTGTACAGGGGGTAGAGAGGATGAAGAGATGTGTGTGTGTGTGTGTGTGTGTGTGTGTGTGCATGCGTGCGTATGTGTGTGCGTGAGTGTGTGTGTGCGTGTGTGTGTGTGTGTGTGTGTGTGTGTGTGCGTGTGTGCCTGCGTGCGTGCGTATGTGTGTGCGTGTGTGTGTGTGCCTGCGTGCGTGTGTGTGTGGGTGTGTGTGCGTGCGTATGTGTGTGTGTCTCACCGTGCTCTGTGGACTAGCTGGGGCGGAGGAGCTGGGAGAGCTGGGGGAGCTAGTGGAGGTGTTGGAGGTGTTGGGGGTGTTGGACGTGGAGGAGGTGGAGGAAGTGGAGGAGGTGGAGGAGGAGGCTGAGGACAGAGAGCTGTCTGCCCGCTCCTGAGGCCCTCCTCTGCCTGGAGGTGAGAGGCTGGAGCTGCTGGACAACGTCGCCGGTCTGAGACCCAGGGCCCCGGACCCTGCCCCGTCCTGCAGTACTCCCCCAGGGTGGAGGCTCATCCCGGGGGCCTCGAGGGCCAGCAGCCCCTGGTTGTGGGCCTGGGCCCGGGCCTGCGCCTCGGCATAGCGCTGGTACAGGTCCAGGTACGGAGCTGGGGGCATCTGCCCTGCCGCCTGGAGGTGGTGGGGGTGGTAGGCCCCCCCCCCGTCTGCCTGCGGCGTGTGGGGGGGGGAGAACATGGAGGGATGGTAGCCCTGGGGGTTGGGGGGGGTGTGGGGGCTGGTCTGGGAGCCGGCGGGGGGGGGCATGAAGGAGTGGGCCACGCTCATGGCCAGGGACAGGACGTTGGCCAGGGAGAAGAGGGGCTGGGTGTGGTGGGACCACATGGCCGGGGCTGGGGGGGCCGGGGGGGGCGGGGACACCACCTCAACCCCCCCGACACCCACCCCCTCTTTCCCCTGCTGCTGCTGCTGCCCTGGGGGGGTGGGCTGGGTGGCGAGGGAGGGGGTGGGGGAGGAGAGGGTGGGGTGGCTGAGGTGGCGGGGGAGGGTCTGCGGGGAGCCCTGAGGGGAGACCTGGGGGGAGACCTGGGGAGAGCCTCCTTGGGGGGGAGGGTAGGGGTAGAGGAGGTGTGTGTTGGGGACGTAGGGGAGGACGGACAGGTCGGGGGGGGCGTCAGGGGGGGAGTACTGGGGGTACAGTACGCGAGGCTGGTAGGGCACGGACGAAGCTGAAACACACAGAGAAGGAATACTCCCGTTAGACTCTGATTAGAATATGAAGAACAAGGAGAGAAATTTGACCTCAAATGACCTTTTATAACGCTTACCTCCCTCCCCTCCATCTCCCCCTCCCCCCCTCCCCCCTCCTGCCCCCCTCCATCCCCCCCTCCTCCCCCCCTCACCTCTCCTTGAGCTCCTGTAGCTCCTCCCACATGTCTTTACCTAGCTCCCCTCCATCTCCCCTTCCCTCCCAGAAAGCACCTCTCTGTGTCACATACTGGTCTTCTAAGTATCACTTCTTCAGCCGAGTCCACAATACATATCCCACAATACATATTCATTTCTTAAGTGTCTCACAGTGAACAGAACAGCTAGTTACATGTAGGCCCACTGTCGTTCCAGCCAGTCTAAAGTAGTCCATGACGACATCACTGACAGAGACGAACTACCTACCACACCTGTGGAGGGATCTACTTTCTCTCAGGTCTAAAGTAGACTAGTCCATGACTAAATCATTGTCAGATCTAAACTAGGCCACCTGAGGACACATCTACTTTCCCCTCAGAGACAGACAGTCTAATGATCTGGATCAAGTTCACCGCTAAAGCTAGAGGGCGCTAGAGGGGACCAGCAGAGACATGGCCCTTCTCCCCCTCCGTAGCTCAATGTACACGTATGTCGCCACTGTTGTTACCTAGCAACCTAGCACGTAGCCTCAGATAGCTAGCCTGCTTCTGGTCCATAGTTGTCAGACCTGACTGAAGCGTACCAGTAAACAAAAAGTTGAAGTTAAACAAACCTAAAGTTGATTGACTGGACCATCTTTTTCCATCTTTTTCGGAGTCGTTCAGATTCTATTTCACCCAAGAT
>NC_137675.1:81219974-81232474 GCF_963989245.1 Nansenia antarctica
GGCCGGCGCCTTGCATGGTAGCTTGCCACCATTGGTGTGTGAATGTGTCAGTGGTGTAGTCTACGTGATACGCAGGACTACGCCGTATACCCACTAGGAAAGGCCAAGGATTTCCATATACCCACTTAAAAATATGTGAGGATACGTAACGGCGTTTTGTGACAGAACTTTCACTTTCATTCATAAAATTCACCCCGTTTGTGTTACGAAGCACTTGACTTTTGGACCATCATTGCGACTGACTATAGCGTACCATCAACAGTAGGAGATGCGACATGAAATATGCCAAAATGCAGCACTATCATGCACAGATCAGCCTTATAACATGTAATTTATATATATATATATATATATATATATATATATATATATATATATATATATATATATATATATATAACGTTAGACAGGCAGCGCAGATTTATTTTTATGGCGAAATGAACGATATGAGGCTGGGAGGGGAAAATCACAGTATACCCACTAGAAAAAACTACACTACACCACTGGAATGTGTGTGTGAATGGGTGAACGAGAGGCCGTTGTAAAGCGCTTTGGATAAAAGCGTTTTACGACTACTGATAAGCAGAGGGGCTTCGGAGGAGAAGAAGTCATGTTCCTTCTCACTCTGGGACAGTTATTATGTCTATTTGGACCAACTGTTGAACCTACCATGGCCAACCCCAGGACAAACCGCCCACTGAAACCGCCCACCTTTAAATGTGATCAACTGGGACGGCCCCAGTTGAACCATTGTACTGAGAACCCCATTTCTGTTGGCCGGACAATCGCTCCTTCTTGCAAGAACTAAATAAATACTCTTAATGATTTGATAAGTCTCAGTCTCCTGGTTACAAAGTTTTGCATTCTCTAGATTTGAATCTGACAGGGGGTGGGAGGGAATATGTGTCACGTTCGAATGCTTGGTCCGCATATCGGGATCTGATGTAACGTTCAGACTTTTCTTTCGGAAAAAAGCGAATACGTTTCCGCGTTGTTGAAAATCAACGACGCAACGCTAGCCGTCTAACACAGCTTGTTTTGTGAGCCTTCTAACAATGTAAAGTAGTGTTATATAGTTAACTAGGTACAGTGGCGGGCGGTGCATTTCACACCTAGGCCTTCAGTGATGTCCGACACATTCCTACCTGAATTATTCTACCTCTTAATACCATCGTTATGACGCCATGGCTCTAGAAACTAGACAGAAACACAGTATAACCGGGCGTTGCATCACCTTAACATAGTCAGACAGAGTTATATTAATATTTCCGAAGCATTTTTAATCAATAAATCCGCATTTACAATGAAGAGTGTTAAACTAACATCTTTAAGATCGCTACATTACCCACGTCTGTCGTCTCGTCCACCATAATAGCGACAAAGGGTGCCTTTTTAATCTCCATTTTGATCTCTTCTCCCATCACTTCAGCAATAGCAAAAATCTGGTCGTTTTGTATTTTGCCTGACGTCCCAGTAAACACTTTGTTTGTGGACAGGTGGTAATGTAAATCTGGGTTGTTTTCAACAAGAAAAGAAAGAAGCTCAACGTAGTTTCCTCTGTTTGTGGACTCGGCGCTTTCATCGTGTCCCCTAAATGAAAGTTATTGTTTACCCAAAAACAGGACACAATCGATCAGTATTATCGATCATCCGTTTTCCTGCGCGCTTGTTCGTTGAGCTGTAAATCCACTCAGGTGTTCAAAAGTCTTGCATCTACCGGCATAGTTACGCATCTCAATAGTGAATATCAATAGTGCGTATCAATAGTGCGTATCCAATCAAAAGACGTGCTGGGTGCTGACATCATTGGAACATCTGTGCCAGGGATGCTGCGAAGCTAAACAAACTGGTGAAGAAGGCCAGCTCTGTGGTGGGGACCGGGCTGGACAGCCTAGAGGTGGTGGCAGAACAGAGGATGGGGAAAAAACTGGCGGCCATGCTGGCCAATCCCTCCCACCCGATGTACTGCGAGCTGGCGGGGATGAGGAGCAAGTTCAGCCACAGATTTGTTCTCCCCCGTCAAAGTACAAAAATATTTGGACAGTCCTTTGTTCCAGCTGCACTCCGACTCTACAACCAGGCCCTGCAGGGTGGGGGAGACCTGGAGCTGGAACTTTTGGAACTTTTTACTTATTGAGCCTGCACTGTTTTATGTATTTTATTGAATGTTTTCTGTTTTCTGTATTGAATGTTTTCTGCCCTAACTGAGCTGGTTGACAACAACATTTCCCCATTGGGGACAATAAAGGTTTTCAATCAATCAATCATTGAGCCTTACAGCAGGCGCCGTTGTTGCTTTTGCTCGCCAACTCGAAATCTACGTAGGTTTCCACTAGGAACGCCACAGGTTTTCTCGTTCAACGTTAAGTTACAGGTCGTATTCGCGGCACGCTTTATTGTGCAGGCGGGTAGATTTTGGAGCCCCCTGGCAACACATTTTGATTGGATAAAAGCTCTAACATAAAGGCCAGCCCTCCAAATCTCAATCGGAGACTGGAAGCAGCGCAACCAAGAGGAAAGCTATGAAATGAAGAGAATAGACTATGGGGAATCATTAATACATATTTGTGGAAAAAATATATTAAAATAAAATGTATATTCTGATGATGTTTAGGCCAGCAGAGAAGGCCTTGCTGGCCCTGACGGCACACCACTGACTAGGTAGCAGTGGGTATTACTTGCGCTGCAGTGGCTTGACTAGCGAGTGTTGTGTTGCGATTCTCAGCGACGTTGAAACATAGTTCCGTATTTCGAAAGAAAAGTCTGAACATTTTGATTGGTTTGTCGCCGATATGCAGTATCAAACATAGACATTACAATGAGCCCGTCCTCCGATTTCTACCTTCCACCAGCCTCCCCTGGTAACACTTTACCATACACTGTTCCTATGACTGTGTAATAACAGTGTAATAACAGTGCAGTATAGTAACACAATAAGTGGTTATTATACACGTTACGTAGAATAACTTCTACACTGTAATAACAACACAAGGGAAAGATTTCAGTCCAAAAGTGGCCTAGTTCACTGAATCACCTCTAACCTCTAGAGCAGGGGTCGGCAATTAGGTTTGGCCTCGGGCCAAACATTTTTTGAGCCACTAGATGGCGGGCCCGATTTTTTTTATTTTTTTTTTTTATTTTTTTCCTAACACCAGGGGAGCCACCCCTCCTAAATTTCGTTGTTTGGTACCTGTACTGTAGCAATGACAATAAAGACCATTCATTCATTCCATTAATTCATTCATAAGTAATTGATTGTTAAAAAATGTGACACATTCTAATGCTTTGACTTTTCTTTCGAAAAATGTACACATCGCTAGTCAACTAACACAGCTTGTTTTGTGAGCCTGCTAACAATGTAAAGTAGTGTTGTAGTTAACTAGGTAACAATGTAAAGTAGTGTTGTAGTTAACTAGGTAACAATGTAAAGTAGTGTTCTAGTTAACTAGGTAACAATGTAAAGTAGTGTTGTAGTTAACTAGGTAACAATGTAAAGTAGTGTTGTAGTTAACTAGGTAACAATGTAAAGTAGTGTTGTAGTTAACTAGGTAACAATGTAAAGTAGTGTTCTAGTTAACTAGGTAACAATGTAAAGTAGTGTTCTAGTTAACTAGGTAACAATGTAAAGTAGTGTTGTAGTTAACTAGGTAACAATGTAAAGTAGTGTTGTAGTTAACTAGGTAACAATGTAAAGTAGTGTTGTAGTTAACTAGGTAACAATGTAAAGTAGTGTTGTAGTTAACTAGGTAACAATGTAAAGTAGTGTTGTAGTTAACTAGGTAGCAGTCCAATCCATTACGTTGCAGTATTTTGGCTTGACTAGCAAGTTTGTGTTGTGATTCTCAACAACGTTGAAACGTAGTTTCACCCTTTTCCATAGTTTTGAATAATAAATGTGTGGACTGACGATGTAGCGCAGCCTAGCTTATTCTAATAATTATTTAACATACTTTCATTCTGAATGATTCCCCCCTCCTCCCAGACAAGGTCACATTATTATTGGATTGGTTGTTTGCCTGCCGGGTGAAGTTAGCTAAACATTTAACCTGCTAACTAGCAAGAGAAACATCATGTCACTCTCCAAAGGTGTAAAGAGGAAAGTTGACGGTGAAAACAGGGCATTTAAAGAGGAATGGACAGCGAACTATAATGTTCATCCTACCTGGTTTCATCAACGCAAAGCCGTTGTGAGACTCACATCTTCCGTGCTCACAATGTTCCCTTTCTATACATGCGAGTCGTCCTTTTCCTCAATGAATGTGATAAAGACGCACGAGAGGAATCGATTGATGCAAAAAAAAACTTGAGAACTGCCTGCGGATTAAAGTGACGTCCATATAACCAGATATCAAGCAAATACTGACCGATGGGAGATGCCACTTTTCACATTAAGTGAGTACCAAGCCTGTCGTTATTGTATTTAATAACCTAATTGTATTTTGTATATTTTGAATGAATGGCTCATTGTAATTATTATCCCTAATAGCGGGTTTGCTCTGTCGTTTCAGGAGCATAGGCCTATGCACCACCACCCCTCGCATAAGCGGATTACTTTTCTTTCTTTTCTTTTTTTCACCGATTTTGTTGTCAATGTTTTTCAGAATATTAAACTGAATTTGCTTTGTTACTGTTCATATGTGTGTTGCAGTCACATATACGTAAACATTACCTTTGAATTATTTACTGAGCTGGTGTTATTTTTTTCAAACCACACACGGCTATTTCAGCACTACACGTTGTCCACCTACTTATGATTCACTATGAGGGGTTCAGCGTCAGCGCGCTTCGGTGCACCCCACTGCCTGATTGTCTGTCCCTGTGTCATTCACTCTCAACATGGATAAAAGTACAATAAGCATTATTCAGGTGGAGGTAGATTCTCTATTCGGACATTATAGGCGCTTTATGTGGGACTGTCGGTCGGATATTGTAAAAAAAAAAAAAAAAAAGAGTGGATTCTCCAAATATTCTGCTGGGCCAAATATTATTGGTGATGGGCCAGCAATGGCCCGCGGGCCGCCTATTGCCGACCCCTGCTCTAGAGGAACAACACAGCCAGCCCTGACTCAGACTCTGGACTGAATCAGTCAATCTCTCTCTCTTTCATCCTCCCCCCTCTTTCTCTCTCTCTCTCTCTGTCTCTCTCTCTCTCTCTCTCTCTCTTTTTTCTTCTTCTCTCTTTTAGTCTCTAACTCTGGAGACTGTATCAGTGACTATTTTTCTTTCATCCCCCCATCTCTCTCTTCTGTGACTCTCTCTCTCTCTTTCATCTCCCCACCCTCTCTTTCTCTCTCTCTCTTTCTCTCTCTCTCTTTCTCTCTTTTTCTTTCTCTCTTTTTCTTTCTCTCTTTCATCCCCCCCGCCCTCTCTCTCTTTTCTTTTCTTTTCTCTCTCTCTCTCTCTCTCTCTCTCTCTCTCTCTCTCTCTCTCTCTCTCTCTCTCTCTCTCTCTCTCTCTCTCTCTCTCTAACTCTGAATTGAGGTCTGGGGGTGGGGGGGGGGGGGGAGGGACGCTGCCCACAGAGAACATTCTAAACATTCTAATAATCCTATAATCATATAATCATCATTATGACGTCATAATGAACATATATAATCTTGGTATGGAAAGGTTTCTGGCAGCAGAACTGGGCTGAGTCGGCTGTTAATTTACGAGACTGTTAACCAGGCACACAAATCACTCCCATACACACACACACACACACACACACACACACACACACACACACACACACACACACACACACACACACACACATACTGTCTGGAACAAGGGAATGTGGCCGCTGACTCACAGGAGAGGCCGTTATTGACGGGGAAAAAACAGGGGGGAGGCTGCTGGAGGTAGAAAGGGGTAGTGGTGGTGGGGTAGTGGGGTAGTGGTGGTCTAGTGGATAGTGAGTTGGACTTGTGATCGGAAGGTTGTGAGTTCAAATCCCGCCTGAAGCCACACCACTACTAGTGCCCTTGAGTAAGGCACTTAGCCCTCAGTTACTCCAGGGGGAATGTCCCTGTAATTAGTAATTGTAAGTCGCTTTGGATAAAAGCGTCTGCTAAATGGCAAAATTATTAAATTATAAATCGGAGGACGGGGCTCATTTTAATGCAACGGAACGGGATGAGGAAAGGTATCAAACACCCCACGCGTGCACAGGTTTGATCCCGTTCCTCATTTCCGTCCCGTTACAATGAGCCCCGTCCTCCGATTTCTCCCTCCACCGGTGTAGTAGAATTATTGAAGTATCTAAATGGAAAAATAGAACAAGGCAGCCTGTTCTCTTCAGATTGTATAGAAAGGTGTTTAATTCTCTTTCGCAAAAGGAGGACAGTTTACAAGCACAACAGACCAGACGTCTGATAGTCAAGTCCTCAAAAAAGTCCAGACACAGGGAAGACAGGGATATTTAAGCAATATGAATGAATGAATGATCTTTATTGTCATTGCTATAGTACAGGTACCAAACAACGAAATTTAGGAGGGGTGGCTCCCCCGGTGCTAGGAAAGAAAAAAAAACTAAAAAAACACAAGAAGGGAAGGAGCTGGTTTACATAAATAAAGGCTATGTACACTATCCACTATACTATACTGTACAGATAGACGACTAGGGTTGTCATATTGCACATAGTGTTATTGCACATTAATTTGAAGTGTCGCAGTTTGCAGGCTAGAAATGTACATATTTGTGCCTCAGCACTACACCTGATTTTTTTTTTCAGTCCAGCAGCTGCCATCAATCCGTCCAGACTGTCCAGGGCCCAGAACCTAGGTCTTTGCTGTGTTCAGGGCCTGGATGGCCCTGGGGTAGAAGCTGTTCTTCAGTCTGTTTGTCCTTGCGGCCATGGTCCTGTACCGCCTTTTCGAGGGCAGCCGGGTAAAGTGTTCGTACCCAGGGTGGGTTGGGTCTCTGGAGATCTTGGAGGCCTTCCTGAGACAGCGTGTGTTGTACAGCTCTTCCATATCACATGAGAGGGAGTGTGTTATACTGAATATCAGCATGGCTGTGATTCGGTCGTAGGTACGAGGCCGCAGCACGACCTCGAGTGTGATATTGCTTTTATACAACAGTTCTACAGCGCGATGTATTAGTTAACAGTAATAAGCAACAACAGATTATGATTTGTTTGTTTATTTAATCATAAAAATAAACAAAAAATAGTTCCGCAACTGAACTTCAAATGGACTGTTGCCTAGTAACCTGAACACAAACAATGTAGTCTAATTAACGGTCATTTAGTAGAACATCTGTGCGGCGGAGTGATACATATAGTTAAAAGTCCCAGTGCTGTTATACTGTATATCAGCACTCATGGAATGCCTCTTGTCCAATCAAATTACTTGGTCGGAACTAACTGTTGTATAATTATACATAGGTAACAGTCATGCCCTCAGGTAAGGTCCAAACCAATCACAGGCATTTCCTGTCCGCATCTGTGATGAGGAGGGGCTAGACAGTCTGACTGTCGAGTGACTTGTGTGAATTATTCAGTCATGAATGTCTTATCAATAAATAACATGTCTTATCAGGCATATTATTCCACTGAGGAGTCTGAGGTGATTGGACGAGCCCTGAGGCAGACTGAGAGACTACGTAGGACGCTGATGCTGTCGTCACGGTGACGAACAGCCGCCATGCAGGGTGGAAGTATCAACATCAACAGATAGACGGACAAATAAACACACGCACACGCACGCATACACACACACACAGACACACAGACACACACACACACACACACACACACCGGTTCTATTTACTGTACAGATCAAGGTCACCCTGTGTGTGTGTGTGTGTGTGTGTGTGTGTGTGTGTGTGCGTGCGTGCGTGCGTGTGTGCGTGTGCGTGTGCGTGTGTGTGAGTGTGTGTTTATTTGTCTATGATAACTGTACAGCAGCATTTGCCAGAGGCCTGGACTGCTACGTTGACAATTCTCAACGCATAAATATGAACGTTAATGAACACGTTATTGTTCTAGTCAGTACTCAAGTTGTAAAAGAAAATCAGGGGGGATGGTGGATTTTATCATATGGGGACAGTTTTAGCATCCCCACAGCGTCAGTGACTTCAGCGTCAGTGACTTGGTAAAAATGTCATTGCATGTGTGCGTGTCCCCTCCTCGCCCACAGTATTTTACTCAATATGCACAAAACAGTAATAATACCACGTTCATTGATAAAATGACATAAGGGACGGAAAGGGGGGATGGCAGTTTTAGAAGGGGGATGATTTTGACCGTTTTTATTTCAGGGGGGGTCCCATCCCCCCTCATCTCGAGTGCTGGTTGTAGTTCTTTTTTTAAGTGATTTTTTCTGAGTGGGGCAGTCCCACTCATATTTTTCATTTTATTTGACAGATACAGTGAAGATTTAGACAGGAAGGATGGGTGAGAGAGAGAGGAGGGATGACATGCAGGATATGTCCCCGGCCGGAATCGAACCGGGGACGCTGCGGTTACATGGTCAGCGCTTAACCCGCTACGCCACCTAAGCGCCCCGTGGTTGTAGTTCTAGAGGGAGGGCGGAGGGAGGGCCCCGTCAAGAGAAGAACTCACCGATGACGCTCTTGGCGAAGGAGGCGCTCTTGAGCGTGGCCAATCCCAGGTCTCCTATCTTGACAGAGCCGGTGGGCCCGGTGATGAAGATGTTGTCGCACTTGAGGTCGCGGTGGATGATGGGCGGCGTGCGCGTGTGCAGGAAGTGGAGGCCCTTCAGGATCTGGTGGCTCCAACGCTGCAGCAGCTTCAGCTTCATCTCCTTGAACCTCTTCAGGTACCTGGCCAGAGGAACATCTATAACACACACGTCTGGAACGCACACATCTATAACACACACGTCTGGAACGCACACATCTATAACACACACGTCTGGAACGCACACATCTATAATACACACGTCTGGAACGCACACATCTAGTATAATACACACGTCTAGAACGCACACATCTAGTATAATACACACGTCCAGAACACACACATCTAGTATAACACACATACAGTACCAGTATAACTGACTATACCTGCCCAGAGGAACATCTATAACACACACGTCTAGAACGCACACATCTAGAATGCACACATCTAGAACGCACACGTCTAGAACACACACATCTATAATACACACGTCTAGAACACACACATCTATAATACACACGTCTAGAACACACACATCTATAATACACATACAGTACCAGTAGTCAAAGGTCTGGACAGACACACTTCCCCCATTCTGACTCTAACTGACTATACCTGACTATACCTGACTATAACTGACTCTAACAGACTCTAACAGATTCTAACAGACTCTTAACAGACTCTATCAGACTCTAACAGATTCTAACATACTCTTAACAGACTCTAACTGACTCTAACAGACTCTTAACTGACTATAACTGACTCTAACAGATTCTAACAGACTCTTAACAGACTCTAACTGACTCTAACAGACTCTAACAGACTCTTAACTGACTATAACAGATTCTAACAGACTCTTAACTGACTCTAACAGAGTCTAACAGAGTCTAACAGATTCTAACAGACTCTTAACTGACTATAACTGACTCTAACAGACTCTAACAGACTCTTAACTGACTATAACAGATTCTAACAGACTCTTAACTGACTCTAACAGAGTATAACAGAGTCTAACAGATTCTAACAGACTCTAACTGACTCTAACAAACTCTAACTGACTCTAACTGACTATAACAGACTCTAACTGACTCTAACTGACTCTTAACTGACTATAACAGACTCTAACAGACTCTAACTGACTCTAACAGACTCTAACAGATTCTAACAGACTCTAACAGACTCTTAACTGACTATAACTGACTCTAACAGACTCTAACAGACTCTAACAGACTCTTAACTGACTATAACTGATTATAACTGACTCTAACAGACTCTTAACTGACTCTAACTGACTCTAACAGACTCTAACAGACTCTTAACTGACTATAACTGATTATAACTGACTCTAACCGACTCTAACAGACTCTAACAGACTCTAACAGACTCTTAACTGACTATAACTGATTATAACTGACTCTAACAGACTCTTAACTGACTCTAACTGACTCTTAACAGACTCTTAACTGACTCTTAACTGACTCTGTACAGTACTCACGTCTTCAGCGTGCCGGAGGTCATGAGCTCGGTGACCAGGAGGATGCACTTGTGGCCTTTGACGGTGGACTTCCAGGAGTTGTAGAAGCGGACGATGTTGGGGTGCTGGAGTCCCTTCAGCATCTCCACCTCCTCACTGAACCTCTGGCGCTCCACCTTGGTCAGCCTCCGCGTCTGGGCAGGAGGAGGAAGAGGAGGAGGAGGAGGAGGAGGAGGAGGAGGAAGAGGAGGAGGAGGAGGAGGAGGAAGAGGAGGAGGAGGAGGAGGAAGAGGAGGAGGAAGAGGAGGAGGAGCAGGAGGGGGAGGAGGAGGAGGAAGAGGAGGAGGAGGAGGAAGAGGAGGAGGAGGAGGAGGAAGAGGAGGTGGAGGAGGAGGAGGAGGAGGAGGAGGAGGAGGAAGAGAAATCATTTAGACTTAGTATAGCAACTACAGTACATAAAAGTAAGTGCAGCTATAATTGCTAACTCATTTGTCTAGGAGCCTTCAGTTCAAATTGGGTCAAGTTTCAAGTTACAGTAGCATACTATACAGGGTTAGGGTTAGGGTTATCTATACACAATACAGTAGTCTATACACAATACAGTAGTATATACACAATACACACCACTGTACAAGGCCTTCACATTTACATTTTTGGCATTTAGCAGACGCCTTTATCCAAAGCTGCTTACAACAAGTACGTTTGTCTAAGTAAGTGAAACATCTGGCCATCAGCCTTCGCAAGACAAAGTAATCTATGACCAGGCCAGGGGCCGTTGCCAGTCATAATGCTAGAAAAAGGAAGATTTTTAAAAAATGATTTACAGTAGAGAAACTGCTCAGGGGGGGTAGAGGAGGTGGAGAGGTCTCAGGAGGGACAGTTAAGGCCTTGTTATGGAAGGTTTGTGAGTTCCCTACATTAAATAGAGTGCACTTATTATTATGCCTCTCATTCACCCAACAATGGCGCCGGCCCACTCGTCGGGAGCAATTTGGGGTTCAGTGATTGATTGAAAACCTTTATTGTCCCCAATGGGGAAATTTTGTTGTCAAACAGCTCAGTTAGGGCAGAAAACATTCAATACAGAAAACAGAAAACATTCAATAAAATACATAAAACAGTGCAGGCTCAATAAGTAAAAAGTTCCAAAAGTTCCAGCTCCAGGTCTCCCCCACCCTGCAGGGCCTGGTTGTAGAGTCGGAGTGCAGCTGGAACAAAGGACTGTCCAAATCTTTTTGTACTTTGACGGGGGAGAACAAATCTGTGGCTGAACTTGCTCCTCATCCCCGCCAGCTCGCAGTACATCGGGTGGGAGGGATTGGCCAGCATGGCCGCCAGTTTTTTCCCCATCCTCTGTTCTGCCACCACCTCTAGGCTGTCCAGCCCGGTCCCCACCACAGAGCTCGACATGTGGCCAGCCGGGGAACAAACCGCCAACCTTGTGATCATCAGACGCCGGCTCTACCTCCTGAGCCACAGCCTCTACATCCTGAGCCACAGCCTCTACCTCCTGAGCCACAGCCTCTACCTCCTGAGACACAGCCTCTACCTCCTGAGCCACAGCCTCTACCTCCTGAGACACAGCCTCTACCTCCTGAGACACAGCCTCTACCTCCTGAGCCACAGCCTCTACCTCCTGAGACACAGCCTCTACCTCCTGAGCCACAGCCTCTACCTCCTGAGCCACAGCCTCTACCTCCTGAGACACAGCCTCTACCTCCTGAGACACAGCCTCTACCTCCTGAGACACAGCCTCTACCTCCTGAGACACAGCCTCTACCTCCTGAGCCACAGCCTCTACCTCCTGAGACACAGCCTCTACCTCCTGAGACACAGCCTCTACCTCCTGAGACACAGCCTCTACCTCCTGAGACACAGCCTCTACCTCCTGAGCCACAGCCTCTACCTCCTGAGACACAGCCTCTACCTCCTGAGCCACAGCCTCTACCTCCTGAGCCACAGCCTCTACCTCCTGAGACACAGCCTCTACCTCCTGAGACACAGCCTCTACCTCCTGAGACACAGCCTCTACCTCCTGAGACACAGCCTCTACCTCCTGAGCCACAGCCTCTACCTCCTGAGCCACAGCCTCTACCTCCTGAGACACAGCCTCTACCTCCTGAGACACAGCCTCTACCTCCTGAGACACAGCCTCTACCTCCTGAGCCACAGCCTCTACCTCCTGAGACACAGCCTCTACCTCCTGAGACACAGCCTCTACCTCCTGAGACACAGCCTCTACCTCCTGAGACACAGCCTCTACCTCCTGAGACACAGCCTCTACCTCCTGAGACACAGCCTCTACCTCCTGAGACACAGCCTCTACCTCCTGAGACACAGCCACCACGATGTTCTAAGATGAAGAAACATACATCTTCACACACTATATCCGGTACTCA
>NC_137675.1:81239974-81242474 GCF_963989245.1 Nansenia antarctica
GTGATCAGTATTGATGGTGTGCTGGTACGGCCAGACGCTGTGCGCGCCCACCCGTATTTTGTATTGATTAGGGACAGACTGTATAGAGTGAGTCGTGACACTCGCAGGGACGAGGAAACGACCCAGTTGTTGGTACCTAGGAGCCGCCGGAAAGCTATATTTCAGGCGGCGCATTATAACCCGATGGCAGGCCACCTAGGATACGACAAAACACTCAACCGGATAATGGCTCGATTTTATTGGCCGGGGATTCGGGCAGAGGTGCATCTGTGGTGTGCATCCTGCCGCGAGTGCCAATTAGTCAATCCCCCGGCCGTGCCCAGGGCACCGTTGTGCCCCCTTCCCCTGGTAGAGGCACCATTCGACCGGATTGGGATGGATATAATCGGGCCATTTGAACGTTGCTCACAGGGCTATCGGTTCGTGTTAGTCCTCATAGACTACGCGACTCGATACCCCGAGGCAATACCGCTTCGTACTATCTCTGCAAAGAGCGTAGCACAGGCGTTATTCCAGGTCATCTCCCGGGTGGGGATCCCGAAAGAGATCCTCACCGACCAAGGCACTAACTTTATGTCACGAACACTTAGGGAACTTTACGGGTTGTTAGACATTAAGGCGGTCCGAACGAGCGTGTACCACCCAGCTACCGACGGGCTGTGTGAGCGGTTCAATCGGACGCTTAAGTCAATGATCCGTAAGTTCATTCACGAAGATAGTCGTAATTGGCATAAGTGGTTAGACCCTCTGTTGTTCGCAGTGCGGGAAGTACCCCAGGCTTCCACAGGGTTTTCCCCCTTTGAGCTCCTATACGGGCGCAAGCCACGGGGCGTCCTAGACCTGATTAAGGAAAGCTGGGAGGAAGGGTCTAGTGACAGTAAGAACGAAATACAATACGTCCTGGACCTACGAGCAAAGCTCCACTCACTGGGGGTTATGTCACGGGAGCATTTGCTCGAGGCCCAGGAGCGGCAGAAACGGCTGTACGACAGAGGGACTAGACTACGCAATTTCGCACCGGGAGACAAAGTCCTCGTATTACTGCCCACGTCTAGCTCTAAATTACTCGCCAAGTGGCAAGGGCCGTTCGTGGTCACACAGCGAATTGGGGATGTAGACTACGAGGTAGTGCGGTCGGATAGAGGGGATTGCACGCAAATATACCACATCAACCTATTAAAAAAATGGAACGACGTGGTCCCTGTTTCCCTGGTGACGCTACTTCCCGAGCAGGATGAGTTCGGGCCGGAGGTCCCAAAAACGAGTACTAGCGGCCCGGCCTGCGTAGGCGACCATCTCTCGGCGAACCAGCGGGCGGACGTTGATCGGTTGCAACATAGGTTCGCAGATGTGTTCTCCCCTATACCCGGTCGTACTCGCCTCATAGAGCATCAGATAGTTACGCCACCGGGGGTTACGGTACGTACGCGGCCATACAGGCTGCCGGCTCACAGACGAGACGTGGTGAGCCGGGAATTAGACTCTATGCTAAAACTGGGCGTGGTCGAGGAGTCGCATAGCGACTGGTGCAGCCCCATCGTGCTGGTGACAAAGCGCGATGGGTCTGTACGGTTCTGTGTGGACTATAGACGGGTGAACGCGGTGTCTAAATTCGATGCCTACCCTATGCCCCGGGTCGACGAGCTCCTGGACCGGCTTGGCACGGCTAAATATTACACAACATTGGATTGCACGAAGGGGTACTGGCAGATACCATTATCGTCGGCAGCCCGGGAAAAAACGGCATTCTCTACCCCGCGGGGGTTATTCCAGTTCACCGCGCTTCCGTTCGGGTTGTTTGGGGCCCCGGCCACGTTTCAGCGGCTGATGGACCGTATTCTGCGGCCGCACTCTGCGTATGCTGCGGCGTACGTAGATGACATTGTCGTCTATGCGGACACCTGGCCGCAGCATATGCAGAGGGTGGCTGCGGTACAACAGTCGCTGAGGCAGGCGGGGCTGACGGCGAACCCGGCGAAGTGCGTGATCGGGCGGGGGGAGATCCGGTATCTGGGGTACATCCTGGGCGGTGGGGAGGTGCGACCGCAGGTGGACAAAACCACTGCGATCGCCGCCGCCCCGCGGCCCAGGACCCGGAAGGACGTGAGGCGGTTCCTGGGACTGGCCAGCTACTACCGGCAGTTTGTGCCGGGGTTCTCGGAGCTGGCCAGCCCCCTTACCGACCTCACCCGGAAGGGGGCCCCGGACCCGGTCCAATGGAGTGAGCGGTGCCAAGTAGCGTTCGATGGGATTAAGAACGCCCTCTGTGGGGAGACAGTCTTGTATGCTCCTAACTTTAACATTCCTTTTTCTCTGCAGACAGACGCGTCGGATAGAGGGCTGGGGGCGGTGCTGACCCAGCAGGTGGAGGGATTCGACCGTCCGGTGCTGTACCTGAGCCGAAAGCTGTCGGAGCGGGAGGGCAGGTACAGCACGGTGGAGAAGGAGTGTCTGGCCATTCGGTGGGCGGTCGGCGCCCTCCGGTACTACCTGCTGGGGC
>NC_137675.1:81247474-81257474 GCF_963989245.1 Nansenia antarctica
ACCAGACCAGACCAGGTCAGACCAGGTCAGACCAGACCAGACCAAACCAGTCCAGGCCAGACCAAACCAGTCCAGGCCAGACCAGACCAGACCAGACCAGACCAGACCAGACCAGACCAGACCAAGCCAGACCAGATCAGATCAGACCAGACCAGACCAGACCAGACCAGACCAGACCAGACCAGACCAAGCCAGACCAGATCAGATCAGACCAGACCAGGTCAGGTCAGGTCAGACTAGATCAGACCAGGTCAGACCAGGTCAGACCAGACCAGACCAGACCAGGCCATATACATATACACCAAAGATGAGTCATCTAACTGTTTAAAGAGAAGAACTAGCAGTGTGGTTGAGTGTGGTTGAGTGATGCCCCTCGTAGTCTCAAGGCCTACATCCACCTCTCCTTCTGTGCCCCCCCCCCCCCCCCCCCCCCCCCGCTCTCTCACTCTCTCCCCCCAACTACTTCACGTCTGCCTGAATAAAGACATAAAAAAGGAAAAGAGAGTGTAGGAAAAGAGTCACGGCCATTTCAACACACTCAACACGGCCATCCTCTTCTTCTCCAGTGGGGTTGAGCACAGGACAGTACTTCACACACAACACAACCTCGTACGCTTAAGTACTTAAGAAACTCACGTACACAAGTAAACCGACACTGAATCTGGGCCAGAACAGAACCGTCGTCCACTCCCGGAATAAACACGCCGGTGTCACCGGTATCACGTTTCCTGAGGCGGATCTATTTCAGTTAAGACGACGTCATCAGTCCCCAGAGAGAGAGAGGGACAGGCAGGGGTCAACGCATAAATCTAACACCTCCTAAAAAAGACGGTGGCCTTATTCTGCCAGGAAGACGCAGGTATTAAACGTATTAACACTAGAACAGCCAGGAAGGCTCATTTGACCCTGTGAGTAAAATACATGTTATATCTTTGCACTCAATCAATTTCAGGACCCTCCTTTCATGACTTTTCCTAGATATGTGCGTTCTACCACCCAGTATCCTCACATTTTCAAAATCAGGATAAGCTAGTATAAAGCTTTTTTTGCAGTTTTTCTGTGTAGCAAGCAGGGTAATTTACAAGACGGCCAACTAGTGGTCGTTGTGGGTAAATAGCAGCTTGAGCATTGTAAAGAGGCAGCTCTTTTAGTAGGTAAAAAAGGCACAGCTGTTCTAGTGTTAAAGTCCCCGACAAAACCAGAAGTAGAAGTAGAAGTACTTGTTTATAAAGCTCTCACTGGCACAGCGCCAGAATATCTGAGAGACCTTTTGCTAGCATATCAGCCCAATAGAGCTCTCAGGTCTTCTGACTCTGGCTTTCTCTGTGTCCCACATGTACAAAAGAAGAGATTTGGTGAGGCTGCATTCTCATTTTATGCACCCAAATTTAGTCAAGACTAAAAACCCATCTTTTTAGATAATATTGCCTTTAAATTACTAAATAATTCAATTATGATTATATAATGATTAAAGCACTTTGAGCTGTAACGTTTGCAGGAAAGGTGCTATACAAATAAAAGTTATTATTATTATTATTATATTGTGTGTGTGTCTGTGTTTGCGCGCGCACATGTGTGTACATGTACATGTGCATGTGTGTGTCTGTGTGTGTGCGCACATGTGTGTGTGTGTGTGTGTGTGTGTGTGTGTGTGTGTATGTGTGTGTGAGTGTTTGTACAGTATGCTCACAAGACTGTTGGCTGAACCAGTACCTTGCTCGACCAGCTAAGCTGTTAACTGCCACACAAAATTGTCCCCATATGATCAAATCCACCATCCCCCCTGATTTTCTTTTACAACTTGAGTACTGCCTACAGTCCACCTCCCCTCAGAGCTGCTACAGTCCACCTCCTCTCAGAGCTGCTACAGTCCACCTCCTCTCAGAGCTGCTACAGTCCACCTCCCCTCAGAGCTCCTACAGTCCACCTCCTCTCAGAGCTGCTACAGTCCACCTCCTCTCAGAGCTCCTACAGTCCACCTCCTCTCAGAGCTGCTACAGTCCACCTCCCCTCAGAGCTGCTACAGTCCACCTCCCCTCAGAGCTGCTACAGTCCACCTCCCCTCAGAGCTCCTACAGTACACCTCCCCTCAGAGCTGCTACAGTCCACCTCCCCTCAGAGCTGCTACAGTCCACCTCCCCTCAGAGCTGCTACAGTCCACCTCCTCTCAGAGCTGCTACAGTCCACCTCCTCTCAGAGCTGCTACAGTCCACCTCCCCTCAGAGCTGCTACAGTCCACCTCCTCTCAGAGCTGCTACAGTCCACCTCCTCTCAGAGCTGCTACAGTCCACCTCCCCTCAGAGCTCCTACAGTCCACCTCCCCTCAGAGCTCCTACAGTCCACCTCCTCTCAGAGCTCCTACAGTACACCTCCTCTCAGAGCTCCTACAGTCCACCTCCCCTCAGAGCTCCTACAGTACACCTCCTCTCAGAGCTGCTACAGTCCACCTCCCCTCAGAGCTGCTACAGTCCACCTCCCCTCAGAGCTGCTACAGTCCACCTCCCCTCAGAGCTCCTACAGTCCACCTCCTCTCAGAGCTCCTACAGTACACCTCCTCTCAGAGCTCCTACAGTCCACCTCCCCTCAGAGCTCCTACAGTACACCTCCTCTCAGAGCTGCTACAGTCCACCTCCCCTCAGAGCTGCTACAGTCCACCTCCCCTCAGAGCTCCTACAGTCCACCTCCTCTCAGAGCTGCTACAGTCCACCTCCTCTCAGAGCTGCTACAGTCCACCTCCCCTCAGAGCTCCTACAGTACACCTCCTCTCAGAGCTCCTACAGTACACCTCCTCTCAGAGCTGCTACAGTCCACCTCCCCTCAGAGCTCCTACAGTACACCTCCTCTCAGAGCTGCTACAGTACACCTCCCCTCAGAGCTGCTACAGTCCACCTCCTCTCAGAGCTGCTACAGTCCACCTCCTCTCAGAGCTGCTACAGTCCACCTCCTCTCAGAGCTGCTACAGTACACCTCCCCTCAGAGCTGCTACAGTCCACCTCCTCTCAGAGCTGCTACAGTCCACCTCCTCTCAGAGCTGCTACAGTCCACCTCCTCTCAGAGCTGCTACAGTCCACCTCCTCTCAGAGCTGCTACAGTCCACCTCCTCTCAGAGCTGCTACAGTCCACCTCCTCTCAGAGCTCCTACAGTCCACCTCCTCTCAGAGCTGCTACAGTCCACCTCCTCTCAGAGCTGCTACAGTACACCTCCCCTCAGAGCTGCTACAGTCCACCTCCCCTCAGAGCTCCTACAGTCCACCTCCTCTCAGAGCTCCTACAGTACACCTCCTCTCAGAGCTCCTACAGTCCACCTCCCCTCAGAGCTCCTACAGTCCACCTCCTCTCAGAGCTGCTACAGTCCACCTCCCCTCAGAGCTGCTACAGTCCACCTCCTCTCAGAGCTGCTACAGTCCACCTCCTCTCAGAGCTGCTACAGTACACCTCCTCTCAGAGCTCCTACAGTCCACCTCCCCTCAGAGCTGCTACAGTACACCTCCCCTCAGAGCTCCTACAGTCCACCTCCTCTCAGAGCTGCTACAGTCCACCTCCTCTCAGAGCTGCTACAGTCCACCTCCTCTCAGAGCTGCTACAGTACACCTCCCCTCAGAGCTCCTACAGTCCACCTCCTCTCAGAGCTGCTACAGTCCACCTCCTCTCAGAGCTGCTACAGTACACCTCCCCTCAGAGCTGCTACAGTACACCTCCCCTCAGAGCTGCTACAGTACACCTCCTCTCAGAGCTGCTACAGTCCACCTCCTCTCAGAGCTGCTACAGTCCACCTCCTCTCAGAGCTGCTACAGTCCACCTCCCCTCAGAGCTCCTACAGTCCACCTCCCCTCAGAGCTGCTACAGTCCACCTCCCCTCAGAGCTGCTACAGTCCACCTCCTCTCAGAGCTGCTACAGTCCACCTCCTCTCAGAGCTGCTACAGTCCACCTCCTCTCAGAGCTGCTACAGTCCACCTCCCCTCAGAGCTGCTACAGTACACCTCCCCTCAGAGCTCCTACAGTCCACCTCCTCTCAGAGCTGCTACAGTCCACCTCCTCTCAGAGCTGCTACAGTCCACCTCCTCTCAGAGCTGCTACAGTCCACCTCCTCTCAGAGCTGCTACAGTCCACCTCCCCTCAGAGCTGCTACAGTACACCTCCTCTCAGAGCTCCTACAGTCCACCTCCTCTCAGAGCTCCTACAGTCCACCTCCTCTCAGAGCTCCTACAGTCCACCTCCCCTCAGAGCTCCTACAGTCCACCTCCTCTCAGAGCTGCTACAGTCCACCTCCTCTCAGAGCTGCTACAGTCCACCTCCTCTCAGAGCTCCTACAGTCCACCTCCCCTCAGAGCTGCTACAGTCCACCTCCTCTCAGAGCTGCTACAGTACACCTCCCCTCAGAGCTGCTACAGTCCACCTCCTCTCAGAGCTGCTACAGTACACCTCCTCTCAGAGCTGCTACAGTCTACCTCCTCTCAGAGCTGCTACAGTACACCTCCTCTCAGAGCTCCTACAGTCCACCTCCTCTCAGAGCTGCTACAGTCCACCTCCTCTCAGAGCTGCTACAGTCCACCTCCTCTCAGAGCTCCTACAGTCCACCTCCTCTCAGAGCTCCTACAGTCCACCTTCCCTCAGAGCTCCTACAGTCCACCTCCTCTCAGAGCTGCTACAGTCCACCTCCCCTCAGAGCTGCTACAGTCCACCTCCCCTCAGAGCTGCTACAGTCCACCTCCCCTCAGAGCTGCTACAGTACACCTCCTCTCAGAGCTGCTACAGTCCACCTCCTCTCAGAGCTCCTACAGTACACCTCCTCTCAGAGCTGCTACAGTCCACCTCCCCTCAGAGCTGCTACAGTACACCTCCTCTCAGAGCTGCTACAGTCCACCTCCCCTCAGAGCTGCTACAGTCCACCTCCTCTCAGAGCTGCTACAGTCCACCTCCTCTCAGACCTGCTACAGTCCACCTCCCCTCAGAGCTCCTACAGTCCACCTCCCCTCAGAGCTCCTACAGTACACCTCCTCTCAGAGCTGCTACAGTCCACCTCCCCTCAGAGCTCCTACAGTCCACCTCCTCTCAGAGCTGCTACAGTACACCTCCTCTCAGAGCTCCTACAGTCCACCTCCTCTCAGAGCTGCTACAGTCCACCTCCTCTCAGAGCTGCTACAGTCCACCTCCTCTCAGAGCTCCTACAGTCCACCTCCCCTCAGAGCTGCTACAGTCCACCTCCTCTCAGAGCTGCTACAGTCCACCTCCTCTCAGAGCTGCTACAGTCCACCTCCTCTCAGAGCTGCTACAGTCCACCTCCTCTCAGAGCTCCTACAGTCCACCTCCCCTCAGAGCTGCTACAGTCCACCTCCTCTCAGAGCTGCTACAGTCCACCTCCCCTCAGAGCTGCTACAGTCCACCTCCTCTCAGAGCTGCTACAGTCCACCTCCTCTCAGAGCTCCTACAGTCCACCTCCCCTCAGAGCTGCTACAGTCCTCCTCCTCTCAGAGCTGCTACAGTCCACCTCCTCTCAGAGCTGCTACAGTCCACCTCCTCTCAGAGCTCCTACAGTCCACCTCCTCTCAGAGCTGCTACAGTCCACCTCCTCTCAGAGCTCCTACAGTCCACCTCCTCTCAGAGCTGCTACAGTCCACCTCCTCTCAGACCTGCTACAGTACACCTCCTCTCAGAGCTGCTACAGTCCACCTCCTCTCAGAGCTCCTACAGTACACCTCCCCTCAGAGCTGCTACAGTACACCTCCTCTCAGAGCTGCTACAGTCCACCTCCTCTCAGAGCTGCTACAGTCCACCTCCTCTCAGAGCTGCTATAGTCCACCTCCCCTCAGAGCTGCTACAGTCCACCTCCTCTCAGAGCTCCTACAGTCCACCTCCTCTCAGAGCTCCTACAGTACACCTCCTCTCAGAGCTGCTACAGTACACCTCCTCTCAGAGCTGCTACAGTACACCTCCTCTCAGAGCTGCTACAGTACACCTCCTCTCAGAGCTGCTACAGTCCACCTCCTCTCAGAGCTGCTACAGTCCACCTCCTCTCAGAGCTCCTACAGTCCACCTCCTCTCAGAGCTGCTACAGTCCACCTCCTCTCAGAGCTCCTACAGTACACCTCCCCTCAGAGCTCCTACAGTCCACCTCCTCTCAGAGCTGCTACAGTCCACCTCCTCTCAGAGCTGCTACAGTCCACCTCCTCTCAGAGCTGCTACAGTCCACCTCCCCTCAGAGCTGCTACAGTCCACCTCCCCTCAGAGCTGCTACAGGACTTCTGAGGGTGGTGAGGGTTTATATGGACGTGTCTCTTGGCAGCAGATATACGTGGCGTTAGGACGACGATCCACAGTCACCTCTGTCTCTGCTGTGTCTGTGCTGCTGGTACCGTAAACAGATGGTGCTGCTGTGTGTCACTGCTGTGGTCATGGACTCAACCACAGATGGTCACTACACACAAGCAACATACAAGCAACATCTGTCAGGTCGACTGGAACCATCAAGTCCAGACTATTACAACAACACAAACACACACACACACACACGCACACACACGCACACACACACACACATACACACACACACACACACACACACACACACACACACATGAGCAACAGTTACAACACCTGCAGTGGTCTCTGTCCTGTCAGGGGCCATGAGTAATGGTAATGGCTTAATTATATAATGAGCACCTCTGTGTGTATATATATATATGTGTGTGTGTGTGTGTGTGTGTGTGTGTGTGTGTGTGTGTGTGTGTGTGTGTGTGTGTGTGTGTTTGTGTTGTTGTAATAGTCTGGACTTGATGGTTCCAGTCGACCTGACAGATGTTGCTTGTCACAACAGGCTGGACCCAGGCTCGCTGCAACCATGGCAACCACAAACCCCTGTCGTTTCCCACTGAAGTAGGAATGAAACAGAATTTGAATCAATTTGAATTGAGAGTCTGATTTGATTTTCCAGGTGATTTGAATACTAATCTAACAGGCCTAGCGCGAAGTCAGGGGAGGCTGGGGGAGGTGGAAGGAGGTCGTAATGCATGGAACGGTATGAGCGATGACACACACACACACACCCACAGACACACACACACACACACAAACGTGTGTAGACGGTGTAGAAACGTTACTAGATGCCAATCAATCAGCTGGTAATTGGTGACGGCACCTGGTGAAAGGGGGAACAAGTCAGCAACTGACCAAATGTTCAGACTTTTATTCAGAAAAATTTGAATAAATGTCAACGTTGTTGAAATTCAATAACACACCGAGTTAACCTAGTTAACAACCTAGTTAACTAGGTAGTAGTGGGGGATTACTCACCAAATCCATTGCATTGCAATATTTTGGCTTGACTAGCGAGTGTGTCGTTTTTTTCTCAACAACGCTGCAAATTGATATACATTTTTCTGAATAAAAGCCTGAACATTTGGATCGGTTGGCGACTTGTTCCCCCTTTTCGCCAGCTGCCGTCACGTTGTGTTGTCATGTATCACATGTATGTCTCTCATGCCTGCCTGCTGCATAAAATAAGATACAGTATCTATGACATGTGAAATTTGCAATCAGCGTTTCTCATCGCCACGGTAACGCCCCTGCTGGGGGCCAGAACATGATCCATACAGAGGTCCGTGTGTACATGTTCTGTAGAGCGGAGGGGGGGGGGGCTGGGGGGGGGGGGGGTAGGAGCCTGCCAAGCCAGGCAAACGAGGTGAAAGGAAATGTAAGGATGTTGACAGCATGGTTGGCTCTGTTGCTACTCCGCTCTGGAGAGAGAGAGAGAGAGAGAGGAGAGAGAGAGAGAGAGAGAGAGAGAGAGAGAGTGTGTGTGTTTGTGTGTGTGCGTTTGTGTGCGGTGCGGGTGTGTGTATGTGTGCCGTGCGCGAGTGTGCACGTGCACGTGCGTGCGGGTGTGTGTGTTTGTGTGTGCGTGCGTGCGGGTGTGTGTGTGTGCCGTGCGTGCCTGTGCGTGTGTCATGTTCCATCAACGGTTCCAGTTAGCACGGCTGACACAGATGTCAGGACCGTGCCAGGAGAATGTCAGCACTCCTGCTGAGAGGGACATATGGCCTGCACACCCTGTGGGCCCAGGACCGGGAATGACCAACGCTGTCACACAGACCCTCCCTCCTAGACCCAGCTACATGCCATATACTGTACCTACACTCCCCTCCTAGACCCAGCTACATGCCATATACTGTACCTACACTCCCCTCCTAGACCCAGCTACATGCCATATACTGTACCTACACTCCCCTCCTAGACCCAGCTACATGCCATACACTGTACCTACACTCCCCTCCTAGACCCAGCTACATGCCATATACTGTACCTACACTCCCCTCCTAGACCCAGCTACATGCCATATACTGTACCTACACTCCCCTCCTAGTCCCAGCTACATGCCATATACTGTACCTACACTCCCCTCCTAGACCCAGCTACATGCCATATACTGTACCTACACTCCCCTCCTAGACCCAGCTACATGCCATATACTGTACCTACACTCCCCTCCTAGTCCCAGCTACATGCCATATACTGTACCAACACTCCCTTCCTCCTTGTGAGCTGTTGTAACGTCTTAATTTCCCTCAGGGATCAATAAAGTACCTGTCTGTCTGACTCTCTGTCTGTCTCTATCTCTCTCTCTCTCTCTCTCTCTCTCTCTCTCTCTCTCTCTCTCTCTCTCTCTCTCTCTCTCTCTCTCTCTCTATATATATATATATATATATATATATATAAAGACTGTACCGTTCTCAGAAGATAACCAATGAATAATATATAGTATACCAACATTTATTTTTGCCAGTTCAATTGTGACTTTTAGAGTATTTTGGGATGAGAAGATCAGAATCTCCCTGGCTGTGAAAACACTAGCCTCAGGCTAGCTCAATGTTCATCTCTGCTTCCAAGCTCCAACTTATTGCATTTTCACAAATCCTTTCCATGCGGGAGAGCGTAAACATAATACACATGTTTTCTATACAAAGGGGATACATTTTCTCTCTGTCTGCTCAATGCATGGATGTCAAACATGAATCTACCATGAAGTTGCCATATGGGCACACACATACTCACACACACACACACACACACACACACACACACACACACACACACACACACACACACACACACACTTTCTTTGAAGCAACAGTGATTTCTTTATAAAGCTACCCACCTGGACTCAGAAACATGACGCACATGGATTAATCTATGTGTGTGTGTGTGTGTGTGTGTGTGTGTGTGTGTGTGTGTGACTCATTCAGCCGTGTCTATCATTAGATCAGAAAAAGTTTATCAGAAAAAGAGAAGTAAGTATAGCCCACCTGGGGAGCTAATGGTAATACATGGAATGGAATAAATCATTAGATTAGATTTAGATTAGATTTAGATGAAATAGTGATATAAGAGCTCGACATAAATAGAACAAGAATGGTAGTGATAGGTAACTATGCAATACACAGTATGTGCAGAGGTAGTATTGTAAACATCGGTTTAGTTTAGAGGTATATAGCCTACAATTATGTGCTGTATACAGTTATGAGCTATGTACAGTTAGGTAGCTAGTACAGTGAGGTTGTTTATGTACAGTATCTAATCTGCATCTAAAGTATAAAAGAAACTATATCAGGAGACATGCGCAATGTGCAATACACAGTCATGTTATCTAATTAAGCAATAGTGAGTGCTGTTATACTGTACATGTGAGTACCAAAGATATTTAGAGCCATGCCGATATTCAGTATAACATCACAACCTCGAGTGTGATATTGCTTTTATACAACAGTTCTACAAGCGATATTTATTAGTTAACAGTAATAAGCGACAACAGATTATGATTTGTTGGTTTATTTAATCCTTTAATTGGTTCCGCCAACATAGTTGACCACACAGTAAAACCACACCTATATCTAAAACCATGCCTATATCTAAAACCATGCCAATATCTAAAACCATACTAAAACCATACCTATAGCTAAAACCATACCTATACGCATGCATGATGAAACACGCATCAACCTGCCC
>NC_137675.1:81262474-81274974 GCF_963989245.1 Nansenia antarctica
AAAGGCTGATGGAAAAAGCCAGGTTCCAGCTGGCCATGCAGAGGAATGTGTCCCCTAGAAAACCAGCAACACAGGAGAGAGCCTGAACCAACACCAACACACAACACACACACAACTAACACACAACTAACACCAACACACAACACACACACAACTAACAACTAACACACAACACACACAACTAACACCAACACACAACACACACACAACTAACAACTAACACACAACACACACACACAACTAACACCAACACACAAGACACACACAACTAACACCAACACACAAGACACACACAACTAACACACAACTAACACCAACACACACAACTAACACCAACACACAACACACACACAACTAACACACAACTAACACACAACTAACACCAACACACAACACACAACACACACACAACCAACACCAACAGACAACACACACACAACCAACACCAACAGACAACACACACACAACCAACACCAACACACAAAACACACACAACACACACACAACCAACAACCAACACACAACCAACACACCACCAACAACCAACACCAACACACAACCAACACACCACCAACACAATCCTTATATATGCTAGTGGTGAAGGACGCCTAGTGTAGCGGAGGGGGTTTGGAATCACGCTCTTGTGATGAGCCTACTTGGGTCTTCCACGCGGGAGACCCGGGTTGGAATCCCGCTGGAGAGACACTAGTGAGACACTAGTGAGACACTAGTTAGCCTCAAGCCTCAAGGCTCATCCGGGGCTCTGTCTCTCACTGGCAGCAGCAGCAGCAGCAACAACACTGTGGGCCGTTCCGAGAGTTGAGACTCTGACAGAGATTCAGTGGACTTACAGGCTGCAGTCTGGATGCTCTAATGTCGGTTAATCCTGTTGACTTATATGTCTCTCTGCTCCAGAGGGGAATGTGAGACAAAGCTTGTGTAGAACACTGATTTTCCATGCTTTTCGTAGCGAATGCCTGCCAGCTCGGACTTCTTAAGCTGCCCTGTTTCTCTTGTAAGGGTTAGGGAGGAGGTAGGGGGGTGGGGTGAGGGAGGGAGGGAGCAAGGGGAAGGGGAAGGGGCAGTGGGGAGGTAGAGGTGTGGAAGGAGGGAGGAGGTAGGTTTGGGAGTAGGGGGGGAGTAGGGGGGAGGGAGTGGGGAGGGAGCTGGGAGAAGGGGCAGTGGGGAGGTAGGAGAGTGGAGGTAGGGGTGAGGGGGTGAGGGGGCGGGGGACTGTGGGGGGGGGCGGGGTTACTTCAGTTCACACTTACAGAAAGATGAGTGTTTTAGAGGAGGATGTAGATTCCTGCCCCTGCACATTCTGCTGGGAGACCCTGTAGTAACAGACTGGAATGTCCTGTAGGTCCCTGATCTGCCCCCTGGGGGGATCCTGTTACTGACCTGTGTATGTGTGTGTGTGTGTGTGTGTGTGTGTGTGTGTGTGTGTGTGTGTGTGTGTGTTTGGATACGCGTACGTGCAGGCGTCTCTGGAGACCAGGGGACCAGGGGGACCAGAGAGTGAGTGTGTGTGTGTGTGTGTGTGTGTGTGTGTGTTGGCTCTATCTACAGTCTCTAGGCCTGGGTTTGTTGGCCATGGTAAAAGGCCAGTCCACCTGATATGAACTTGATATTGGTGTAGCTGCCAAAATCCATGCCCTCCTGCTGACATTTGAATGAGGAAACGAATGAAGTCTGTGTGAGTGTGTGTGTGTGTGTGTGTGTGTGTGTGTGTGTGTGTGTGTGTGTCCGTGCACACGTGCGCCCGAGTGTGTGTGTGCGCGTCTGAGTGCGTGTGTGCATCCGAGTGCGTGTATGTGTATAACTGTGTGCGTGTGTCTGTGTGCGTGTGTGTGTGTCTGTGTGTGTGTGTGTGTGTGTGTGTGTGTGTGTGTGTGCCAAGGAGTAATGCTTGCCTTATGACAGAGTGTGTGTGTGATTTAGTTCAAGCCAGCAAGCTCGTCAGTCAGCCAGCCAGCAAACCAGATGACGTGGCTTCTGGAGGGGTGTCCAGAAATATAGCCCGGGTGAGCCCCTCAACCAGGTCTCGGGGTGGTAAAAGGGTAGCAGCCCCTTGGCCCCGAGCCTGGTGGAATGGAGAGGAAAACAACTACCCATACGCCGAAGAAGAAGAAGCAAACCAGTCAGCAAATCAGCCAGCAAGCCAGTCAGTCAACCAGCCAGTCAGCTAGCCAATCAGCAAACCAGCCAGCAAGCCAGCCAGCTAGCTAGTCAGTCAGCCAGCCAGTCAGTCAGCCAGCCAGCAAACCAGCCAGCTAGCCAGTCGGTCAAACAACCAGCCAGCCAGCCAGCCAGCCAGCCAGCCAGCCAGCTAGTCAGCCAGTCAGCAAACCAGCCAGCCAGTCTCTCTATCAGGCTGTCTGTTATTCATACACAAGCTGAATCATTGCACTGCAGGGGAGGCTGATGGAGGTAGAAATCAGAGGACGGCCTCGTCCTCCGTTTTCTGCCTCCACCAGCCTCCAGTGCTGAAGTGTGATAACACAGAGAACATCCAGGAGATAATGGTTTTATGTTTGATATGGTCCAGGGGTGGGGGGGGGGGGGGGGGGAGGAGTCAGGAGATAATGGTTTTATGGTCCAGAGGGAAGGGGGGGGGTGAGGGGGAGGAGCTTAGTGAGTAGAGGCAAATCAAGTCTGATGTGTTGTAGCTGTCCCATGCTTTGTGTTGTTTTTGGTTGTTTCATCTGCATTTGCACACACACACACACACATACACACACACACACACACACACACACACACACACACACACACACACATGGACAAACATGGACCCTTCCACCCACAACAACCACCCCACTCTTCTCCTCATTAAGGCCAGCAGCTGCTAGGATACCAGTTGTCATGGGGATGGATGATAATTAGCGAGACACAATGAGTGAGTGAGACAATGGAAGAATGTCAGCCTCTTCCTTTAGTCCACCCTGGTCTTACATGCCCCCCATCAGAGGGTTCAAACCCCTGGAGGCATGACAACTGACTAAGACACAACACAGACACCTCCACTCCTTCCCCTCTAACCCCTACCTCCTACCAACTACCTCCTACCAACTACCTCCTACCTCCTCCTCTAGGTGATTGTTAGTAAGAAACAATAAGAAACACAATCAATTCTAGAACTTGTTTTCGACAGTTTTAAAACAGCCTCATTCGTGAAAAATACCACCGCTCATCCGTGATCAGACTTTGCTGCAGAGGTGCTGCTGGAACTGAAGAGTATCAATAGAGTGCAAAATAACAGCATCCGCACACTCAGACACTGCAAAAAAAACAGCCTCATTAAAAAGGCCCTTGAGGTATGTACTCTGCACTGACTAACTTAACTTAACAACAGGAGCTAGACACACCTGGTAGTTCGGCACTGTTAGGCACTGTGGTTAAACTATAACCGATGATTACACAATCCTTAATCCACTGATTTCAAACCCTATTGATACTAGATTGTGGTTCATTAAAATGTCTCCACTCAAGTGTGTGTGTGTGTGTGTGTGTGTGTGTGTGTGTGTGTGTGTGTGTGTGTGTGTGTGTGTGTGTGTGTGAGTGTGAGTGTGTGTGTGTGTGTGTGCGTGCGTGCGTGCGTGCGTGCGTGCGTGCGTGCGTGCGTGCGTGCGTGTGTGTGTGTGTGTGTGTGTGAGTGTGTGTGTGTGTGTCCTCCGCTCTCATGTGTTGGTTTAAACTACAGCTGAATGATGGGGGGGGGGGGCGGTAGCTTCCTCTGCAGGTGAATATAGTGATCTGCATATCTGCAGATTCTTCCCCAAAGCCATTGCCCTTCTCAATAACTCCTGATCATTGCACCTTGCACTTTACATGTTCTTGCACTTAGTTGTACAGTATATTTATTCATAATATTCACTCATATTAGTACTGTATATTTTGTCTTGAGTTTTGTTGTATTTGTATTTGTTGTATTTGTATCTGTTGTATGTACTGTAGCTTGTTTAGCATGGTAGAATACCAAGTCATGTTCCTAGTGCACTGCACATGGCGAATAAAGTTGAATTGAATTGAAATTGAAACGTGTCTGGTTGCTAACAGGGATCATACGCTCTGCTGCTTTGACAGAAACACGTCAATATCAATCAATATCAGCCTCATCAATACAAATAATTAACTAATCAATAAATGAGAATTCCCTTATGTGTTGAAGCTCAGTTGGGTCCGGTGCTCTCAATCATGCCTGATCACAGGGATAGGCCTATACAACCTCCACAGGGGAGGCTGGTGGAGGTAGAAATCGGAGGATGCGCTCGTTGTAATGCTGCTAGTACCTCCATCAGCTTCGTTTATACCACAATGCCCTGTAGCAGGAGATAGCGATCAAACCACAGGCACTTCTACACCTCAAGTCAGGGCCGACATGTTATCATGGCACTGCTGATAAAGCAGAAAGAGAACTTTGTTTAGAGAGATAACCCGTCTCACTCTCGGAGCCTGCGCAAAGCACTCGGAAGTGTTTAATGTGACTGAAAGATATCAGACTGTTGTTTTTTCTCTCTCTCTGTGCAAACAGCTTGTTCTCGATAGGAGGCCTATATGGGAGACCTTCAAAGCAATGACAAAAGGGGTTTTTTGCGTACCTGTGTTCGACAGGTGCGTGTAGGAAAAAAAAACGGACAGGAGTAGCCTAGAAGGTCACTGACCGAAACGTTGCACCTGTTAAAACTGTTATGGCTTATACCTGCAAGCAGAGACAGTGTGCGGGAGTGTCTTTAAAAAAAATGTATATATCAAAAAAGAAAAACGTAAAAGCACCCAGGTGACGTCACTCTCACCTGTAGCTCGCACCACGCCACCTCCACCGTGGTCTCGGTGTCCAGGCCTTTGTACACCGTCTTGAAAGACCCCCTCCCGATCTCGATGTTGAACTTGAGGAACCGTCCGTCGGGCGAGGTGGCCACGGCCTTGGTCTCGATCTCCTCCTTCTCCTCCTGCTCGCACCTGCTGCGCTCGAACGGGGCGCGGGACAGGACCACCTTGGAGTATTGGAGAAGGGGTAGGATTAAATAAGCTTAATATGCTTCTTCCAACTCCTTTTCGGACATGTTAAGTAAATAGTGTTTTTTGTTTTGTTTTGTTTTTTCTTGTTTTTGTTTTGTTTTTTCTTGTTTTTGTTTTGTTTTTTGTTGTTATAACTATTTCTTTTTTCACATGTTCGAAATAAAGCTTTCATTCATTCATTCATTCATTCATTCATTCACCTTGGTGCGCGCGGGAGCGACTTCATCCTCCGAATCCGAACTGGTGATGACCGAGCCGGGCTGTGCCACGGTCCAGGTGTCCAGCGGCGGTATCGGGTCGGACGACTGGGTACCGGGAGGAGAGCCAGTGGTGCTCGTCCCCGGGCTGGACGCAGGTGACACCGGCACGGAGGAGTCCCTGTCCCCCCCCCTCTTCTCTTCCGCCGCCAGGGTTTCTGCCAGGATGTCGTCCGCAGACCAGGAGAGGGTTTTGGACTTGGAGAGAGGCCCGTTGAAAACCTCAGGGTCCTCCAAGTCTAACGTGTTCACTTTGCCCCCCAGCTTGTAAGAGTTTCTCCGGGAGTTGGCCGAGTGTCTCCTGCGCCGAGGGGGTAGCCGGGCGGGGAAGTGAGCGTTGGGGTCGAGCCCGGCGGGTAGTTTGGGGAAGGCGAGTCCGGCCATATCGACCTCTGCCTGTGCCATGCCTGTGGTTGGGCAGAGTCGTATGGGACTTTATTGTCACCAAAATACAACAAGTGGCCGTGTGGCCAAAATTTAGCCGAATTAATGTTGTTTAATCAGAATTGAATCCAAAACAGAAATTTGACAGTTGGAACATAGTAGACTGCAGTGAAAGTGAAATGTTTACACTGTAACTATAGTTACAGTTACAGTTACTGTTAGCTTTAACAGTAGAACAACGTGCTGAAAGTTAAAACGAACAGCCTAAACAACTAAAAACCAAACTCTGGGCTATAATTAAATGTCCAAGTCACTGTCACAGGCGCGTTATTATCTGAAACTAAATATCATACTTTTACAATAAACAACAAGTGTGCCAAAGCTCTTGTTTGGAGAGAACAAAATATCCGGGGGAAAAAAAAAAAGTAGCGTAAAAATCCAACAGATAGAATTGTCCTGTCCGGTCTATGTCAGCCCGCTGGAAAACAACCACATTAAAATGTTTAAGTCCGTGTATTCCTCCGACCTGTCCGATGTCCGCACGTCCCCCAGCTGCTGTCGCCTCCTCCGGTGAACTGACGCCGAGTCTCACAGCACCAACAGCGGGCAGGCGACACGCTCACACACTGTGTTCGAAATGGCATACTAGCATACTGCATACTAGCATACTCAATTAGTATATACTGCATACTGCCTACTAAATTCATAATAAGAATGCGATTCTCTCATACTCAAATCTCGCATACTGTACAGTGTGAACGTACTGCATACTCAAAATCTACGTCATATCTAGTATGAGTAGTATATGTATGCCATTTCGAACACACCCACAGACTGGAGCGCACGCTCGCTCGGCTCCTCCCCCGAAAGAACACCTTGCGGATTCTGTGCTTTCTTTTTGTGTGTGTTGCTTTTCTTATAGAAACTAAAGCAATTTATAGTTGACCTTATAGCTCTCTAGTCCATATAGTAGACTCTCATCCATTTAACATATCGTGACGTTAGAATTATAAGGTTCTATCTCCATTTTTTTACATAATCTGATCCATTCGGTGTTTATTAATGCCTGTGTGGTGTTATTTTTTTTTTTTATGTTGACATTTTTGAGTTAGTAATTCATAAAATACAAAGGTTCCATCTCACAAAACATAATGGAATGTAAAAACTTTGACGCTCAATATCTCTGATGAACTACACTAAACGGAGATAGAACCTTATAATTCTAAGCTCACGATATCTAACTGATAATATCCGTGCAATATGTAATAGGCATAAAACATGTTTTACCCAAACTAAGTTTGTACGATACGTATTTGGGGGGGGGGGGGGCATACAGTGAACTAAACGTTCTTGCGAAGTCACTCTTCAAGGTAATTCAGCCTGATGTCACGAGAATTGCTGCTCGAGTGTGATATGAGAATGTGTTCGTTTGGCCTTGGGCCAGCGGGTACGTCGTCACATGACACGTCACTTCTAAGGCAGGAGCGTGTCAGTCTCACTGTGTCACCAGCAACAAGCAGTCTGTTGCCAAAACCGTTACGGAGTGAATTTATAACGAAATCAAAATCATTCATCTTGTCTATTAATTATGTTTTATTGAGATACTTCTGTCGGGCAACAGGTGCGTTCAGCACACCGCTGACTAGGACGATTATTCTTAGCAGCGTATATATTACTTATATTACAAGGCTGCACCGTTTGAAACGATCACAGGCACAACTTGTCATCAGTCAACAAATAGATAGTGTTGCCGAGCTAATGTATCCACCTAGATGACCAATTACTTTACAGGGAAATACATTGAACTACACCCAAGGTACCCCTGAGCTACTTTGAAAAAAGTGCGACTCTGAAATCATTGGGAGGGAGAAATGGTAAAGTGGTGAGACCGTAGGCAGTGAAATAAGAAATAGTAGGAAATTGAAGTTCAAGGGCTGGAATAATAGTTTAATTCCAATGATTTGTTTTGTTTTCTTTTGGGAAAAAATGTATCGAGTAGTGACTACACAACAAGTAGTTAACTACAGGAAACACTATATGATTTTAATTCAGTTTAACTACCACCAAGCTACTGCAAAACGCAGTTAAACTGACAGTTGATCTACATGTAGTGAAACTATTCTCCAACACTGCAAATAGGCCAGGGATATTGAATGATAGCCTGTTGAATAACATGAAGCCTTCTTTGCTGCAGGGTATGTCATGATGCAGCGCCTTATCATTACCTGGCAGTTTCCCACGCTGTTGCTGTAAATAGGTGTAGTGGACGTGACTTGGAATCACTCTTGTCACGAGTAGCCCTGTCTGAGACTTCTCAGTCCAAATGTAGCCCTTTTACAACAAGGATGTCTGTTTGTTTGGTATAACGGTTCAAACCCCCTTAGTTATAGAAGGAACAGGCTGTGTGACAGGAGGTGACAGGAGGAGACTTAACCTGAAGACAATGACAGGCAGGTAAGCATCTAGATCAGGGGTCTTCAACCTTTTCAGCCCAAGGACCCCTTGGACGAGAGAGAACCAGTAGTAGCAGTCGGCAGACAGGCAAACTCAGCACTCATTTCTTTGTCCACATCACTTTGGGGGCGACTTTTCTGACAAGCGCCATCAGTCCACTCTTTTGCCCAGTCATAGCGCGCGCACCGTCGGTACACACCGCGACACACTTTGCCCAACGTACGTCATTTTCACCGAAAAAGTCATCAATCACTTTGAAAATGTCAGCACTTGTTGTGCGTTCAGGAAGCTTCTTACAAAACAAGAACTCTTCACACATTTCGTCTTGGTCAACAAAGCGCACAAATGCCAAGAGCTGTGCGTCTTTGGAGATGTCCACTGATTCATCCAATTGGAGTGCAAATGCCTCCGCCGTTTGTAATTTCTCAATTAACTGCACCCTCACATCCGATGCCATTTCACCAATTTGCCGAGCAATTGTTGTGTCTGACAATGGGATAGTCTTCAACTTTTCTGCACATGAATGAATGAATGAATGAATGAATGAATGGACTTTATTGTCATTGCTACAGTACAGGTACCAAACAACGAAATTTAGGAGGGGTGGCTCCCCTGGTGTTAGGAAAGGGAAAAAAAAAAAACTTTTAAAAAAATCACAAGAAGGGAAGGAGCTGGTTTACATAAATAAAGGCTATGTACACAATCCACTGTACTATACTGTACAGATAGACGACTAGGGTTGTCATATTGCACAATAGTATTGTTTCACGTTATTTAAAGTGTCACAGTTTGCAGGCTTGAAATGTACATGTTTGTGCCTCAGCACTACACCTGATTTTTACGCGAAGAGCAACTTGATATGAGGCTTTCAAAGCAAGCTCACCGACTTTCGCAGATTTTCTTATCATTGTCTGTTGGCCTTGGAGAGAGTGCAGACGAGCCTGAAAGTAGTCCAGTGCTCTATCTTATAAGTGGCCATGATTCGTCTCCAAGTGTCGTTGCAGCTTTGATGGCTTCATGCTTTCGTTTGAGAGCGTCGCCGCACAAACAACACAGACCGGCAATTCCACTCCTTCGGTTTCTTTGAAAGTAAATCCAAACTTTAGGTACACTTCTGAATATTTTCGGGACTTTTCTCTTTTGCGTTTATCTGCCCCTGGGGCAGGCGCTGCTGGGGCCGAGGTGGAAGGAGTAGCGTTGGATCTCGAGCTCGAGGTCTCGTTACTGTTACAAATGTATCCATCCTGCTTCACTAATTAATAGTAGTAACTAATAATGTGAAGTTATAATATAATTATTGGACTCGGACAACTTGCGCACGTTTAACTCAACCAGTTTAATCAACACTCAGCTTCAACAGTGCCTCGGGTCATTACCCATAATGCAAATAGTAAATAGTACATTTTTATTGTAAATAGTTTTTTGTCAAAAGTAGCTTATTATTGCCTATTAATGCTTGTAGTTTACTCAATATAACTTTTGTTATATTTTTTAATTGTCACAAATTATTTTGGTGAAAATTGTAAATTATTCTGAAAAAATTTGGCGGACCCCCTGCAGTACCTCTGCGGACCCCCTAGGGGTCGCGGACCCCCGGTTGAAGACCACTGATCTAGATGCATGTTTCATCTCTTCACTGGTCAATTAGATCACATACGTACTGAACACTTTATTAGGAACACTATTACTAATACTGGGTAGGGTCTCCCTTTGCTCTCAAAACAGGCTCAATTCTTGATGGCATTGATTCCACAAGATGTTGGACACATTCCTTTGAGATTCTGGTCCATGATGACATGATTGCATCACACAATTCCTAGTGTGACCTGTCTTACCTGCACTAATGCAACCTTATCATGTACTATGTCTATTATTTGTTCTGTACTACTGACCCCTTTATCTTGATTTATGCTTGGTTTATTGCGCCCTATGTCTTGTGCTGCAATGCAATGTCAGGATTCGAAGCCTAAGAATTTTACTCTGTTACACTTGTGTAATGTGACATAACAAATCAACTTGAAACTTGAAACACACACACACACACAGACCGGATGTTACCTGAGTGAACCTCACTGACCCCATTACCATCATAGTGAGGATTAACCTGCCCCCACCTCTAACCTTAACCACTCACTGTCTTAGAAAATAGATTTACTATCGACTGTGTACCCAGATGTCTGTGTCCTGATGTCACACACACACACACACACACACACACACACACACACAAACAGGGAGGAAGAGGAAGGGACACTTCGCTGTAGTCTAATCATTGCACGTCAGAGCACCTCACCGACCCCATTACCCTCATAAGGGGGATTATGCTGAAAGTAAAAGTTGTTTTAAACAGATCTAGGATCAGATTATCCTGCCCCCATCCTTAGATTTAACAATTAGTGTGTGTGTGTGTGTGTGTGTGTGTGTGTGTGTGTGTGTGTGTGTGTGTGTGTGTGTGTGTGAAAGAGAGAGAGACCTAGAGACAGTATAAGTGTGTGTGTGTGTGTGTGTGTGTGTGTGTGTGTGTGTGTGTGTGTGTGTGTGCGTGCGTGCGTGTGTGTGTGTGTGCCACAGAGAGTATTAAGTGGTGTGTGTTAATTGAGGCTGTGCTGTATAGAGACAGCTCAGGTCACTGCACCTGATATAGCATCCCCCCACCCCCACCCGCACCTACACTCCCCTCTCCCCCCATTCCCCTCTCCCCCCATTCCCCTCTCCCCCACTCCTCCTCTCCCCTCCCTGCTAGCTGGTCTGTCACCACCTGTCAGATGAGCAAGACAACTCTGCCTGGAAGGAGGAGTGGCCTCAGAGAGAGAGAGAGAGAGAGAGAGAGAGCTTATCTTTAGGAACACATTGGTCCTCTGGATGCAGAGCCCCCCAACCCCCCCTTCCTCCAACCCACAGGTGCTTATCAGTCCTGTTTGATGAACACTTGTGCAAAGTCATCTTTCCAGAAAAGAAGAAGAAGAAAAAGGTCCCCCGTGAGAAAAACAGTGTGTCACTGGGTCACGTGGTAGATGATGTGCTCTCCACAGTTCCAGCTAAATGTCAGATTACTCTCTCGCTCTCTGCTTTTTCTCTCTCTCTCATCCTCCACTTTCTCTCTCCCCTCTCCCCCCTTCTCTCTCTCTCTCTCCCCCCTCTCTCCCCTCTTCTCTTTCAATTAGAATTTCTTTTTACAATTTAAAGGGCTTCATTGGCTATGGGAAACATAAGTTTACATTGCCAAAGCAAGTGTGAAGGTAGAAAACAAACAGAAAAGAGTGTAATGTACGACTAGAATAAATACATTATTGAAGAGAGCTGTGTGTATGTATACAGGTACAGTATATAAAGATCACTTAAGATAAAAATAGAAAGTCGTGGACATTGCAGTGTGAATACAAATAACCGAGAACTGTGTAAACATCATGTACAGCATGGTGCAAATAGTGAAGATTCCCCCCCCCCTCTCTTTCTCCCCCTCTCTCTCTCCCCGTCCCCTCTCCCTCCACCTCTCTCTCCCCTCTCTCTCCCCCCTTCTATCTCCCCCTCCTTCCCTCTATCTCTCCCCCCTTTTCTCCCCCCCCCACCCCCCTCCTCTCGGTACATGGTTTGTTTACCTCTGAGGTCAGACGTGCTGGTGTGATACTCGCTGTTCTGTTCTGTTTTAGCTGCAGCACGCTACACTACAGCGCTACAGTAGAAAACAAACAAACACACACACATACACACACACACACACACACACACAGCTCAGATTATTCCAGAGGGCGAAGGAGGCAGTTGATATGGTTGTTTTTAACTTTCCCAAGGTCTCTTTGTCTCCATGGCTTGCCTCCAGTCTCTCAGAGCGAGTCAAGAAGCAGCTATTACTCCATAACACCATTACAGCTGACACATTTTTGGCATTTAGCAGACGCCTTTATTCAAACGACTTACAATACTGCCTAAGTAGGTGAATCATCTATCCATCAGTCATCATAATAAAAAACGAATCTATAGGGCCAGGGGCAATTGGCAGTCATAATGCTAGAAGAAGGAAGTTGTTTTATTATTATTATTATTATTATTATTATTATTTACAGTAGAGAAACTGTACAGGGGGGTAGAGGGGATGGAGAGGTCTTAGGAGGGACAGTTCAGAGGAGAAGCAGGCCATTTGGATAGGAATGTGAATGGTCTTGAATCTGTGTTTGACATCCATTTGTTCCATCCAGGACATCAGTGAGTGGCTCGCTGGCGTGGTTATATTAGGGGAGGCTGCTGGAGGTAGAAGTCGGAGGACGGGCTCATTGTAATGCATGGGATGGAATGAGGAATGGTATATCAGACATGCATGTTCATTCATTCATTCATTTGTGTCCATTCCATGCATTACAATGAGCCTGTTCTCCGATTTCTACC
>NC_137675.1:81279974-81309974 GCF_963989245.1 Nansenia antarctica
CCTTCTGTAGAGTACAGCGTACTAACAAGTCTTCTGTCTAAAAGGCCTAAGTTCTGGGCCCAGGACAGTCCGGACGGATTGTATGGCAGCTAGTGCTGAGGCACAAACATGTACATTTTCAAGCCTGCAAACTGTGACACTTTAAAATAATGTGAAAAAATACTTTCTTGTGAAATATGACAACCCTAGTTGACTATCTGTGCAGTATAGTACAGTGGATTGTGTACATAGCCTCTATTGATGTAAACCAGCTCCTTACCTTCTTGTGATTTTATGCATCTATGCTTTTTCCAAAATGTGTTTCTTTTTCCTTTCCTAAACACCAGGGGAGCCTCCCCTCCTAAATTTCGTTGTTTGGTACCTGTACTGTAGCAATGACAAATAAAGTCTATCTATCTATCTAGAGTAGAGCGTACTAACAAGTCTTCTGTCTATATATGCCATTTAGCTGACGCTTTTATCCAAAGCGACTTACATTGCAGTGAGTGCATACATTTCATTATATATGGTCCCAGCGGGAATCGAACCCACAACCTAAGCGTTGTTAGCGCCATGCTCTACCAACTGAGCCACAGAGGACCACGTCTAGAGTACAGCATAGAGTACAGAGTAGAGTACAGAATACTAACCAGTCTTTTATACTAACAAGTCTTCTGTCTGTCGGATGTTGTGGACTTCCTGTGCAGGCCAGAGAGGATGACGGAAGCCAAGCGGGCCATCTCCATGGTGTGGGACCACTTCAACTTAGTGACGCCCCTGACGACGCCCCGGAAGGTGCAGTGTTCCCTCTGCTCCCAGCGCCTGAGCTTCAACAAGAACACGTCGGCCATGCTGCGCCACCTGCGCTCCCGGCACCCCAGCGAGGCGTGGTACAGCAGCACCAGCAACAACTCTCCCAGCGGGGCGTCCTTCCCCGGCGGCGGCAGGCTCAGCTCGGCGCTCGCTAGCTCCGAGCGGTTCAACGCCGGCGCCGCGGGGGCTACGTCGATGCTAGCCAACGCCGCCGGAGTCAACTCTAACTTCTATTCGTTTATCAAAGGTTAGATATGTTGTGGGATGTGGTTTTTCACAACCTTTCATCAATGGTGTTGTCGTGAACAAGAGCGAACACGAACAAGAACAACCGCCCCCCCCCCTCAGAGATAAGATGTGCATTCAACTCTAGAGTGTTGATTCTCTAGTCTGTTGCATCTCCGTTTTATCCCCCCCAAAATGTAAAGATAATTGTTTTGAGTGGGGCAGTCCCACTCTTAGTGTTTACACAGTGTGTCTGTCTGTCCTTCCACAGTGTTTACACAGTGCTGTGTCTGTCTGTCCTTCCCCCCCTAGTGTCCACCAGACAGGAGGACCTGGACGAGGCCCTGGTCAACATGCTGGTCAAGGACTCCCAGCCGTTCTCGGTGGTGGAGGACGAGGGCTTCTCCGCCCTGGTGCAGAAGCTGGACCCGGACTACGTCCTGCCGCCCAAGCGGCGCCTGAAGAGCCTGGTGGCGGCCCAGTGTGACGCGGTCAAGGACAGCGTGGCGGCGGAGGTGGAGAAGGCCGACTACGTCAGCCTGACGTCAGACATGTGGACGTCCGCAGACAACAAGGTGTGACGTTGTGTTGATGTGTTGTGTTGATGTGTTGTGTTGTGTTGATGTTGATTGATTGATTGGTTGATTGACTCCTGGGGAATGAATGCAGGTGAATATTTGCTATCTAACCTAATCTGGTGCAATGTCATGTTGTACAAAGAAGTTCTTGATATGAAAGTGGTGTGTGTGTGTGTGTGTGTGTGTGTGTGTGTATGTGTGTACGTACGTGGTCTCTGATAAATAAACACATTTACACCACCAGGAGAGTTATGTGTCGGTGACGGGGCACCTGGTGACAGAGGCCTCTCAGCTGGCCACCTTCCTCCTGGGCGTCTCCAAGCTGCCGGAGAACCACAAAACCCTTCACGTGGACGAGGTGAGTCACCTGACCTTCATGTGGAGCAGGTCAGCTGCTTGGTTGCCTCTTAATAAAGCTGAGAACACCCAAAAAAATGACATGGAATTGTAAAACATAATTGCCATAGTAACCATTATTATTACTGCCTGTGTCGAACACAGAGAGAAGCATATGGCTGCGTTCGTAAATCTGCTCTGAGAGCGCCAGAGCGCACACTGGGTTCAACCATAAAGGGACCAAATCATTATGATTGGACAAGAGGCATTCCATGAGTGCTGGTCAGATTTCCAGAGCGAATTTACGAACGCAGCGCCTATTGTCTGCTACACCTACAGTAACCATGGACTGTTGGTTTTGAGCGGGGCCATGTCCTTTTCTACTCATTCTATTTCTAGGTGAAGAACCAGCTGGTGGCCGGGTGGGGTCTCCACGGGCGGGTGGCGGCGTTCGTCAGCGAGCAGCACGGCGGGGACAACATGGCCGCCACGGTGCAGAAGCTGGGCCTGCTGCAGCTGCCCTCCTTCGCCCAGGTGCTGAATGTGGCGGTGAGGCGGGCCGTGGAGGCCACCAGGGAGCTGCAGGACATCAGGGCCCGGGCCCGCTCCGTGGTGGCCCTGTTCAAGACCAACCCCACTGCCAAGGACAGGCTGCTCCAGGTGGGTGGGCTGGTCCATTAGGATGTGGTACATTAGGATCTGGTACATTAGGATCTGGTGTGGTACATTAGGATGTGGTACATTAGGATCTGGTGTGGTACATTAGGATCTGGTGTGGTACATTAGGATCTGGTACATTAGGATCTGGTACATTACGATCTCTCTATCTCTACTGTACATTTAAAAGACATGTACATTATAATACTGTCAAAGCAAATAAAAGACAACTTAAAAGTGAATCAATTAACCTTTAGCCTGCCTAATTAGCCTGCCCCCCCTCCTTCAGCACTCTAGGATTAGGGGTAGGCATCTGCATGTTCCACAAACTCTACTGTTCGTTAGGCCTACTGGTGTCTGTTGTTTTTGTATCTTCTCCGTTCTGTTTATGTCTTGTTTTAAACATTGCTATAAAACCAACTGCCTCTTTGAGGACCATAACATTTCTGAATTGAAGTGTACGGTACTATCCCAGTTCTATGAATGAATGAATGAATGGTCTTTATTGTCATTGCTATAGTACAGGTACCAAACAACGAAATTTAGGAGGGGTGGCTCCCCCGGTGCTAGGATAGAAAAAAAAACAAAAAAAACACAAGAAGGGAAGGAGCTGGTTTACATAAATAAAGGCTATGTACACTATCCACTATACTATACTGTACAGATAGACGACTAGGGTTGTCATATTGCACATAGTGTTATTGCACATTCATTTGAAGTGTCGCAGTTTGCAGGCTAGAAATGTACATATTTGTGCCTCAGCACAACACACGCTGTATCCAAAGATACTATCCCAGAGTATCTACAGCTGTGTGATTCCTCAGGTGTACCTACAGCTGTAGTGTGTTTATTCAGGTGTGTTCACAGCTTTAGTGTTTCTTCAGGTGCAGGGGCAGCTGAACAGGGAGGGGCCGAAGCTGATCCAGGAAGTGGACTCCAGGTGAGACAAGATCAAGCTTTATTGTTCCGATGGACAATAATTGTCACTGACACACAGTGCAGCTGTGTTTAACAATTCAAATCTACATTGGGCTAGCCTAGTAAACTCCATTCAACATTGCACGCTGGTCATTCATACTACTACTAAATGAAATCATAATTTAAAAAGTTAAAATCTCAAACTGTGTCGATGACCTGACACATTATGTACAGAGCTACACACACACACACACACACACACACACACACACACACACACGCACACGGTGTCTGAGAGGATGTGTTACTTGGCTGTCACCAGGTGGAACAGCAGCTTCTCCATGCTGCAGCGTCTGTTCGACCAGCGGGAGTGTGTGGCCGCCGCCCTCTCCACCCTGGACACTGACATCACTCCCCTGGGGTCAGCTGACTATGAGGTCATCCACCAGTGCCTGGGGGTGCTGGACCCCTTCAACGAGGCCACGGCCGAACTCTCCGCCGAGACACGCGTCTCCGCCTCCAAGGTTGTTGTTGTTGTTGTTGTTGTTGTTATTTCCCTGACGCATATTCAGCCCTGGGGGGTATTCCGTCAATGCCGCAAAAGGAAAATCCAGGCTTATTTTATATATTATTATATTTTATATAAGCCTGGATTATTTTGATAATTCTTGCGAGGTTTAGAATAAACCTAGATTTTCCTTTAGCAACGTTGATGGAATACCCCCCTGGGCACTGTTCGAATACTTTAGAGACTTTAGACTTTCCTCCAAGCTTCCCACTTCAAATCAGTGATTTCTCTATTTTCGGTGTACCGGTATATGTATTGTTTTGAAAGTTGATTGATTATTAAAACCTGTTTTATTGTCTTACTTATTTGGACAGTGACAGATTACGCCCTGGATTAAAACGTTCATACTTTCAGTGGAGGCTACCCATTGATGATTTACTTCCATTTGCTTAATCTAGGTCCGGAAAAAACTGGCCTTCTAATCAAATTCGATCCTGACTTTTATTTTGAAGGTCATCCCTCTGATCCGGATGCTGAGGATGATCCTGGAGGAGAAGCGCAGCGCGGCCGTCCACCCCACGGCCGCCCTGCTGGCCTCCAACCTGCAGGCGGCGCTGCAGACCAGCTTCAGCACCGTCGAGACGGAACCCGTGCTCGCCCTCTCCACCCTCCTCGACCCGCGCTTCAAGGTCCTGGCCTTCGGTAACCCCGGCAACGCCCAGGAGGCCGTCAAGGTCCTGACCTCCGAGTGCGCCGCGCTGATCCGGGTCGTCGCCGACATAAAGTCGACGACCAGCGACCTGCTGGCGTACCTGCCCTCCACCTCCTCCCCCATGTCCCCGCCGCACTCCTCCTCCTCCGCCACCTGGGCCTCGCTGACGGACCACGTCGACGCCTCCTCCTCCGCGGCGTCCCTCTCCCCGCCACCGCTGGCGTCCTCGTCCAGGCCCCAGGGGGGCGGGCTGTGGGAGCTGTTCGACAGCAAGGTGGGCGACACGCAGAGCGTCCAGAGCAGCACGGCGGACGCGGCGGTGGAGGTGCAGCGCTACCTGAGCGACGCCTACCTGAACCGCGGGGAGAACCCCATGCACTACTGGGAGAAGCACTCCAAGGTGTACCCCGACCTCTTCCGGCTGGCCCGCAAGTACCTCAGCGTGCCCGCGGGGGCCGTGCCGGGCCGGCGCACCTTCACCAAGGCCGGGGACGCCTTCAGCCGCAAGAGGAGCTGCCTCAGCGTGAGCACTGTGGAGCAGATGATGCTGCTGAGCGAAGGGTTCGTTTAGTCGGGTCTGGAGGGAAGTAGGGAGGGGCTCGTTTAGTCTGGTCTGGAGGGGAGTAGGAAGGGCTCGATTAGTCTGGTCTGGAGAGGAGAGGAGTACCAGGGGTTTGTTTAGTCTGGACACAGATTAAGCCTGATCCTAGACGAAAGCATCCTCAATGGAGATTTAACCTGTGTCTGGGAAACAGCCTCATAGTGTTAAGTAAGTAAGACGTGGTTAAGTTGATGTCTTTATGGTAGCAGTGCTAGCTCTTTATTTGCGGCTCCTCTCCAAGCATGTACAAGTCTAACTGAACTCTTCTTGATTCACCGCAGGTGCTATCGCTCTCAAGAACTATAGCGACACCTACCGGTCGATTTTATATAGAGCCGAGCTGATCTCCGACTGTTTGCGCTTCGCCGGTGTATTTTTTGTTTTTTTGTTCCGCGACGTCTGCTAACTTTTCTGACTCGTAAAATAAAAAAATACTGAGTAGATAACCTTTCTAAATAGCGAAAATGAGGGATAGTTAGTGGTGAGAGCTTCGGAGTTCTCCGACCATTGCGTTCCTGTGTAACATAGTTATAACAATGACGGTTAGGCTGAGTGCAAGTTAAGTCTGCTCAGTTGTGTTGCTTTGTGCCTTGAAGCTCTTTTGTCACCTGACGTTCTCATTGGTGGAAACAGTTACAGCGGAAGATATTGAAGAAACAATAGCTAGTTATTAATAATAAATTATGCTCTGTGCAAAGTCAACCACAAATTAAAACTACCTTGGGAAATTGTTTTTGTATGTGCTTTTTATGTCTATTTGCGATACTTTGCTCAGAATGTGTATATTTATTTTGGTTCTCTTTTTAATTCTTTGGTCTAATGATAAATCTATGGTCTCTGCGGTGCAACACATTTCAGGGTAAATCTACCTCTTTGCTAAATTGGTGATATTGTCACAATCGTCACTTTGAGAATGAAAAGGTTTGTAAAATAGTGGTGCTGTCAGCCGCCGTTTTGCTATGGCCACCAGGGGCCAAATCTGTGGTGGCTCCATACTGTATGTAAATCTTTTCAGGGTACATGAATCTACCTTTCTGACAGATTTGGTGATATTATCAACAACTTATTTCCATAGCCACTGTACTACAAGAAATCCAAGGCAAATATGGGTGCTGGTGCATCCAGGACCTGGTGTTTTGTGTAAACACAGCCTATGTGAACACACCAAAGCATCACCAATAACACTGGCTTATCCTACGCCTCCCTGTCCCTGGAAGAGGTTATTGTCTAGAGCTGTGCAATATTTAAAACTGAATTAGAATTGAATACAATATAATTTCATTGCTAATCGATATGATTTATAGGGAATTGTTTTTGTGATAACGCAAACATTCCCTGTAACAGTTGCAACAATCGTTTTCTTCCCTTTCCCACTGCCACTTATTCTAATAGAAAATCTTCCTTGCGATGGTTGTGGTGTATCATCTGTAGTAGTAGTATAGTAGTAGTAGTAGTAGTATAGTAGTAGTAATAGTAGTAGTAATAGTAGTAGTAGTAGTAGTATAGTAGTAGTAATAGTAGTAGTAATAGTAGTAAAAAACTGGCTGCGTTCGTAAATTCACTCAGGAAATCCGATCAGCACTCGTGGAATGCCTCTCGTCCAATCAAATGACTCGGTTTCTCTATGACGTCGGGCCCAGTGTGCGCTCCAGCGCTCTCAGAGCGACTTTACGAACTCAACCTTACACTCATCTAGCTAGTTAGCTTAGCAGTCGTAGCTCAATGGAGTGAGAAGCAGAGTTGTTGCCTTGTTGAAAACATATTCAGACTCCCCAGCTGTTCTACGTATGATTGATATACAGATGATGTGGTGTATGGTCAATTCACTTACTTTAGACTCATGTACTTGTAACTTGCTCTGGATAAGTAAAACATTAAAAAAGGTTACAACTACACAGACAGGGCATCAATACAGGCCAGCAGCATGATAGGAACACAATATATACAAGTTGTCCAGATACACTCAGTGGTGTTTAAAGTGTATGAGGGATGCTGAGCATGAGTGGCTGGTGAAGTAAAAAAAATAGAATGGAATGGTATCAAACTAGTTTTTTTTAGTCCTCATTCCGTTCCATGCATTACAATGAGCCAGTCCTCTGATTTCTACCGAAAGTAGGTGAAATTGAGGCCTCTGCCCGTCCACATTGAAAGCCAAACCTTTTCCCAGCCTCCTGGTGCTTTCAAAGCTGCATCCATGCATGCTAAGTAGCAGGGTGCTCCCACATCCTGCAAATTAGCAGGGCTACTTTCCCTCAAAGAGTTTTAACAGCAGATGACCAAGCGTGACGCCAGAGCCTAGAGAGGATGGCCATGGTCGCCATGGTCGCGGTGGTTGAGCAAGGCACCTGAGCAAAACACAGCAGAGGTGTTTTTTGCAAGGAAGGATTACGCAAATTCTAAATTTTCCTTCAGTCACTTGTGGCTGCCATGTGCTCTCTACCTGTGTGTGACTCATAGTATGCCTTTCTGAATATTCTTATCCATGAACATCAAGAGTGTGTTCTGACCTGGAAACTGGTCTGGCAAATGTAGTTGCCTTGGTATATCTAGATTATACTCATGAACACTTTAGGTACACTTATAGGAACACTTTTAGGAACCCTATACTAATACTGGGTAGGGCCTCCCTTTGCTCTCAAAACAGTCTCAATTCTTTGTCGCATTGATTCCACAAGATGTTGGAAACATTCCTTTGAGATTATGGTCCATGATGACATGATTGCATCACACAATTCTTCAGAATTCTTCAAGATTTTTTAGTTGCACTTTCAAGCTGTGAATCTCCTGTTCTACCACATCCCAAAGGTGTTCTTGATTTGTGCAGCAATGGTAGAGCGGGGTGAAGAAGCACAGCTGTCAAAGACAAGACAAAATGATTAATCTAATATCGCTATTGTGTTAACACTAATGTGCATTCCAGGATTATCATGGCACATGTGTTCCTGTGTTTGGTTATCCCATTATCATCCTCAGCATTAGTTAGCTATTGATTACCCTGTGGCATGTAACTTAGCATAAACAACATTGTTACAATATTTTATTCCAGGGCCTGTAAGCATAAAGTTTCATGTTTCAAGTTTAAGTTTCAAGTTTTATTGTTACAACACATTACACAAGTGTAAGACGCAGAGGCGCCCCGTCCATAGAGGCAACCAAGGCAATTGCTTGGGGCCACCAAACAAAAAGGGCCTTTTTGTCAAACTAAAACTGTCCTTGGATGAATGTATTTTCAATGGAAATCATGGCATTCAGCGTTCAGTCGCTCGAGTCTGCTCGCGCTGCGCATACATTCATTCAAGGACAGTTTTAATTTGACAAGCTAAACAATATGAGGGTAGTTAAGAGTTTAACTACTTTTCATTGTGAAATAGCTAGTTTGGTAAAGTATTCCCTGCAATTACGGCGTTATTATATGATCTATAACACCACGGACATGCCCCAAAACCCCCCTAGTGGGGCCCTGCCCCCTTCTAGCTTGAACTTGACTTCTAGCCCCGCCCCCTTCTAGCTGCCTCTCAACTGTCAGAAGCAATCATGAATCGATCGCACATTTCTGGTCACCAAAAAACAAAAAAGAAACGAGAAGACAATGAAAAACGACACCAGGATAGTGGTAAGTGGATAGAAGCTGCAGAGTGCAAAAATGTAAATAAGATGCAGAGTGCAAAATAAGTAAGATGTCTTAGGCAGGCAGACAGACCCAGTGGAGTCATGTAAAATGTAAATAAGAACACCAGCGGTTTCAGAATATACTGAATATATATCTTTTTTTGATTTATTTGTTGTTCTTGCTCTGTTTGATATTACATATTAATGTTGCTGTTTCAGAATGTGAAAACACCAGCAGTTTCAGAATGTAAGTGTTACGGTCAGATAGGGAACCCAAGCGCAGACACAGACAGAGACAGGTTAAAGTAAAATAAAGTATGATTTATTTTAGGGAGTAGGCAGAGAATGGTCGTAGGGCAAGCGGGGGGTCAGGCAGGGGGGCGTAGTCAGCAGGCAGGCAGGGGGGTTAGGCAGGAGGGGTAGTCGGCAGGCAGGGGCTTAGGCAGGAAGAGTAGTCGTTAGGCAGGCAGGGGTCAGGCCGGTAGGGCAGGCAGGCAAGAGGGCAGGTAGGACAGGCAGGCAGGAGGGCAGGTAGGGCAGGCAGGGCAGGTAGCAGGAGTCCGGTAGGGGTACTGGGGGGTAAAGGCAAAACAGGGGTAAGTAGGAGGCAGGTACAGGCAGGGTAGTAAATAGGTAGGGGAGCTGGAAGCGTATCTTTACGGTAAGCTGAAGCTACTATCTGGCAGAGAAGTGAAGGCTGGAACGGGTCTTTATGCAGGGCTAACGATGAGGTAATAGTGAACAGCCGGACAAAACACACACCTGAGTGAGGGGGGGAGAGAGAAAGAGGGAAAGAGAGAGAGAGAGGCACTGCCTAGAGGTAGAGGGCGTGACAGTGTGTTAAGAGTTCTAATAAGCACCATTGTGAGTTGATATTTCATTATTTATATTGCTCCAATTTGATGTTACTACACATGGCTCCTTTGTTGATCAAATACTCGGACGTGTGTGTGACTGTTAATTAATACATTATGACATTTATAATGAATTCCTTTGTTTCAGACTGTTTTTTTACTTACACACACACGAGCGTGCGCATATGCGCGAACTTCGTAAAACCGTATTATATTTTAGTGTCAGGGAAATAAATACATTTTAAAATGTCCACATCGTCACCCGCCTAAGACCCTTACCAGGGGCCTCCATAATGTTGTTTGCTTAGGGCCCCCAAAAGTCTAGGGGCTCCACTGTGTAAGAGAATAACATTTGTAGGCTTTGGTTCCTGACATTGCAGCACAAGACAATAAGGCAAAAGGCAAGAAAAGTCAAGATAAAAAAGTGACAATAGTACAAGACATAAGTGACAAATAAGACAGGATACAATTAGCAGTACAAATAGTAACATAAATAAAATAGTACAAGTAGGATGTCATGAGTGGGTGTGAGAGGTAATGTTGAGTAAAGTGACTGTGAGTTTAAGGTTTAGGCAGTCCGTATACATGGGATGTGCTTGGGGATGATAGTCAATTGTCTACTGTAGGCTTGTTTATGAGTCCGATCTCCTGGGGGAAGTAGCTCTAAGTTTTGGCCCTGAGGCTCCGGAAGAGTTGGGGTAGCTGGGATCTTTGATGATCCTCCAGGCTTTGCAGACACACCGTTTGTTGTATACAGCCCGCGAGAAACACCCAACTCCACCTCCATACGATCAGTGGTGTCCATTCTGTCACTGTGTCACTCTCTTTTTTTTTTTTTTTTAAGTTTGAACGCACCTTTATTGTACACAGAGATAACCACCTGATCATACTATATCATACTAGTCGATCGAAACATTTGTTATATCGTTGCACTTGATGGCGTCAGGCAAAAGCAATAAGTCGGGTCTGCGCTCAGATGCAAAGAAACAAGACGACGGAATGAAGTCTAAAATGGACACTGACACTTTGGTTGAAGGTGAGGAACCTAATAGGAACCAGGACATCAAAGCTCCTACACACAGAGAGAGACGGAGACAGAGGGAGATCTGTTTGATTGATCTTACAAACTCATTGACAGACAGACTGATCAATTGATTCGATTGTGACTGATTGTTTACCCATGTTGGGCCGTGTCCTCTACTGGCCGGCCATCTTCTTCTCCATGTTAATCTTCACGTTGAACATGGGCTCCAGCCTGGTGGAACCGCGGTAGATCCACTCACTCCGCTTATCATCCATGAAGAGGATCTTGACAAGGCTTCCGTCGACCTCCTCCACCCGGCTCCTCAACCACGTCCCCTCCCCCTCCGTCTTGATGACCTCTCCCACCTTGAGCAGCACCATGGGGTAGGCTGGGGTAGGCTGTTATATACTCCTCGATGAAGTCTCGACGAGACACGTCCTCGATATCGTCCCAGGTACGCTTCAGGGGTCGGCAGACTGGGTAGAGTTCCGGCAGGGACACATAGGAAGCGTAACCGTCATCGAAGAAGATCAGGAACCTCAAGCGGTTCTTGTTATTGGGCATCTCTGCTACTATGCCAGCATACAGCCACACTTGGTTCCCGTCCTTGTACTAAGCGACCACCCTGGCGCCCACGTACAGTCGCTCCAGAGTAGGGTGATAGTCAAACGCCACGTGGTTCCCGGACAGCAGGCTCTTTCCCTTGTCCTCGAACTTCACCTTGAATTTATAGCCACTCCCGACTGGATTGATGGCGATGAGAGTGCCTTTGTGCCAGGTCTTGGTGCGTTTCTTTCCCAGAATGCTCATGTCCATGCGGAGCTCGTCGTCTTTCAGGTTGGGGTTAGGCTGCGTGGGGGTGTTGGTGGGAGCCTGGCTGGACTGGTTGCGTTTCGGGTCTGGTAGTGTTAACAGGAAGTTTGTTGACGGTCTGAGACAACTTTTGCATAATGGGAGGTCCTTTGGAGAGCAGCCGACGCGTCCTTGAACGCTGTATCCTTAATAGGTGTTGCAGGTTGCCAGTGTTGGGCAATATTACTTAGTACAGTAATATATTAGTTATTACATATTACTCCTTAGGAAAGTAATATCCTTATATTACTTATTACTTGGAATCAAGAGTAATAATATTACTTTACTTTTATATAACATATTACTTTCCCCCTTTCCACCCGCAAAAATATGTACAACAACACAAAAACGATTTTCTCTGTGGCAGCTCAACACCGGATCTCACAGGTATTTTTCGTATGATCTTTCTAAACGAGGGCGAGTCGACTGTGGATAACGGTAACATCTCCTCTACTACATACTCAGCGACAAGGTTTTTCAGATCTTCTCCACTAAATGCGGTATCTTTCTTGAAATCCAGTTTCTGTTGTTTTGCTGGCGTGGCCTCCGTGTTATCGGCAGGGGCTTTCGCAACCAGTTTAACTTTGTCGTGGTGGGCCTTTTCCAGGTGCTTCAACAGGTTGGATGTAGTATTTTTCACGCACAAAGTTTGCAACGGAGATTAATATTTTTGTCATCCTTGACAGACACAAAGTCAAAATAGTGTCGATACTTCCAGCCGTGGAAAGTAAATGTACGCTGTTCATCATCATCCGCCATAGTTTGATTTGTTTTGAGAAACGCCGCCACGCTGTCAGTTGTCAACACACTAGGCTACGTCATAAATGTGTGCAGGCTGCGGCACGTTCTAAAAGGAACAGATCTACAGCCCGTTCCAAATTATTATGCAAATGATATTTTTCTCAGATTTTCCTAAATAGTCGATGCAAATGACAATCAGTATAATTTTAAAGTCATCAACCGTTAGAGTATAATTCAAATTTTATTGAACAAACCTCCCAATGATAACAGTATTTAAAAAAAAAATAAAAAACTCAAAATCCACTGTTCCAAATTATTATGCACAACAGAGTTTCAAAACATTTTATAGGTTGTAAAGAACTACAAATGGTAATTTGATGAATTTAGGGTTAGGAGGTCATATTAGGAGGTCATATTTACTGAAATCAAAAGCTATTTCAAACAAAAACATCTTAACAGGTCATGTTACATGTTAACATAGGACCCCTTCTTTGATATCACCTTCACAATTCTTGCATCCATTGAACTTGTGAGTTTTTGGACAGTTTCTGCTTGAATTTCTTTGCAGGATGCCAGAATAGCCTCCCAGAGCTGCTGTTTTGATGTGAACTGCCTCCCACCCTCATATATATTTTGCTTGAGGATGCTCCAACGGTTCTCAATAGGGTTGAGGTCAGGGGAAGATGGGGGCCACACCATGAGTTTCTCTCCTTTTATGCCTATAGCAGCCAATGACACAGAGGTATTCTTTGCAGCATAAGAATACCTTTTCCTAACCCGAAAACCAAGTCACCCCAGACAAGCGGTTCGATGCTCTTCTTCTGTTTCTGAAAAGGCAGGAAGTAATCCTCGAGGGGATAGCGCGAATCCGAGGCTCCACGGCGACCTCTGGGGGAACACCGGAGAGGCCAGTCAGATGGGAGAAGAGGGCATTCACGAGGGCCACGGAGAGAGACTCACCGGTAGATGAAGAAGAGGAGGAACATCGAGGTGAAACCAGAGTCACGGGCAGGAACTCGGAAAGAAGAGAAGAGTGTGACATCTGTGGAAGCGATCAGCACGGTGGCAAAATATTCTTCCGCCAAAAGTTCAAGAGTGTCAGTCTGGCAGAGAAACGAGCCATAGCAAGGCAAAGCAAAGCCTGTCAGAAATGTTTGGGCATGCACGGCGCCGACGGGAGTGTAGTAACCGGTACCTGTGCAGAATGTGCAAGCAGAATGAAGGAGGGGCAAGTCATCACTACCTTCTGTGTCCCAAGTGGAATGAGGGAAAGAAGACAGGGCCAGGGTTCTCTGATGAGCAACGGGAAGTCCTGGACTCTTTGGGACTCAACCCTGAACAGGAAAGGAGGGTGAACGCATTCACCAGTAAGGCTTCGATGACGCTGAGCACGGGCGCAGAAGGCGGGGGTCTCTTCGCGGAGAATGGGCCAGAGGAACATCCAGTACTAATGATGACATTGATAGTCAAAACAGAAGCAGGAAATGCCCTGGGAACCCTCATAGACCTCGCCTCCGACACAAATTATATCACCAACCGGGCCGCCGATCGGCTCCAACTGGAGCGGAGGCAAGTAACACTGACTGTGCAGGGGGTCGGTGGAATGAAGGTCAGGGTCAAGACTAACAAATACCTGCTAAAGGTCAGGGCGTGGAGCAACAACAGATGGAGTCCCCACGAGATGGTATGCTACGGGCTCGACACAATCGCTCGTGCAGACAAGGTCATCAGTCCAGAGCGACTCTGTAAGTTCTTCCCTGGGGTCGAGAAGAAAGAGCTGGTCCGACCTAAGGAAATCGAGCTCTTGATCAGCCACCGAGAGGGACGACTCGCTCCACGGTGGAGAAGAGGGACGGGAGACTTAGTGCTGTGGGACGGGCCTCTGGGGAAGACCGTGGGAGGAACGCACCCAGACCTGTTTGAAAGTTGGGAAAGATCCGCACACAACTCCCAGACGCACTTTGCACGTTCTCTGAAAACGGAGGCAGTAAGATTTGAGGAGATCCCCTGCAAGACGCCCAGCGCAAAAGAAGAGGATGGAGACCAGAAGCCGCAAGGTCATGAAAAGACCAGGAGAACAGCTGCAAGCAGCAAAGAGGTCCTCGAGTGGTGGAGCTGGGATAGCATCAGCGCCGCGTGCGAGCCAAAGTGCGGAGGGTGTCGCTGCGGAAATTGTCAGCCGGGCGGGAAAGAGATGACTCTCGCAGAGGAAAAGAAGATCAAAACCTACGCAATTACCCGCGTCAACATCGGGGACAAGCCAGCCGGATGCATCGCCCAGCTGGCCATGAGGAAGACGGCAAGGCTGCCAGAGGTCGCCCACCTAAAAGAAGAGCGGAGAGCGCTTGAGGAGGACACCTATGTAGACGACATTCTAGCGTCTCATGGCGACAGGAGAGAGCTGAGGAGCATCACGGAGGGAATCGAGAGGACGCTCAACGCTGGAGGTTTCGCTCCGGAACCACGGATCCAGTCGGGTCAAAGTGGGAGGAGCAAAGAGGGCCAGCCTGCAGAAACGAGGGCCAATGTGGAGCCAGAGTCAGAGGTGTTGGTGCTGGCTGATCAGCTGAGCGAGGAAACATCCAGGGGAGTGGCTGTAAGTGCTCGAGACAGCGTGAGCATGCTGCAACGGAAAGCGTTCACTGCAACTGTAACACGCGCTCAGGCGAGGAAGGGGCTGGACCCGAAATGCGCCATTGAGGAGGAAGCAAATGCAAAGGGGACATCCACACCGGTTGGGAGTTCCAGGGACCTCGAGCATGAGAGGGAGAGGCTTTGGGGCGCTGCTCTCATGGACCTGATTGAGCCAGAACGCTTCAGTGAAATAGGCAGGCTCATTCGGGTAGTTGGATGGGTCCGGCGAGCTGTTAGGCAGTGGTTGTTTTGCAGGAGGGCTCCAGAAGACGCAAAGTGGGAGGCTACTCGCCTGAGGGAGACAAGAAGCGGAGTTAGCCTCGGCGTCCAGGAAGAAGTGGGACGGTTTGGCGACAGTGGAGTCAACTAGCTGGGCCCGGACTTCTCATCCGCACCAAGTGGCACAGAGAAGCCCGAAATGTGGCCGTGGGAGACGTGGTCTGGTTGGCTGACCAAAATGCCCTAAGGGGGCAATTCCGCCTGGGGCGGGTGGTGGAAGCGAGGCCAGACGAAAAGGGGTTGGTTCGGGACGTAAGAGTGAGGGCTTGCCTAAGCCAGCCTGCTCTAGGAGGGGGGCTCCAGGACGAAGAAGGAGCGAAGGCCGCGATCTCTTCCCAATGCTCGACCGAGACGTCAGGCGGGTGGTCGTGCTGTTTCCCGTGGAGGAGCAGTAAAAATGACTGTATTGAAGAGAGGGAAAGTTGTGGTCCATTTAGTTATAAAGGACCAATGGACCAAGTGGGAGGTGTTTGGCTAATCCATGGGAGGGTTCATTTGGGGGTTATTTTATTTGTTGATTGTGATTGGTTAAAAGTATGCATGAGTGGAGTGATTGGTTAGATAGAAATGGGGGCGGGCTTAATGAGTGTGGTCTGAGAGACAGGGGAGACGGGAGGTCAGTTGTAGAGAGAGATGGGAGTTGGTAAGCTGAGTTCTGTATGATTGTGTAGTTTGTTAAATCTTTTCTGTTAGTTTGTTCACTGTTAATTATTTACATGTACTAATATCAATGTGTTGTGTTCAGTTTTACAATCTGTTTAATAGAGGAAGAAGGAAATCAAACCGAATTGTGTCAGATCTCATCATTTCACCCGTACTGCCGGAGCAAGCAGAAGATTCACCATTCAGCTAACTAGAGGGAGAGCTGAACAGCTATTTCGAAGAAGGGAAATGTGGCAAAAGAGCGAAAACGTACGGCTGCAACGATAGCTTCTTATCGCGTCAGTCACGTTCTTGTTAAACACAAGAAGTCATTCAAAGACGGCGAAATTGTGAAAAAAGTTTCTCGAGGCTGCAGATTGCCTTTTCGATGACAGATCCACAGTGGCTGATGACACCTTGCAACCAGCTCCTACAGCCCTGACTATTAGAAACTAGCTGCCTCCTCCCAGTGCCAGGTCTCCCACTAAGGTAGAGAAATGCATATATTTCCTCCTTTCAAACTAGGGAACTACCTGTTTTGTATCTGGTTTACTTTTCTGTTTGTTGGATCAGTAGTTGGCTATGGTACTGCAGACTGGCTGTCAGTGTGTGAGTGAGAGAAAGTGTGTGTGTGTGTGTGTGTGTGTGTGTGTGTGTGTGTGTGTGTGTGTGTGTGTGTGTGTGTGTGTGTGTGTGTAAGAGAGTGAGAGAGAGAGAGGGAGAGAGAGGGGGAGAGAGAGGGAGGGTTTGTGCTATGGCTCCCTATGCAGACTGGCAAATGTGTGTGTGTGTGTGTGTGTGTGTGTGTGTGTGTGTGTGTGTGTGTGTGTGTGTGTGTGTTTGTAGTACGTGCATGTACGTTTGCGATGTTGAAACTAGACTGGTAGATCTTGGCAGACTGGCTACTTGAAAAGTAGATCTTGGTTCCAAAAAGTGTGAGCACCCCTGCACTAGGCCAACACTACCCTGAACACCGGCTCAGATCTTCTGCAGCCAGGTATCTTTAAAGACAAGCAGCATTAGGCATCAAAACAAGGCTTAGGGTGTATTACTGCCAGGCTGCGTCAAATGATGTTTTCTAGGATAATAGGACCTAAAATGCTAAACTAATCCTAGATCAGCACTGCTACATTGAGACTCTTTGTGAATACAGGCCCAGATTCCCAACCACTGTCCCTCTGCAAAACAGGGCACTCTACTTAGGATGTATTACCATCAGGCTGCGTCAAATTATATATGTTTTCCTACCTTTTATGTAAATCTTAAAAGCTATACTTGAACAAGCAAAGCAATAATGACTTTGACACTTTACATAAAAGCAGTGAGGCAGACAGGTTGCTCAGACACACAGCCTCCTGTGTGTACTAGTATCACTCCAACCCTGTGTGTACTAGTGAGGATCACTCCAACCCTGCATAATCTCGAACCAGTTCTTCGCATTTCGACAGCAAAAGAACCGGCTCTCGCCAGGAAAACTGGTTCCAGAGTGGCACCAACACTTGGCTGGTCTAGAACCAAGGACCTCTTATGTCAGGGGCTAGGGGTGGAATTATCATGAAAAGATAGAAATCAGTCTATCATTAATTTATTCGATTTGTTTAACGGCAATGTGGTCAATACCAGTGTAGTCAATGCTAGGTACCTGGCTATATTGACCTAGCGAGTTAGCTTACAAAGACTAACATTAACATCTTACGTTCAGTGTTAATAATAATCGAAACATGTTATTACCTTTCTTCTTGAATGTAATCGCCGTCCATAGCAATCGTGACAAGCAGCACAAATACGTTATTGTTGTATTATTATATTGTTGTTGCTTGAAGTTGGCGAAGGCAGAGACGTATACAGACGTATACAGTGATGTAATGACATGTAATGATGTAATGACATGGCTCTCTAGCATGGAAAAGCAAACTGGTTCATAAAAGGTTTGCAAGTTGAACCATCTGCGAACCGGTGTTCTGCCAATTGTCAAGAAATGCTACCGTAGGGGGAAACCTAACTGTAACCGTAACCCTAACCCTAACCATGCATGCACATGTTCAGAACCGGCAAGTAGCACCTCTTACACGTGTAGGACCGCTATGTAGCACCTCTGGATAGATAGCATAAATTGGCAGAACACCGGCACTCGTACCAGCCCAGAACTAGAACTAAGTTTGCTTTGGTGGAAAGGAGGTAACTTTGGAAATAGAGAAATGTGCAGTCATCATCCGCAATACAAAAATTTCAGTGTGAGATATTGTTAACCTATTGCATTAATAAAAAAGTTGTAAACATAAACATATGCACCACAAGCTGTTCTGTTATTTTGAGGCACACTAATCACCAAGGAAAGCAAATTTTGTAGTCTTGCCTGTAAAAAAAAAAACTTATGAATCTGGAATGGATTTCACGGGTAATAATTCATAAGTGCTTGCTAATCTCACTCTAGGAGTCTAATTAACGCATCATTAAAAACATAATTCTGATAATTATAATTTCTCACTTTTTAAATGAGAGCGCCATAGAGCCGAAGAAGGAGAGGAAGGGTGTCTGTGAAGCCAATTTGGTGGGTGAAACAGATTCCAAAGCAAAACAGGGGTGGGAGGGTTAAGAAAGAAGCTAGTCTGTGTTGAAGAAATGCCCATAAAAACAAGACAGTTTAATGTTGTATTGGATCTGTTGAAATAAGTATTTTACAAGCACACGATTGGCACCTATACACTGCACTCATGGGGCCATTTGTTGATGGCTGTCTGCTCTATTGTTGTTCTCTTCCCGTTCAAGTCCAGATTGGTAACTCTATAGGCAACACTTTACTTTGAATATCCACTTCTGAAGCATTATACTGGCTTGTTTTATCTAGAATTTGTATTATTGCTACCAGCGTATACAGTACTACATTGCGTAGCCTGATATAACCTTATATTTTCTGAATATTTAGGCCTACTGTTTATAGTATTTCCATTGGTGTATGCATAATGGACCCTGATTTATAGTATGTGTATTATGTCATCAGAAGGTGTGGTGGGTGTAATTGTCAGTGCAACAGATGTTCCCACCGTGGCAGCCGTCCAAATCAATTATTCCACCCTCAGCACAAATTCAATTCTACTCTACATCACTCATCAGAGGTGTGAAGACGTAAACATCACTCTCCCCTGCCGTTTCCTTAAGACTCATCATTGTGGCCGACTGTGAGAAACACAACATGCATCATATCCTGTCGCCTGCATGCATGGGACTCTGGTGTCGCAACTCTCCCAACAGGCAGAGTACAGGATAAGGTTACATGTTGAGCTGATTTCCCCTCTGAAATAGCAGTTTGCATAATCCCACTTTCTCACAATGGTTGTGATCATTTCCATTAGGCAATATGGCAAAGGCCTATACTCTTTTCGGTACACATACATGTTCTGTATCATCTGCATACACTTCCAACTGGGCCATTTGCTTTAGACCTGATCCGGTCTTATTATAAATTCCTATTGTTTCTTTCTTCACACCTGGCAGTACGCTTGAGGTGAGAGCTGCGGCACTTCAGGTGTGGCGACAATGTCACTTTTATTGGTGGCACCCGCCCTCAGAAACAAACTCAGCATAACACTGCAAACAAACTGTGAATTACAAAAGTTTACCTGAAGTTCCAAAGCACAGAGAGATAAAGTTTACCCTGAGACTGAGTTCTTTATTCAGGATACCTTCTCAGGATTTTGGGAGAGAGATGGCAAACCAAAGTCTATGCTGAATGGTTGGAGCATCATTCGGCACCAAAGCAGCAGCAGAGCCTTGCAAAGAAACCTTGACGCCTCTCGAAGGTCACTGTTTCGGGAAGCCTATCATAGGATGGAGATTGCATCGTGCCGTGACAGCGGAACATCGTGGAGCTGACAGGATTTCTCAGTGATGTTCTCTCACTGCTCTCCCCCCTGGTATCACACTCGTAGTTGAGATGCCTGGGTTTGGACCTGAAAGAGACCGCGCTGCTCTGCCCTGTAGACTCTTCCCTGGCTTCTCCGCTACTGGAGCTGTGCCCCAACAGACATTCTCCTGACTCCTGCTCATCTCCAGTCTCACATGGAGACTCAGAAAACACTGGTTTGGAGCCATTGTAATCTGGGTAAGGAAGATAAGAAAAAAAAGGTGGAGGAGGAGAGAGCAAGACAGGGAGAAAGAAAGAAAAAGGAGATAGAGAGAGAGAGAGAGAGAGAAAGATCCACTTTGCCATCAATGTTCCACTTCTTTATTGTCAGGAAATAATCTCCCTCTTTGTTCCTCCATCAATACAACTCAATAAAAACCTAGCTTCCCTTCCAACATGTACTGCTAGGGTCATCAAATGGAATGAACCACGTCAAATTAACAAAGTCTATCAAATATATTATTACAAAAGACTTTGAAATGTCAAGTGCTTTGGAGAGAGAAGATCGGCCTGCATACCAGTACTGATGCTGACGCAATCTGGCCTGGCTGCTGGCTCCGGGGGGTGTGCCAGTACAGATGGCGGGCCCGAGTCCAGTCCAGAATCTTCGGCAAAAGAGGGCTGGATTGGCTCCCGTTGCCTCTGGACCAGCTGCACACAATGACGAGGGGCCAGTCACTCAATTCACATCAACCAATTACCACTGTACTCTTCTATTCTTATTAAGTAAATTGCATTAGTCATTTTACACATAATGGGCTAGTTTCACAGACATGGCTTAAGACTAATCCTAGTGTAAAAAGCATCTTCAATGGAGTTTTTTACATCAAAAGTGTGATTTAGTCCAGGACTGGTTGTCTGTGAAACCGGCCCAATGTGTCTCATCTCACTCATTTGAGAGTATTTTTAGCCCATATTATTTAATCTGTCACTCTGAGATTCAATATTTACACTAATCAGTTCCTGAAAGATATAAGGAAGAATAGTCACTTTTTCCTTTGTCTGGTAAGAATCCATCATAAAGATAACTCATAGATGTATATTTTTATATATGACTATATTCAGGTTCATTAGCTGTGAAGAATCATGATTATTCATGGGTTGTGGCAGACATAGATGACGTCTTTGTGTATGTTCCTTAAAGGACTGACCGGAACAGAAGACTCTGAGGCCAGCCTGTCTCTCTCCCCACTGATGTGGCTGCTGGCCCAGATGGAAGAGGGCTGGGAGTGGGCTTGGGAGTGGGAGGGGAGGTTGCCAGGCTCTCCACTCAGCTGGAAAGATACTTCAACATGCCCCCGCTTCTTTGCCTTCTTCCTTGGCTTGGAATGGAGCATGAACCACCTGCAAAAATGTGTGACGTTGGAAGGACTATCATTTATCTTGATGGAACACCTTTTAGTGTGTGTAGCTCCTCACTCCTTAAGACCGAGTTTGTTTGTTGGTGTTTGAAATATAGCAGGTTAATAGCATGTCACATTAGAAATGCTAAACCAAAATGTGAGAAATGTAAAGAACGAGAGATTTTTGGCATCATTCTCTCATCATCTCTTCTCAATTCTAAGAAACACAGAGAATATAATATATTCTTATGCGTGTATGAATTCGGAAAAAAATAAACTGTACAGGATACATACCACCAGAGGGGGCACATCAATGTAATATACGTTACATTATACATCATATTACATCAGCATAATGTTTGTGTATATATTTGTAATGTGTTCATGTCAGGATAGTCTGGTTTAATGGTATTCACATTCATACCGGTATATACAGGTCGAATAACAAACTATTCTCAATGATTCACATCCTGCTCCCAACTATTCCACATAGTCTTTTAGGTGTTACTAAGCCTTATTATACTACTTATACCTTACTACGGTGTTACTAAGCCTTTTTCTTTCACAAGCCGACAAGGAGTGAAAACATACCCCTCAGGTTTCAGGATTCGATCCAAATCGAAGCGCACCAAGCCCAAGAACTTCTCCGGCAGAGCCAGTATGGAGCGTTGGTGCATTATGGTGAGGGTGAGTACTGCAGGGCTGTCCTGTGGAGCCGGCACTGGGAAGGTCATTATAGTGTTCCACTGTGGTGACAGGGTGTCTTGTAGGACCGGGGTGGAGAGGGTCTTCTGGCCCAGCTGGACAGTGACATAAGGGTTGGTACCCCCACGACGAGTCTTAGCCCTGAGCCCTCTGGCTCTGATCACAGAGACAGTCAGGTGAGAGGGTAGGCCGTCACTCTGCACAGGGGCTGACATCCTAGAGGGTGATAAGAGAATAAAAGAAAACACAACGTTTAGCCTCTAGAGCGAGGAGTTGTTCCCGACCATATGACGTGACATAGGCCCTATATGAGATAGATTACTCAAAATAATGGACTGTTTGTAATCCATGTTTACAATAAGGGCCAGGAGTTTCCCCCCACCATGTGACCTTACCAGGAAGAAAAAAAAGGCCCGGTAAAATACATAATTAAGGAAAGTGACTATTTTTCTATAGATTTTGCATTGCCTGTATTTCCAAACCTGTGGTTGCCTCCTCTGTCAGACTTTTTCATCAGTCAGAACACACAACTTCAGAACAGTGGTCATCAAATGCATAGGCACAGAACAGTTCTATGATCAAATGTGTTAGTGATGTCATAATAATCGGTCTTCTGTCAGCAATGCTCAGCATGAACATTCTACACATGTCAAAATATTTTCACTGCAGATGCATGTTGTCTCTTGCACTGATGCAACAGTTCATATTTATAGATATGGTACACAAGCAGAGTCAAACAATGATGATGATAACAATAATCACACCCCCAAGCATAATATCTCAGATTCAAAAATAGATAAGGGATGTTAAATCTGGTTAATCAGTTACCACACTACTGTCTTCAACAACCTCTCAAAACAATGCCATCAAAAGCACCCGTCAAGTGATTATGGTCTCAGACATTAGATTATAACTTGTAAACAATAAGTATGCATACTAATTTCAAGGTGTGTTAGTCTCTTTGTGAAAGGATGTCACCACAAAGTACACAAAAGAAAATCAAAGGTTTCTACTACAGTATCATCTCACTATCAACACTTCACATGAAAGTACATCAATCAGATACGTACACACTAGAAGCTGTCGAAAGCTCAACAGTGTTGTAATAACCAGGCATAGGCTATAACCAGGCTAGATAGTGGCCAAGGTTTTTGTGGCCTATTTGTAACTAATCCTAGTGTAGATTAAACCAAAAATAATATTTTTTAGTGAGCAGTTATGGCTTGTCAAAAGCTGCAAGGGATAGGACATTGAAAATAAGCACTACCACCCAAAATGTATGTATTATCAAGGTTTATTATTATTATTAGTATTATCAAGGTTTCCCAGCACACAGCTCTGATACCTGCTGTAGTGCTGTGTGTTATTCTGCTGTATTTCAAATAGTATGTAGTATGTAACAACTGGGCAGGGTTTTTACACCAGAAGGTGATCTTCTATGTTCGGTGTTAGATTATTATCAGGAAACATAGAAAATGGTATGGCTCAATGACTAGGCCTGTCTCCCTCAGAACCAACATGTGACTCTGGACAACTCAACTTTGCACTTTGTAATCAGATCACTATCATCAAAAACATTTATAATTAATGATCTGATTGTTGATAATATACTTGATTTTATTTGTCTAACAGAAACATGGCTTGGTTCTGATGGAGTTGTCTCTCTTCTAGAAGCTTATAGAAGCTTCTACCCCAAAATATTTATTTCCCCAAGTTACTAGAAAAAACAAGAAAGGAGGTGGATTAGCAAGCATACAGTATATAGTGACAGTTTTAATTGCAAACAAATTACTCTTGGAGATTTCTCCACTTTTGAACATCTAGCTTTATTACTTAAAAATGATACTCCTATTCTCATTGTAGTGATATATCGCCCACCAAAACCATCCCCAGTATTTCTACAATAATTTTCTGATCTATGATAGGTCTCTATTGGTTGGTGATTTTAATTTTCATATAGATAATTACGGTAATCAAAATCTAGAGACTTTATTAATCTATTATCTTCCCTAGATTTTACTCAGCATATTACAGAGCCTACTCATAACAAAGGCCACACACTAGATCTAGTTATTTCAAAAGGATTGAATATTTCTGTCCTCTGTTCTAGACATTGCTGTATCAGATCATTACTGTATTTTCTTTAAGGTAACGCTAAATATGAAACAGAAGAATGTGGACCGCATTGTCAAAAAGTGATGTTTAAATTCATCTGCAAATGAAAAGTTCATGAGCCTTATGAATTCACTCTCTTCACCTTGCGAAATACTCTCGATAGATAACTTAGTAGAGAGCTTCAACAACAAATTGAGAACTACCCTTAATATTATAGCACCATAAAAAAAAAAAAAAGTGTCATCAAAACGCAAAGCACCATGGAAAAATGAAGAACTGCCAATTGAAAAGAAACTGCCGTAAACCAGAGCGCAAATGGAGAAAGTCTAAACTACATATACACCGTGACATTTTTAAAAACCAGATCTTTACATATAATAGGGCAATGAAGTTGGCTAGACAAACCTATTTCTCTAAGGTAACCCCAAAGTGCTTTTTTCAACCATTGATCGTCTGATTAACCCTTCAGTGATTGCGCCGGGTTGAAAATGAGTCATTTTCAACACTTAGATGTAATGAATTTGCTACATTCTTTCAAGAAAAGATTTCCATTATAAGATCAGAAATATCATTAGAGAATTCAAAATCTAATTTGGTACTCCCAGATGAATTAAGTATGCTTATTGCTGTCATGGATTCATTTGAGCTTGTCAACCCCCATACTTTAAAAACAGTTGTTTCACAAATGAAATCCTCAACATGCTCACTTGATCCAATCCCAACACGGTTCTTCAAATGTGTTTTTGACTGTTTAACTGACAATGTATTAGAAATTGTGAACTGCTCTCTATCAACTGGCATCTTTCCCACTCCCCTAAAATCTGCCATTATAAAACCACTACTTAAGAAAGGAAAGCAAGATAATTCTGTTCTCTGAAATTTCAGACCAATATGTAACCTTTCATTTCTAAGTAAAATCCCTGAGAACGTGATTTTCAGACAACTTACTGATTTTCTTAGCAAAAACATTTTATTTTAGAAGTTTCAATCAGCTTTTCGTTCTAACCACAGTACTGAGACTGCATTAGTAAAGGTTGTAGAGTGGTTTAAATCTTATCTAGCTGGTAGGCATTTCTCTGTTGTCCTGGGAGACTCTGTTTCTGATAATGTTGACATCACATGTGGGGTCCCTCAGGGGTCTATTCTTGGTCCCTTGCTCTTCTCACTGTACATGATCCCATTAGGTGGAATCATCAGAAAACATGGTGTACATTTTCATAGTTATGCTGATGATACTCAGCTGTACATATCAGTATTGCCTGATAATTCACATGCACTCAGCTCGCTGGAGAATTGTCTCCGAGATATAAAACTTTGGATGTCCAAACATTTTCTACAACTAAATCAGGACAAAACTGAGATTCTTGTCATTGGACCCAAACCACAAAAAGACAAATTGTCGAATACGATGGGAACCTTGCTTTCAAACTGCAAACATGAAGCTAAGAATCTAGGTGTGATTATAGATTCTGACTTAAGCTTTGAGCCTCACATCAAATCTATCACTAGAAATGCTTTTTATAATCTACGGAATATTGCAAAAGTTCAAAATGTTCTCCGGGAAACTGATGCAGAAGTGTTAATGCATGCTTTTGTTATTACACGTTTGAACTATTGTAACAGTCTCCTTTCTGGTCTTCCGAAGAAAGCTATTGGCCAGCTGCAATTAGTCCAAAATGCAGCAGCGAGAGTTTTAACCAAAACAAGCAGAAGAGCTCATATACTGTAACTCCTATTTTAGAAACTCTACACTGGCTTCCTGTTAAGTTCAGAATAGATTTCAAGATCCTTCTGATTGTTTATAAAGCTCTCACTGGCATAGCACCAGAATATTTGAAAGACCTTTTGCTAGCATATCAGCCCAATAGAGCTCTCAGGTCTACTGACGCTGGTTTTCTCTGTATACCACATGTACAAAAGAAGAGATTTGGTGAGGCTGCATTCTCATTTTATGCTCCAGATTGTGTCTCACTGCCAGTTTACATTAGGGATGCAACCTCAGCAAATATGTTCAAGTCAAGACTAAAAACCCATCCTTTTAATATTGCATTTAAGTTACAAAATAATTAAATTAAGACTATATAATGTTTAAAGCACTTTGAGCTGCAACGTTGGCAGGAAAAGCACTATACAAATAAAGTTATTATTATTATTATTATTATTATTATTATTATTCTGTAAAATGACAAAAATGTCATCCCATCACTATTCTGCGATACAGTCATCAGAAAAGCAAAGATATTTAATTTTATTTTTGAACTAGGCTTATTCATAAATATGACAGTGGCTGACATGTCTAGCTGACAGCTACCCTAAAAAAGCTGGACGGAACAGTGGTGAGCCTGGCCATAGTAGACACATTATTAAAAAACTCTAGAGGAGCCTGGCCTGATAGAGCAAATGATCTTCAGTTAGACAATACTGTGGATAGCAAGGTAGACTTCTGGTTTGTCATAGATAAACGTGAGGACATACATTGTTATCCTAACAAAGGCACCCCTTACAGCAATGTCATTATGATTATCTGCCTAGTTTTCACATAAATAACATATGGAGATTCACCGATCCGATACTGGCCTTAAATGCTGGATCGGAGATGAGCTGACATGTGTGGTGACAACAATAACAACCATGTCTGCGGTCTAGAATTACTTCACGCTTGAGACAGATACCAGCAAAACTGGGAAGGTGCGTGTTTCGAAGAGTGGAAGTAGTATTTCACATTTTAAAAAGAGCCTTTTGTGGGATCGGTACTCAGTATCAGCCGATACTCAAGGTTCAGTACTTGGAGTTGTTAAAAGTGGTATTGGTACATTAGGTATAGTCCTCTAGGCATAAGCTATGATGTATCCACATGGGGCTAGCTGTGATGATAATGTTGTTACTTAGTAATGGGTAAAACAACAATTGTTTTAATTACACCCAAACCACATTTTTGTTTATTGATTTGACCTCCAATATCTGCTCCATCCAGACTACTGGTAGCAGGGCAGCACATTCAACACCTGTCAGACTACTGGTAGCAGGGCAGCACATTCAACACCTGTCAGACTACTGGTAGCAGGGCAGCACATTCAACACCTGTCAGACTACTGGTAGCAGGGCAGCACATTCAACACCTGTCAGACTACTGGTAGCAGGGCAGCACATTCAACACCTGTCAGACTACTGGTAGCAGGGCAGCACATTCAACACCTGTCAGACTACTGGTAGCAGGGCAGCACATTCAACACCTGTCAGACTACTGGTAGCAGGGCAGCACATTCAACACCTGTCAGACTACTGGTAGCAGGGCAGCACATTCAACACCTGTCAGACTACTGGTAGCAGGGCAGCACATTCAACACCTGTCAGACTACTGGTAGCAGGGCAGCACATTCAACACCTGTCAGACTACTGGTAGCAGGGCAGCACATTCAACACCTGTCAGACTACTGGTAGCAGGGCAGCACATTCAACACCTGTCAGACTACTGGTAGCAGGGCAGCACATTCAACACCTGTCAGACTACTGGTAGCAGGGCAGCACATTCAACACCTGTCAGACTACTGGTAGCAGGGCAGCACATTCAACACCTGTCAGACTACTGGTAGCAGGGCAGCACATTCAACACCTGTCAGACTACTGGTAGCAGGGCAGCACATTCAACACCTGTCAGACTACTGGTAGCAGGGCAGCACATTCAACACCTGTCAGACTACTGGTAGCAGGGCAGCACATTCAACACCTGTCAGACTACTGGTAGCAGGGCAGCACATTCAACACCTGTCAGACTACTGGTAGCAGGGCAGCACATTCAACACCTGTCAGACTACTGGTAGCAGGGCAGCACATTCAACACCTGTCAGACTACTGGTAGCAGGGCAGCACATTCAACACCTGTCAGACTACTGGTAGCAGGGCAGCACATTCAACACCTGTCAGACTACTGGTAGCAGGGCAGCACATTCAACACCTGTCAGACTACTGGTAGCAGGGCAGCACATGGTTCTTCAAAGCCCAGCAGCCATGCAGCAGTGCTGTCTGTTGCTGTATCTTCCAGCAGCTAGAACGTTCATGTTCATTCACCTTCATCAAAACAGTTAGCATGTTGGTCTTCACCATACATCCACTATGGGCAATATATTGTTTATGTAATAAAAACTGTGTAGAAATTGCTGTCTGACTAACAGAAAATACAGACTAATATACAGAATTTGATTGCACATTTGTTAATGTATCTGGTAAACAAAAATGTCTGAACAAATAGTTTCAATATTCAGAGAATGTGTAGATGAGTAGACATACAAAATGGCATCAAAAACAAACAGTCAAACGGATTAAAAATGAGTCACAGCGATGTGGCATTTTCAATGGTAGCTCAGTTCAGGCCATTACTAGATCTAGTAGACCCAATGTCTTTATATGTGTCTATAACTAGGCATGGAAATTGATAAGATGTTATTGATACCGATTCCATTATCGATTCTGCTTATCGGTTTAATTCTTTATCAATTCCCTTATTGATTCCTGAGTTTTCTGTGTGGGGAAAAAGTAGGCCTAAACTGTTTTTCTTTTACAGCACAGCTGTTTTACTATCTTGAGTCTCTGAACAGTGTATAATATCTGAACATAACATTTGAGCATAAATAAAATGTGCTTGAGCAGCTGGCTGTAGCGTCAGAGCTATCTGTAGATAAAGGTCTGTCTGTCATCATCTAAAATTGATTACATGGGAGAATATTTGTGCAGCATTCGTTTTCATTTCTTAGTCAAAGAAAACATCTGCTAAACCTGCCTGCGTAGCGCTAATATTATTAGCATAGTATATTTACCCTCAGTAGCGTTGTCAAACTTGTCAAACTTGCGTGTTGTTGAATTGTACTCTCGAGTACCAATCAAACCACAACCATAACATAACCATAGCAACGACTTGCTCTGACATTTTAACATTGGAATGTGCAGAGTGCAGACGCTTTGAAAACTCGTGAGCTTAGAATGATAAGGTTCTATCTCCGTTTAGAATGATAAGGTTCTATCTCCGTTTAGGGTAGTTCAGAGATATTGAGCGTCAAAGTTTTTACATTCCATTATGTTTTGTGAGATGGAACCTTTGTATTTTATGAATTACTAACTCAAAAATGTCAACATTTTAAAAATACACCACACAGGCATTACTAAACACCTAATGGATCAGATTATGTAAAACACTCAATTTTGACAAAAATTGAGATAGAAATAATTCTAATGTCACGAACTGTCAGCGCATGTGCAAAACATGCCGTTATCGATAAGAGGAATCGCTAACCTCGGAGACATACGATTCTGATGCATTGAACAATTTTGTTACCGGTTCTCAACTGGGACCGGTTCTCGATTCCCATCCTTATCTATAACTATACTTGTATTGCATTAATACTCTATCATAGTGCATTATGAGTACTTATACAGCACATGTACCGTATAATGCCTTATGCATGGTCTTCATAGAAAGTGTTACCCTAGTTTATTTTAGCCAACACTGCAAAATAAAATAAAATAAACGAAATAGCCTTGCTTCAGGTTTATAAATGTTTCTTATGATGGCACATCAACTGACTCTTCCTTCTTGGAGCAGAATTCACCGGATTGACACCAGAACCATGTTAGTAGTAGCTGACACTGAAGGGAGGGTTTTTAAACGTTTGTCAGTGTCAGAGTGCTACCACTAGAGGGCAGCACCACTCTGCCTTACTGAGTCTGGCCGTCCTGACCTGATTGGTTGATTGGTTGGCTTTCGATGACACTTGGTATCTAGAAACTGTGAACTTGAACTGTAATTATTGCCTTCACTGTAAACGTTGTAAAAATGTACATGTAAAAAATGGCAATCTCTGATTCTTGGGTACCTGTGTACCATGTCACAAAGCGGATCTGATGATGTCAATTGAACGAGTGATGCCATACACTGATGACGCTGTCTTGAGCTGTAGAGCCATTGATCAAAAATAAA
>NC_137675.1:81317474-81329974 GCF_963989245.1 Nansenia antarctica
CGATTTTAAGAGGGCGCGTTCGTAAATACACTCTGAGAGTGGCGGAGCGCACCCGGGGTGCTCTCTCTCTCTCTCTGACCGTTGGGAAATTAACTGATTTCAGTTATCGGCGTATTTACCGAACGGCGTCCATAATGAGCCACTCTATCCCCTCTTTGGAACCCAGCTCTCGATTTCACGATTCAAATTCAATTTCGTAGCGTAAGCAGGTGTGTACATAACATTTGCATACACGATCCCACGATGCACCAGGAGCAGTTATAAACATGATCTGACAGCGTCGGCTGGCCTAAATTCCTCCCTAGGCAGAACTAGCCGAGCAGGATAAAACGATTAGCAGGATCAATCGGCGTGCAGCGGCTGTCTAAGCGATGCTTAGCTGTCAGCAGCCAATAGGAAGGAAGATGCCGGAGCTCAAGCTAAGCCTCCTATCTCCAGCACTCACAGAGGAGCTCTCAGCCAATGGCGTCTGACCTCTCATCACTGCACTGCTGAGTCACCTAACCCCCAGCCCTGACCCCCCCCCCCCCCCAGCCCCCTGTACCCTCAGCCCCCCAGCCCCCCAGCCCCATCTACCCCCAGGCCCAACAACCCCCTGTAACCCCAGCCCCAACAACACCCTGGATCACCGCACCACTGCCCCCTGTACACCCCATGTCCTCACATAACACCCCCCCCCCTCTTCCAGGGGCGGCTGGTGGAGGTAGGGTAGAGATCGGAGGATGGGCTCATTGTAATGCAGGGAATGGAATGAGGACTGGATTCAGACACATTCATCTAATCTCCTGGGCTGTGTTTGGGCCCAGGCCCCTCCAGGGGCTGGTCTCTGTGCTACACTGCTGTACTGTTTACCCACAATGCACCCAGGAGAGGAGCAACAGGGGGCGCAGTTACAGTTACTGAACCAACCCCTCCCTCCCTCCCTCTCTCTCTCCCCTTCCTCTCACATTCTCTCCCTCCCTCTCTCTCTCTCTCTCACCCCTCCCTCCCTATCTCTCTCTCTCCCCCTCCCCTCCCTCTCATTTGCTCTCTCACACTCTCTCTCTCTGTCTCTCTCTCACTCTCTCCTTCTCTCACTTTCTCTTTCTCATTCTCTCTAACATTCTGTCGCACCCATCCAGCGAAGGCTGTGAGGCAGTCCCTCCTCCTTCTCTCCTCCTCCTCCTCCCTCCCTCCCTCCCCTCCCTCTCCCTCCCTCCCTCTCTCTCTCTCCAGGCGCTGTTGGCAACCTAAATGACCTGGGTGAGCTTGCAGCTAGATTAATAGATATACACAGAGAGAGAGAGAGAGAGAGAGAGAGAGAGAGAGAGAGAAAAAGAGAGAGAGAAAAATAGAGAGAGAGTCAGAGAGAGAGAGAGAGAGAGAGAGAATTGACGGAGAGAGAGAGGAGGAGGAAACGTGCAGCCTTGCGGAAAGGAAATCCAATTTAGATGATTACAGCGGTCAGGCTATACCCACTCGTGGGACGGGACCACGGTAAAAATTGAATTGCTTCAAAATCATAGAGCTTCTGAGGATAATAACCTGAGTGTGGGTCCGCAGCACGTGCACGAGTCGTCTGTCCTCTTATCAAAACAACCAGGGCTGGGGGGGGCAGGGCTGCAGGAGGGTCAGGGGAGGAGAGTGCCTGTAGTCTATGTAGTGTGTGTGTGTGTAAGTGTGTGTGGGGGGGGGGGGGCGTGTGTATGTGTGTGTGTCAGGTAATCCTGTTGTGTATATGTGTTGTACTGTAGCCTGCATGTGTACAGTAGCTATAGGCCTATATGTTTGTGTGTGTATGTGCACGCGTGTGTGTGCGTGTGTGTGTGCGTGCGCGTGTGTGTGACTTCATTCAGTTTAGCCTCAGGCAGTATTGTTGGAGGAGGAGGGAGGAAGATTCTTCAAACGTCCCGTTCCATGTTTCATCATCAGGGCCGCCTCCTCCGCCACCCACACTCCCAGGAGAGCTGACAGTTACGCCCAAGCTCCACCTACTGCGTTGCGTCACCTCGCCATCGGCGTTGCGTCAACTTCCCGTTGTCCATGCTCCATCTGAGCGTTGCGTCATGTTCTACCTGCTCCACTGTCATTTGTCGCATATAAAAATATATATTTTTCCACCTCAAGTATCAGCCTCTTCTTAACTGACAGTTAGCCAGGCCTCTTCATAACTGACAGTTAGCCGGGCCTCTTCTTAACTATGTGTACGGGGGTTCCTGACCTTCTCCGGTACGATCTCTATTAAGAGGAGCAGCTTAAACGGTGAGTGAATGTCCACGTTGTGACGTTGATGGAACGCCTGCCCGCCGGGCGCTGGCAGCCACGGTCGGCCTAGCTGATTGGACGAGGCCTCAGGGGACCTCCGGATGAAATTCAAATCAGGAGGAGGAGGAGGTTGGACATCTTAGGGAAAAACAGAAATCAACAATCTTTATTTATTGTATTTTTTTTGCAGAATCTACCAGGGAAATGAAAACATACAGTATTTAACATGGACCGTGTACCGCGTAGGTTTACACGTGCGCTTTGACACGTGCACTTCTTTGACACATACTGTATCTCCCACGCACGCTCTTGAAAATGTACATGACAGTATTTTTCTTTTCCCTGTTTTATTTTTCCGTTAAATAATCTGGAGGTCGTTCTGTCGTTGGAGGTCTTTGCTGTTTTTGTCTTTCTGGCTCCGTTATCGTTTGACTGTCTTTCAACTGTTCCTCTTTGCAGTGGCCTCCTCCGCCTGGACTTGGCTTGTTCTGGTTCTAGTGCAGCGTTTGATAAATATGAGAGCAGCTCAGAGCACAGAGGCTGCTTGGCTTCAGAGCCGAGCCTCTTTTACACTACTGAAGAGCAGCATAGAAGTGATCCAGACACACACACACACACTCACACACACACACACACACACACACACACACACACACTCACACACACACACACACACACACACACACACACACACACACACACACACACACGCACGCACACACACAGGCTGAGATTGAAGGGAGCAGGCTTTTCTTTTTAGCATATTTAAAAGGGTCTCACAAGATCAAAATATGTCCACTGGAATTGTTAACTGCATACAGTTTTGTAGGGAAACAGGACATGAAATATATCAATATTCAAAATAGCTGTTTTGTCTCTTGTTTAACAGCATAATTAGAACATTTGTTGCGTACATTGTAGACGTCCCTCTCACCCACAGAGATAGAACAAACAGTACCTCAGTACCTCTATGTCACTCACATTGTTCCAACACCAGAGTCAGTTGGTACCTCTGTGTGCGTGTAAACACAATAAAGACATAAATAATACATTTATCTAGTCTAGTCTATTGTATCTTTTGTTACCGTGTCATGCAGAAAGTCCAGAGGTCGACGCTCAAGGGCATTCATCGGTGTCTCAGTGACCTGTTATTGATTCCTATTGAACTGCTCAGACAGACACACAGACACACTGTTTGGCTAATCCATGGGAGGGTATTTGATTGGGAGTTTATTTTATTGTTTGATTCATTTGATTGGGTAAAAGTATGCATGCAGAGAGTGATTGGCTTAGATAGAAATGGGGGCGGGCTTAATGGAGGTAATCTGGGTGGCAGGGAATCGGAATGACAGTGTGAAGAGAGATGGGAGTTGGTAAGGAGTTCTGTATGATTGTGTAGCTTGTTAAATCTTTTTCTGTTAGTTTGTTCACTGTTTATTTACATGTACTGATATCAATGTGTTGTGTTTAGTTTTACAATCTGTTTAATAGATGAAGATGGAAATCAAACCGAATTGTGTCAGTCTCATTATTTCACCCGTACTGCCGGAGCAAGCAGAGGATTCGCCATCAGCTAACTAGAGGGAGAGCTGAACAATTGTAAAACACCCGCTGACGACCGCAGGAGGACGGACCGTCAGTTAGCTAAGGAATACAAGCCCGGTTGGACGCAACAGAAGCTCCGGGAGGACAAGGATCCATTCACCGGAGATAAGAGCAAGCTAAAGCCTGGTCAGGTTAGTGACGGAGCCGCGGCGCCCGCAACTGTAGCAGCTACAGCTAACTAGGCCGGCAACGGAGCCGTGGCACCCGCGACCGTAGCTAACTAGCCACTTGCTAGCCAGCGTAGCATTAGCAAACTAAGCTAGCGTTAGCCCTGTTGTCGCAATAGCGCACAGGCACGCGGTAGAGCTTATAGCACTCAAAGCTACAGCTAGCTAGGCAGGCAAGGAGTGAAACAATCCACGGCTAGCTTCAACTGGTTAACCCAACTGCAAGAATCCACAGCCAGCTAGGCTAACCTACAAGACCCACCAAGAAAGGAATTGCGAGCTAATAGCAGCTACCCAGAGAGCTACCCACACCCAGCACTCTTCTCTGTGACTCTATTGACTGTTTGAAATAGGTTTGTGTGTACCTGGGTATTAAGTCGTCGGGGGGAGGAAAATCCTCTCCCACTTTATTATTTTATTTTTAGCAGTATCCCTGGGATGACCCCACGGTGAACCTGGTTCCGCTGCCGAAGACTAGTTAAGGAAGTGCAGGGACCAGCGCAAATCAGCTCAGGGAGTCAGAGAGGGCTGAAGATATAAGATAGAAAGACGAAACAGGTACACACAAGGTATTTCTGAGTCACAGGCAGAATGGAGGCACTAAGGACCGAAAGGGAAAAGTTGGCAGTCACTTTTGAGAGAGGATACCGCCACATCATCAGGTCAGTGGCATTGATGGGCGAAGATGACATGAAACGCGAGTGGATAGCGCTCCTATCAAACGCGAAAGACCTAAACTCTGCAGACGACAATTATGAGGAAGGTTTGCAGGCCAAAGCAAGTCAGGAACCTGAGACAGGTAACAGTCAGCTTCTTCAAGACATCACCAAGGCCGCTGAGGAGAGAGCTCAGAAGGTTGAACAGGTCGGTCACGTTTTAAAGGCCAACATGTGGACAAGGTTCGCGGGGGTCGAACTTTCATCCACAATTAGACGAGCAGAAAGGAGTCACGAAGGCGTGAAGAGGATCAGTCTGGAGGGGGCAACCCACGACGTTTGTAGAGAACGAAGCACACTCACAGAGAGCCTCATCATCAAAGCGCGAAGTCTGCTATCAAGCTGGGGGGAGTGGATCCCTGTAGTTGAGGCGTGCAACACGAGAAAGTCACTAGAGGAGCTGGAGGACAAAGGGGATGAACTTTGGGAAACGTTTGTGACTGAATTTGGAAGAGTTGAGAAGGAGAATACTGACAAAATGGCCGACAAGGCCGCCGCAGCAAAGCAAATGGCCACCGACGCTCTCGCCGAAGATGAGAGGAAAAGGGCCGACGTTCTCGCCGAAGATGAGAGGAAAAGGGCCGACGTTCTCGCCGAAGAAGAGGCCAAAGATCGAGCGACGAATAGAGAAAGGGCCGACGCTCTCGCCGAAGATGAGAGGAAAAGGGCCGACGTTCTCGCCGAAGATGAGAGGAAAAGGGCCGACGTTCTCGCCGAAGAAGAGGCCAAAGATCGAGCGACGGAGAGGAGAAGGGCCGACGTTCTCGCCGAAGAAGAGGCCAAAGATCGAGCGACAAATAGAGAAAATAAAGAAGCTATTGCCAAGCTGGAAAGGAAAGCCGCTGAGGCAAGACTGAAGTCAGCTGATAGCGTGGCCGAGTTTGAGAAGGAGACAGCGAAGGTGAAATTGGGGGCCGAAGAAGAGATCGCTGAGGCAAGGCAGAAGGCGGCCGTGATTGAGTTGAAGGCAGCAGAAATAGCCGCTCAAGAGCGCGCCAAACTACTGGAGGCTCAGCGGGAAGCATGGGAACAAGCCCGGGAGGCAGGGCTGGAGAGCGCCACGTATGGAGGCAACCGCACTGGAGCCATCTCCAAGATCAAACTCCCTCCAACAAGGCTGCCCGTGTTCAGCGGGTGTATGAGAGATTTTCATCGCTGGCGGAAAGATTGGGAAAGCCTGCAGCAGCAGGGAGACCCATCGGGATCACCAGAGGTGAAGAAACTCCACCTCCTCGAGAGCATAGACCGAAAGGTTTTCGAGGAGCTCAAACTCTCGAGCTACCGCTCAGCGGAAGACGTATTCACAGCTTTGGAGAATCGGTTTGGAGACAAGGCAGCCATCGCGCTGCAAATTATTGAGGAATTGGAAAGAATACCAGCGGTAAAAGGAAACCAGCCGAGGAAAGCGATCGACCTTATTCAGGCAGTGGAAAGAGCCCTCATGGACCTGACAGACTTAGGAGAAGTGGGCGCTATGAAGAACCCACTTGTACTTAGGGCCATCGAGAGCAAACTGCCAGATCGTGTGCAGGAAGGCTGGTTTGCTTTTGTAACCAAACCCAAAAACCAAGTCGCCCCAGACAAGCGGTTCGATGCTCTTCTTCTGTTTCTGAAAAGGCAGGAAAAAATCCTCGAGGGGATGGCTCGAATCCAAGGCTCCACGGAGACCTCTGGGGGAACACCGGAGAGGCCAGTCAGATGGGAGAAGAGGGCATTCACGAGGGCCATGGAGAGAGACTCACCGGTAGATGAAGAAGAGGAGGAACATCGAGGTGAAACCAGAGTCACGGGCAGGAACTCGGAAAGAAGAGAAGAGTGTGACATCTGTGGAAGCGATCAGCACGGTGGCAAAATATTCTTCTGCCAAAAGTTCAAGAGTTTCAGTCTGGCAGAGAAACGAGCCATAGTAAGGCAAAGCAAAGCCTGTCAGAAATGTTTGGGCATGCACGGCGCCGACGGGGAGTGTAGTAACCGGTACCTGTGCAGAGTGTGCAAGCGGGATGAAGGAAGGGCAAGTCATCACTACCTTCTGTGTCCCGAATGGAGTGAGGGGAAGAGGACAGGGCCAGGGTTCGCTGACAAGCAACGAGAATTCCTGGATTCTTTGGGACTCAACCCTGAACAGGAGAGGAGGGCGAAGGCATTCACCAGTAAGGCTTCGATGACGCTGAGCGCGGGCGCAGAAGGCGGAAGTCTCTTCGCAGAGGATGGGCCAGAGGAACATCCAGTACTAATGATGATATTGACAGTCAAAACAGAAGATGGATATGACCTGGGAACTCTCATAGACCTCGCCTCCGACACAAATTATATCACCAACCGGGCCGCCAATCGGCTCCGACTGGAGCGGAAGCAAGTAACACTGACTGTGCATGGAGTCGGTGGAATGAAGGTCAAGGTCAAGACTAATAAGTACCTGCTAAAGGTCAGGGCGTGGAGCAACAACAGATGGAGTCCCCACGAGATGGTATGTTACGGGCTCGACACAATCGCTCGTGCAGACAAGGTCATCAGTCCAGAGCGACTCTGTAAGTTTTTCCCTGGGGTCGAGAAGGAAGAGCTGGTCCGACCTAAGGAAATCGAGCTCTTGATCAGCCACCGAGAGGGACGACTCGCTCCACGGTGGAGAAGAGGGACGGGAGACTTAGTGCTGTGGGACGGGCCTCTGGGGAAGACCGTGGGAGGAACGCACCCAGACCTGTTTGAAAGTTGGGAAAGATCCGCACACAACTCCCAGACGCACTTTGCGCGTTCTCTGAGAACGGAGGCAGTAAGATTTGAGGAGATCCCCTGCAAGACGCCCAGCGCAAAAGAAGAGGATGGAGACCAGAAGCCGCAAGGTCATGAAAAGACCGGGAGAACAGCTGCAAGCAGCAAAGAGGTCCTCGAGTGGTGGAGCTGGAATAGCATCAGCGCCGCGTGCGAGCCAAAGTGTGGAGGGTGTCGCTGCGGAAATTGTCAGCCGGGCGGGAAAGAGATGACTCTCGCAGGGGAAAAGAAGATCAAAACCTACGCAATTACCCGCGTCAACATCGGGGACAAGCCAGCCGGATGCATCGCCCAGCTGGCCATGAGGAAGACGGCAAGGCTGCCAGAGGTCGCCCACCTAAAAGAAGAGCGGAGAGCACTTGAGGAGGACACCTATGTAGACGACATTCTAGCGTCTCATGGCGACAGGAGAGAGCTGAGGAGCATCACGGAGGGAATCGAGAGGACGCTCAACGCTGGAGGTTTCGCTCCGGAACCACGGATCCAGTCGGGTCAAAGTGGGAGGAGCAAAGAGGGCAAGCCTGCAGAAACGAGGGCCAATGTGGAGCCAGAGTCAGAGGTGTTGGTGCTGCCTGATCAGCTGAGCGAGGAAACATCCAGGGGAGTGGCTGTAAGGCTGGTCGAGTCAAAGGCCAAATTGACGCCGATAACTCAGAAAGGGGATGTCGTTAAATCCGAACTGTGTGGGGCCGTAATCGCATCCAGGCTTAAGGGCTTCTGGGAGAAGCAAGGTCGACTGGGCGTGGAGAGATGGTTTCATTTCCTGGACAGCCAGACCGTCATGGGGGCCATTCAAAAGGACCAAACATTCTACGCGAACAGGATCGGAGAGATCCAAAGGGCTGGACCTACTGACGACTGGTGGTGGATCCCCGGAGATCTAAATGTCTCAGACCTCGTCACACGAGGCTGCCCGCCGGAAAGCATGGGAGAAGGCTCGACCTGGCAGAATGGTCCGGAGTTCCTGGCGTGGGCAGTGGAGAAGTGGCCCATGAAATCCGCGGCGGAGGTGGCTGCAAGTGCTCGAGACAGCGTGAGCATGCTGCAACGGAAAGCGTTCACTGCAGCTGTAACACGCGCTCAGGCGAGGAAGGGGCTGGACCCGAAATGCGGCATTGAGGAGGAAGCAAATGCAAAGGGGACATCCACACCGATTGGGAGTTCCAGGGACCCCGAGCATGGGAGGGAGAGGCTCTGGGGCGCTGCTCTCATGGACCTGATTGAGCCAGAACGCTTCAGTGAGATAGGCAGGCTCATTCGGGTAGTTGGGTGGGTCCGGCGAGCTGTTTGGCAGTGGTTGGTTTGCAGGAGGGCTCCAGAAGACGCAAAGTGGGAGGCTACACGCCCGAGGGAGACAAGAAGCGGAGTTAGCCTCGGCGTCCAGGAGCTGAACGCAGCTTTCCGCGACCTGTGTCTGGCTGCACAGGATGGAACAGAGTTTCCTAAAACGACTTGGGACGGACTGGTAGTTGAGAGGGTCGAAGGGCCGGGGCTGCTGGTGTGTTCCGGAGGAATCCAGGAGGCGAAGGAGGTGGGAATCCCACTTGTCCCCTACACTGCATGGATCAGCACTCTGTTGGCAGGGGAGGCCCATGGGGCGAGCCACGAGGGGTTGGCTGGCACCCTATTGAAGATGCGCAAGAAGGCGTGGGTGATTCAGGACGAGGAAGGAGCGAGGGCCACGATCTCTTCCCAACGCTCGACCGAGACGTTGGGCGGGTGGTCGTGCTGCTTCCCGTGGAGGAGCAGTAGAAAATAACTGTATTAAAGAGAGGGAAAGTTGTGGTCCATTTAGGCACAAAGGACCAATGGACCAAGTGGGAGGTGTTTGGCTAATCCATGGGAGGGTATTTGATTGGGAGTTTATTTTATTGTTTGATTCATTTGATTGGGTAAAAGTATGCATGCAGAGAGTGATTGGCTTAGATAGAAATGGGGGCGGGCTTAATGGAGGTAATCTGGGTGGCAGGGAATCGGAATGACAGTGTGAAGAGAGATGGGAGTTGGTAAGGAGTTCTGTATGATTGTGTAGCTTGTTAAATCTTTTTCTGTTAGTTTGTTCACTGTTTATTTACATGTACTGATATCAATGTGTTGTGTTTAGTTTTACAATCTGTTTAATAGATGAAGATGGAAATCAAACCGAATTGTGTCAGTCTCATTATTTCACCCGTACTGCCGGAGCAAGCAGAGGATTCGCCATCAGCTAACTAGAGGGAGAGCTGAACACACACAGACACACAGACACACAGACACACAGACATCCTGACCTGCACGTTGATTAGACATCCAGTGTGACCGGTGGGTCTTAAACCGCGGACCTCTCACATGGACGACACAGACATAAACCTTATACCAAGAAGAAATCCTTGTGATGTACTGTAACATGTCACATTGAAGTCATTTAACAGACACCTTTAGCCAAAGCCACTTACAATTAAGTACATTTGTCTAAAGTAAGTGAATCGATGTAATCATCAGTCATCCTAAGAAAAACCTTCGATAAGAACAAATGCCATCGGCGGTCGCTAGAGAATGGAAGAGAACACGTCTTTTTTTCCTCAGTGTGTCAGGAGGTGGAGGTCTGAGGTGGAGGAGCCCAGGTGTAGCCTAAAGAGATGGTACAAGGGTTACACCAGAGCAGAGGAGTCTCAGAGAGGGCTACTCCATGAATCACCTCTTTATTTAATTTTTTATTTAACCTTTATTTAACCAGGAGGTCCCTTGAGATTAAAATCTCTTTTTTCGAGGGAGACCTTTGCCAAGAAAGCACACCAGTAGAGGTACAAAATTGGCAAAAAAAACACATAATAAATAACAGACAAGAGATAGCAGATAGATATTATAAAAATCCATTTTAGGAGTAGCAATTGCACTCCATTCTGTCACACAATTCTCAATCAGAGCTTTGAACTCTCCCAGGGAGACAAGATTATTAAGCTGTAGTGTGTTCTGGAGGTTATCCCACGACCAGGGTGCAAAATAATAGAAAGCTGCTCTGCCAACTACAACATCTACTCAACAACTCTACTACATCTGAGCTTAAGAGTCTCAGAGAGACAGGGCGACTAGACGAATCACCTCTGCTACATCTGCTCCATCTGAGCTTAAGAGTCTCAGACAGGGCTACTCATCACCAGAGAATGATTCCACGATTTCACCTCGGCTGAACTTAAGAACTTAAGAGTCTCAGGCGGAATGAATCACCGCTGCTACACACAGCGTTTCACAAACCCCCACTGTCAAACAAACCCAAGTGGGAGTGAACGGTGGTCCAGCTGAGTCCAAGTGGTGTGAAGATGTGTGTGTGTCGTGACATTCAGTTTTCCCTCATTATAACCTGCATATTAGGTCCAAATCTAGATGTTCAAACTATAGCACACTAGTTGCTACTATACTATACAGAGGCAGCGTGATAGTATAACCTTACTTCACGGTTCGATAATGGAATGATTTCTTTTTCTTTTTTTTTAAGTAATTTTTTTCCCACTCATATTTTTCATTTTATTGACAGATACAGTGAAGATTTAGACAGGAAGGATAGGTGAGAGAGAGAGGAGGGATGACATGCAGGATATGTCCCCGGCCGGAATCGAACCGGGGACCCTGCGGTTACATGGTCAGTGCTTAACCCGCTACGCCACCTAAGCGCCCAATGGAATGATTTCCAAACACTCTGTCATAGCTCGGTGCTAATCCCCAACTGCCATTTTGTGGTACTACTTCCAAAGTGCCGCACAACACATTGGCCTCAGGGGAGGCTGGTGGCGGAGGTAGAAACCGGACGACGGGGCTCATTGTAACACATGGGACGGAACCAGGAACGGTTTCAAACACGTGGTGTTACCATTCCTCATTCCCGTCCTCCCATTTCTACCTCCAGCAGCCTCCCCCACGTTTGGCCTGGCGTAACACCGAGCTGTTCTCCGGGTGATTTATGTCCGCGTTATGGATCTCTCATCGTGTCCGTTCATCTAACCGCCGGGCCAGCGATCCCTCACTCACGCAATCTCTGAGCGCTTCCCAACCGCCTTCGGTTGGGGATTTTCACGAGAACCAGCGGTCATCTGTTTTAAACGGGAAATGATCGCGGAACTCAGTGTTTGGAGCATTAAAAACCCATCCATTGGCTCAGACGGGGCCTATTGTGTTGCACGCCTCTCCCTGCTCTCGCGACCCCAGCCAGCTAGCTAGCTCCTACTGCGGACCACTTATCAATCACAGCTGCTGGGCTCTTTATTCAATTAGGCGTTGGCACTGAGTGAGCCTGTGAACCACTGGGGATGTCATGGATTTCACGTTAAGCCTTTCTGTTCTTTACTGCTCTGTCCGTCGCTTTGGCCCGGAACTTTCTTTTGATGCCAGAGCTCAGTTCTTCAGTGCTGCTGGGCTGTTCTTGAAAAGGAACTTGTCTTTCTTTTGTTCTTCCATGTACACGTAAGCTGTTGCAGGAAGATGGACGTGTTTGTGTGTGTGTGTGTGTGTGTGTGTGTGTTTGTTTTGTGTGTGGATGCTTTGACTAGACATGTCATGTGAGTCATTTGATTTACATTGAGGAGAGGGTGAGGTATATGGTTCGTTTGTTTGTTGAAAACTGGTTCAGTGAGTCTACAAATACTGCTTGAGTAAGCTAGTGTCTTCTTTCAGGGATGGGCAGTATCTCTGTTTGTGTTTGTGTGTGTGTGTGTGCATGCGCGCGAGTGTATGTAGATATACAGTATGTGTGTGTATGTGTGTGTGTGTGTGCGTGCGCGCGTGTGTGTGTGTGTGTGTAAAAATAGAACGAAACTACGTCTATATTAAAGTTCTCTGTGAAGGGACAACTCTTTGTTGGAGAAAGCAACGTCCACAGACAGATCTATCTATCTACCACTGCCGTCCCATTCCCAGGAGACAGACTAGCGTCTCGCAAACCAACATAACTCACAGACCCAGAGATAGCCTGGAGACTCTGGATGACATCTCTGATAATAGGATGAATTGGTGGTGAAAATGGAAA
>NC_137675.1:81334974-81339974 GCF_963989245.1 Nansenia antarctica
ACTGTGTTACTGTTGCTAATACAGTGAGCTGGGATAATAGGTTACAATCTGCATCATCAGCTTCATTCCGTGGTCCTTTTTTTACATGGAAAAGACAAATGGATGGTCGGATACGGTCGGGCCATGAATCAAAATCTCTCCCGACAGCAAAGTGGCTAAGTCAGTAATATACACTCCAGCGCACAGATTGAATAATCACAGTTGGAGCCCGTGCTCCAGGGTGATGTTTTTATGACTGGCACTTCTTCCATTTCTGCCTAACGTTCATTTACCCGCCTCAGGGGCTGCTGTGGGAAAGTGATTAGGGTGAATGGATGTGTGGCGTGTGTGTGTGCGCGCGTGTGTGTGTGTGTGTGCGTGCGTGTGTATGTGTGTGTCGCACGCACGCACACACACACTCACTCTCTCACTCTCTCTCTCTCTCTCTCTCTGTCTCTCACTCTCTCTCTCGCGCACACACAGAGGGAGAAAGAGAGTGTGTGTGTGTGTGCGTGACGGTGTGTGTGTGTTTCAGCAAGCTAGCTACTTCCCCCCAAATGAGCCCAGCTGTCTGTGGCGGTGTGCCGCTGCAGCTATGATGGAACCCTACCAGGACCCAGGCCTGTCTGTCTGTCTGACTGCTTAGGAGGAATAAACCAAATCATAATTAAGTTGAGCCAATTGATTTAGCGGCTGGCGCTGCTAGGTGATTGGATCTGTGTGATGAATGGGTCTGGCGGGGGCGGGGGAGGTGGAGGGGGGGGGGCCTTCCCCCCGAAAAAACAGCCGTAAAGTGAGCCAGTGACTGGGACCCAGAGACCCAGAGGCCGACCTCGTCCAGGGCTGAGAGGGGTTTACGACAGGAACCAACAATCTAGTCTGTGTTTTAACGCATTGTGTGTGTGTGTGTGTGTGTGTGTGTGTGTGTGTGTAATGAGTCAGTGAAACGATTTGAAGAAGAAGAGGAAGGGGAAGAAAAAGAAAGAAAAAGAGAGGGGTATTTACTGGCAGTGCAGAGGGAGGCCAGTTGGATTTGATGTAAAATAAATGAGGTTTCAGGTTAGGGGCCCCTGCTGCTGTAGTGTTGAGTACTTCTGCAGTCAGCAGGTCCCGAGGAGTGTTAGCCTCCGCTCCTCCGTCCTCCTCCGCTGGCTCCGTCGCGGCGTTAAACACTGCTGCAGTTAGTTAGGCAGGTTTACAAGGCTTTCTTGGCATGCGTTAGATCTATGGGAAAAAAAAGAAGGACATCTGTTTTTCTCAAAGAGGGCTTGTCGCTTCTGCACAACAAGGTCCTCCTGGCTCGGAGGTACAAAAAAAACGGGGTTTCCCCAGCAGCCACGGAAGGGGCGAACAAACATCCTCCGCGCGCTCTGATACGCAGGAAACATCCGATGTTTAATCTCAAAAGTCCTTCCTTCGATTGCTCGCGTCCCCTCTCCCCTCCCTGTGTCCTTCTTCTCAAACTTCTCGTATGTGAGGGGGTGGGGGGGCCCTGTGTGTGTAGGGGAGTGTGGGGGGGGCTGTGTGTGTGTGTGTGTGGGGGGGGGGGGCGTTTTTAACATGAGGAGTGAGTTACCAGTTTACCATGTCGGCTGGTGTCCACCTGTGCCGTCTCTGTATGACCACGTCCTGCTGCTGTTGCATGCTGGGACTGGTGTGTCAGGTGGGACTGATGTTTATGCATCGTTTGAAAATGTCTCCCCCCATCCTCACCCTAACCCCCCCCACTCTCACCCTCACCCTCACCCTCACCCTCACCCTCACCATCACCCTCACCCACCACCTTCTTCAACCTCCACTCCCACCCTCAACCTCACCCGCCACCCTCACCCTAACCCCCTACTCCCACCCTCACCCTCACCCTCAACATCACCCCCCACCCTCACCCTAACCCCCCACTCCCACCCTCTACCCTCACCTGCCACCCTCACCCTACTCCCCACTCCCACCCTCACCCCCCACTCCCACCCTCACCGAGGAGGGGGGTGGAGGTTGTAGTGAGGGGGGGGGGAGGTTGTAGTGAGGGGGGGGTGGGGGGAGGTTGTAGCGAGGGGGGGGGGGAGGTTGTAGCGAGGTGGGGGGTGGGGGAGGTTGTAGCGAGGGGGGGGGTGGGGGAGGTTGTAGCGAGGTGGGGGGTGGGGGAGGTTGTAGCGAGGGGGGGGTGGGGGAGGTTGTAGCGAGGTGGGGGGGGTGGGGGGAGGTTGTAGCGAGGGGGGGGGTGGGGGAGGTTGTAGCGAGGGGGGGGGTGGGGGAGGTTGTAGCGAGGGGGGGGGTGGGGGAGGTTGTAGCGAGGGGGGGGGGGTGGGGGGAGGTTGTAGCGAGGAGCCCAAAATTAGATTAAATACAACACTTGGTAATACACTTCTGTGCACTGGCCTCCTCTGCATAACATCATCCTCTTTAATTGGATTTATGTAGCCTACGGGTACGTGCAGAGGGAACACAAATACACCCCTCCCCGCCCCCCCCCCCCAAAAAAAAAACAGGAACAAAATCTGCCGTTATATATTTGCTCAATTTCCCGTGTTTGTTCCTGGATTTTTCAATTTAGGAGCAAAGTCTCTCCTCCGGGGGATGAAAAGAGCTTAGCGTGGAGCAGCCCCGTAGCCTGGGTTTCTGTTTCTTCCTAAGTGCTCAAAATGCTTTATATATTTTAGATGCGGCCTGGTCCAGGAGCAGTTGTTGCCAGATTGGGGTGGTTTTTTGGGTGGATTCAGCGATTTCTTTTTTTCAGCGGCTGTGGTTGGGCTGGAAATTGACAGTCCCATCTGGCAACCCTGTCCAGGAGCGGTGCACATACAGTGGGGGGGGGGGGGGCGGGGGGGGCGTCCCTGCCTGCTCTGTGGGGCATGGGGGACGCTAATTGAATGCACACACAGAGAGGGGCCTGTCACACACACACACACTCACACACTCTCTCACACACACACACACACACACACTCACACACACAGAGAGGCCTGTCACACACACACACACACACACACACACACACACACTCACACACACTCACACACACACACACAGAGGGTCTGTCTGCAGATATGTAGATTGCCGTCTGTCCGCGGTGGCGCTGGGCTGTGGAGGCGCTGCCTAGTAGTAAATCCACCAGATCTGCCACACCTTACACACACACACACACACACACGCACACACACACACGCACAGACCGACAGACACACCAACACACACCCACACACAGACAGACAGACACACCCACAGACAGACACACCCATACACAGACAGACACACCCACACATACTCACAGACACACACACCCACACATACTCACAGACAGACACACACACACACAGTGAGGGGACACAGACACAGACACACACACACACACACACACACACACACACACACCCACACATACTCACAGACACACACACACACCCCCACACACACATACTCACACACATACTCACATACTCACACACACACACACACACACACACACACACACACACACTCACTCTCACAGACACACACACACACACAGACAGACACACACACACACACACACACACACACCCACACATACTCACAGACACACACACACACACCCCACACACACACACATACTCACACACATACTCACACACACACACACACACACACACACACACACACACACACACACACACGTACATGTTGCCACACCCCCTCATGTGTTTTACTGCTGGGTCGTCAAAGGCCACGCCATAATGAGCAGACGCATTCATAAACACCACACCAAGCACCTCTGTTCATACACACACACACACACACACACACACACTCACACACACACACACACACACACACACGCATACACACACACTTACACTTACACTTACACACACACACACACACTTAAACATTTAAACACACACACACACTCACTGCCCCACTACCACAGTACTAATCAACACCATCTCTCACCGCACCTCATGTTTCTCACACAGTTTATCCGCCTCTCTTTCACTCTCTCTTCCTCCTTTTCCTCCCCCCCTCTGCCTCTGTGGTGTCTCTGTCTGTTCCTGTGTCTCTGTCTGTTCCTCCCCCCCTCTGCCTCTGTGGTGTCTCTGTCTGTTCCTGTGTCTCTGTCTGTTCCTCCCCCCCTCTGCCTCTGTGGTGTCTCTGTCTGTTCCTGTGTCTCTGTCTGTTCCTCCCCCCCTCTGCCTCTGTGGTGTCTCTGTCTGTTCCTGTGTCTCTGTCTGTTCCTCCCCCCCTCTGCCTCTGTGGTGTCTCTGTCTGTTCCTGTGGTGTTCTGTTTGGTCCATACTGGCTGCATTCGTAAATACACGCTCTGGAAGATGTCTGATCAGCACTCATGGCAGGAATGCCTCTTTGTGTCCAATCAAATGACTCGGTCCCTTTATGACGTCGGTTGAACCCAGTGTGCGCGCTCGGGCGCCTCTCAGAACGCAGCCGCTGTGTGGAGAGACTAGCGGGCTAGGCTAACGCTAGCGCTAACGTTAACAGCCTGGCTGGCTTGGCTGGATGGATTACCATCATCCCTGTTCAAAGCCGCTTCCCTCCGTCTGTTGACAGAGCAGCCGGTAATGCTGTTACAGTAAAGCCCTCTGGTTGACACTAGGCCTGACTCCATCACAATAGGGCAATAAAGGTCTTCCATTGCGTGTGTGTGTACGTGTGTGTGTGGGTGTGTGTGTGGATGAGTGTGTGTGTGTGTGTGTGTGTGTGTGTGTGTGTGTGTGTCAATGAAAATCACAGAGAGGTGCACATTCTAGATCAGGCCATAGCACAACTGGGTTACAGATGTAGGTCTAAACTTTTAGTTTTCATATTTGGCAGCCTGGGCCATGTTCATACGTTTGCTGTCAGAGGCCTTCAAATGGCTGGTCTATCTAAGAGAAGGGCCAAACAGTTAGCAAAGTGCTGCTCAGTATCTGCTATCATTGGTAGCCGCTCAATATGGAGAAGGCGGTGCTTCTTGTACCCATGAGCTGGATACTGTCTGTTGTACAGTATTGATACTGTATCTGTCAATACACGGTAATCATCATTTGGTG
>NC_137675.1:81349974-81353758 GCF_963989245.1 Nansenia antarctica
AAACTTAGCCTTGCCTTGCCTTGCAGATCTGACCGGCTAGCAGGTTTAACACTAGAACAGCCGTGCCTTTTTTACCTACTAAAAGAGCCTCTTTACAATGCTCAAGCTGCTATTTACACACAACGACCACTAGTTGGCCGCTTGTAAATTAGCCTGCTTCCTACACAGAAAAAACGGCAAAATAGATTTATATTAGCTTATCCTGATTTTAAATGTAAGGACAACCCAGAGGGAGAAACCGAGCCTAGCGCGAGCTAGCAGAACTGACCGGCTAGCACAGCGGTTCCCAAACTTTTTCAATCAGGCCCCCCTTGGGTAATTGGAAATATTTTCGAGCCCCCCCTAACCCGGTCCCCACCTAGATTGATATAATTAATTGTATAAAGTTGTACAAACATTACATTTTCTCTTCTAATAATAACAAGACACATATATCCAACTATAGTTTTATATTTTATTATGGGTTGAAAAGGAACATAAGTGCTTGGCAAATGATCCTGTGCCACTGAAATATTCAACATATCAACATTAACTAATTTCTACTGCATCACTATTCTTACTCTACACATTCCTATCACAATTACGATCAATGACTTGTGTGTGCTTGCTTTGCCTTGCAAATCTTCTCTGTATTTGCTTTTGATAGCAGCAACAGCAGAAAAGCCTATCTCACACAGGTACGATGTTGCAAAAGGCAGCAGTATTCCCACAGTTTTTTATTTTTATTTTTATTTTATTTATTTTTTCTGCGCCCCCCCTGCAGTACCCCCGCGCCCCACCAGGGGGGCGCGCCCCACAGTTTGGGAAACGCTGGGCTAGCAGGTTTAAACCAACCGAGAGGGAGAAACCTAGCCTAGCCTAGCGCGAGCTAGCAGAACTGACCGGCTAGCAGGTTTAAACCAACCCAGAGGAAGAGAGAGCTGAAGCCTCGGGCAGTGGTAACGAGGTCTCCTTTTCAGCCTGCCTCATTAGCCGTGCTTCTCCTCTCAGGGACCAGAGATTCATGAAAACAGCCTTCAACCACCTCCTAATCAGCTCCAACCACCTCCTAATCAGCTCCCAACCACCTCCCAACCACCTCCTAATCAGCTCCCAACCACCTCCCAACCACCTCCCAATCAGCTCCCAATCAGCCGTCATTCAGCTCCAGAGTAGTTTGTTCGGTCGTTCCTCAATCAGCTGGCCCTCCGCCCTCCACCCCGCGGCCCGGCCTGGACCAATCAGCCGTGAGGCGGCAGGAAGGCGGCCGGCGTGGCGGAGCTTGAGAAGGCCGCGGGCTCGCTGCTCCCTGTCTCCCTCCTCTCCCTCCGTCCCTCCCTGCCTACTTACCTACCTACCTACCTACCTCCCTCCCTCTCTGCCTCCTCTCCCTCCGTCCCTCCCTCCCTCCCTGCCTACCTACCTACCTCCCTGCCTCCTCTCCCTCCCTCCCTCCCTCCTCTCCCTCCCTCCCTCCCTCCCCCCCTCCCTCCCTACCTCCCTCCCTCCCTCCCTCCCTACCTCCCTCCCTGCCTCCTCTCCCTCCCTCCCTCCTCTCCCTCCCTCCCTCCCTGCCTACCTACCTACCTCCCTCTGTCCCTGCCTCCTCTCCCTCCCTCCCTCCCTCCCTCCCTCCCTCCCTCCCTCCTCTGGATCAATAAGGCCATGGCTGGTCTGGTGTGATGAGACACACCCGTCAGAGAGCAGTAGAACTGGAATAGAAGTGAGTAGAATAGAGTACAATAGAACACAATAGAATAGAATATAGTAGAATAGAGTAGAAGTGAGTACAATAGAACACAATAGAATAGAATATAGTAGAATAGAGTAGAAGTGAGTAGAATAGAACACAATAGAATAGAATAGAAAAGAAGTGAATAGAGTAGAATAGACATCCGATGGTGTGGAGGTTAGAGAGAAGGCAGTGCTAACGTTGTGGGTCCGATTCCCGCCGGGACCGTGCATAATACTGTACAATAGACCCGCGCACAATCACAACGCTGTAAGTCGCTTTGGATAAAAGCCTCAGTTAAACGGTCGATGTTGTCGATATGAGATTCAGACGAACCGTTTACGCTGCCACGGCTATTCCCTCTGCTGAATTTGTCCACAAGGCTGGGAATTATAAAATGACTCGGGTTTATTTGACGGAGAGTGTTTATGTGATTTGATACGGTCGTTTAATGTGTAGTGTGTGTGTGTGTGTGTGTGTGTGTGTGTCTGTGTGTGTGTGTGCGTAGTGTGCGTAGTGTGTGCATAGTATGTGTGTGTCGGTGTACGTGCGTGTGTGTAATGTATAGTGTGTGTGTGTGTGCGTAGTGTGTGCGTAGTATGTGCGCAGTATGCGTACATGCTGCGTGTGTGTGTGTGTGTCGGTGTACGTGCACTGTGCGTGTGCGTAGTACGTGTATGTGCGTAGTACGTGTATGTGCGTAGTGTGTCGGCGTACGTGCGCCGTGTCCGTGTGCGTGCGCTGCATGTGTGTGTGTGTGTGGGTGTGTGTAAGGGCAGGAAGCCCCTCCTGATAAGAGAGAGAGCCCTGGCCAGACCAGCCCTGCTCAGCCCAGCCCAGCCCTGCTCAGCCCAGCCCAGCCCTGCTCCCCTCACACAGATACTAAACCTTCCTGTTCCTACATGCCGCTGCTGCTGCTTCCTGGAATTAAACCACCTGCTTCTCCTGCTGCGTCTGCTCTCTCTCTCTCTCCCTCCCCTCCCTCCCATCCCTCTCTCCCTAGGAGGTTAGGAGCTAGGGGCAGGAGCGAGTGGCCTAGGGGGTAGGGGGTTAGGAGCTAGGGAGATGGGGGAGGGAGAGAGAGGGAGAGAGAAAGAGAGGGAGGGGGAGGGAGAGAGAGGGGAAGGGGAGGGAGAGAGAGAGAGAGAGAGAGAGAGAGAGAGAGAGAGTGGCACTTTAACAACGTAGTAAACGGGGAGCTCCTTAGCTGGACTTCCTAACGTTCACCCCCAGGGCTGATAACATCTGGACCGGCTCAGGTCACCCACCCACTCAAAGACTGCATTATTCTCTCCCTCCCTCCCTCTGTCTCTCTCTCTCTCTCTTCTCTCTCTCTTGCTTCAACAGTAGCTCTCTCTCGACAGTTGTCAGTTCCTCCCAGAGGTCTCCAGGCAGATAGAATGACCTGCTCTTCTGTCCAATAAGAGCTCTGAATCAAACAGCTACCTAACCTTAACACAGGCCAGGAGCTCTCTCTCTCTCTCTCTCTCTCTCTCTCTCTCTCTCTGTCTCTCTCCCTGTCGCTATCCCTGTGTCTCTCTCTCTCTCTCTCTCTCTCTCTCTCTCCCTCTCCCTGTCTCTCTCCCTCTCTGTCTCTGTCTCTCTCTCTCTCTCCCTCTCCCTGTCTCTCTCTCTCTCTCCCTGTCTTTCTCTCCCTCTCCCTGTCTCTCTCTCTCTCTCCCTGTCTCTCTCTCTCTCTCTCTCTCCCTCTCCCTGTCTCTCTCTCTCTCCCTGTCTCTCTCTCTCTCTCTCTCCCTCTCCCTGTCTCTCTCTCTCTCCCTGTCTCTCTCTGTCTCTGTCTCTCTCTCTCTCTCTCTAACCCTCTCCTCCTCTGCTGTAATAGCCATTTGTAATTAGCCATATGTTTAACCAGTCTCTGTCCTGTCTGTACACAGTTACATTAGTGTTGTTGTTGTTGTTGTTGTTGTTGTTGTTGTTGTTGTGCGCTCATCCACAAGGCATTGGGCACAGAGGGCTTAGAGATGTTACCCTGTCACCCCTCTTCTCCTCTCCTGATCTCTCTCTCTCTCTCTCCTCTGCTGATCTCTCTCTCCTCTGCTGATCTCTCTCTCT
>NC_137675.1:81353958-81356458 GCF_963989245.1 Nansenia antarctica
AGAGAGAGAGGGGAAGATGAGAGAGAGAGAGAGGAGGAGAGATGAGATGAGAGTAGAGAGAGAGACAGAGAGAGAAAAGGAAAGATGAGAGTAGAGAGAGAGCGAAAGAGAGAGAGAGAGAGAGAGAGAGAGAGAGAGAGAGAGAGAGAGAAAGTGTGATAAGCCCTACAGTGACACACCCCATGGGACAGACATGTCAGTTGAGATCAGTGGAACGTCAGTATCAGTGGAATCACCTCCTCTCCCTGTGATGGGGGTGTGAGAGTTGTGCGTCTGCGTGGTGTGTGTGTGTGTGTGTGAGAGTGTGCATCTGCGTACGCGCGTGTGTGTGTGTGTGCTGTGTGAGAGTGTGCGTCTGCGTACGCGTCTGTGTGCTGTGTGTGTGTGTGTGTGCGCATTCTCTCAGTCTTAGGCTGGCCTTATCCAACCTACAAGAGAGAGAGGCTAGCTAGCTACACCAGAAAGCTAACGCTGCCTCGTTACCTACGACCTTCCTCCACCTCCACTCATGACCTCTGACCCCTGTCTTCCGTGTCGCCAGGCCCCCGCCACCCCCCTCCCCGCGGCCCGGGCCGTGAAACGGCAATTTAACGCTCCGGCCACGTGTAATTGACTTAATGAGATGGAATTTGGAGGGAGAGGAGTGTGTGAGTGTGTGTGTGTGAGTGTGTGTGTGTGTGTTAGGGGCGACTGTGGCTCAGTAGGTAGAGTCTAATGATCGCAAGGTCGGCGGTTTGATCCCCCGGCTCCTCCTGTCCAAGGTGTCCTTGGGCAAGACACTGCAAACTCCAAATTGCTCCCAATGAGCGGGCCGGCGCCTTGCATGGGAGCTTGCCGCCATTGGTGTGTGAATGTTGTGAACGAGTAAAACACTTTGGAATAAGGCACTATATAAGTGCAGTCCATTTACCATTTACCACACACACACACACGCACACACTGCACGCTAGATAGTTTCTGTGTTAACAGTGATTAAGCTTGCTTCTTGCATTCTGCTCATCCTTGAGAGAGAGAGAGAGAGAGAGAGAGAGAGAGAGAGAGAGAGAGGGATAGAGAGAGGGATAGAGATAGAGGGATAGAGGGGGGAGGGAGAGGGGGAGAGAGGGGGGGGGAGAGACATAGAGAGAGAGGGCTCTGGACATCAGAGGGGAGGGGTAGTGTGTGCGATCGATAGAACGATAGAAAAGGAACAACATGTAGTCATCCTTTCTCTTGGTCGTCTGTCTCTGGTGATAGAAGTGAGTGATACAGGACAGTACAGGAAGTGAGGTGAGTCAGGTGATGACGGAGGTTGGATGGCCCCCGACGGGGTGGCTGTGGCGCAGGAGGTAGAGCCTCCGTCTAATGATCGCAAGGTTGGCAGATCGGCGGTTTGAGCCCTGGCTGGCCACATGTCGAAGTGTCCTTGGGCAAGACACTGAACCCCAAATTGCTCCCAATGAGCGGGCCGGATGAGGCGCCTTGCATGGTAGCTTGCCGCCATTGGTGTGTGAATGTGTGTGTGAATGGGTGAATGAGAGGCCGTTGTAAAGCGCTTTGGAATAAGGCTATGTAAGTGCAGTCCATTTACTATTTATCCTGGTGTCTATCATGGTGTTGGATGGTTCCAGAAAACGTTACCTACATATGGAAACAGAATCTAACAACAACAGCGCAGCACATTATCATATCATTATCACATTAACACACATACACACATACCACACACACACACACACACACACACACACACACACACACACACACACACACAGACAGGGACCAGGGCCAGGCCTGGCTGGGGGGCTAGGACAGGGGGCTAAGCCCCGCACCCCCTCCTCCTCTCTCCCGCGCTGGGAAAGACCTAGATTACACAGGCCTGGGGGAGGTTATGGGTGGGGGAGGGAGGGAGGGAGGGGAGGGAGGGAGGGGGGGAGGGGGGGGAGGGAGGGGGGCGGACATGTCAGTCTGGCAGGGAGGGGTCAGGGGGTTCTTGTCATGAGCAGCGCGCAGACACACACACACACACACACACACACCCTCCCTTACAGACACACACACACCCTCCCTTACAGACACACACACACACACACACACACACACACACCCTCCCTTACAGACACACACACACCCTCCCTTACAGACACACACACACACACACACACACACACACACACTCACAGACACACACACACACACACACACACACACACACACACACACACACAGACACACACAGACACAGACACACACACACACACACACACAGACACACACAGACACAGACACACACACACACACACACACACACACAGACACACAGGAGGTGGCAAAGGAGGCTGGCAGGCAGGAAGCCTGGGTCAAGGTCTGCTCTCTGAGTTGGAGGGAGACGCCTTCATACTGATGGAAGAGGACTGAGCCAGGAGTATGTCTGTGTGTGTGTGTCTGTGTGTGTTTCTGTGTGTGTGTGTTTTTGTGTGTGTATGTCTGTGTGTCTGTGTGTGTGTGTGTGTATGTCTGT
>NC_137675.1:81363958-81368958 GCF_963989245.1 Nansenia antarctica
AAGGTGGCATGAATGACTGTTGGGTGATGGTGTAGGTGACAACATGAATGACTGTTGGGTGATGATGTAGGTGACAACATGAATGACTGTTGGTGATGATGTAGGTGACATGAATGACTGTTGGTGATGATGTAAGATCAATCTTCAGACCTTCCTTTTTATTTGAGCATTCTCTAGTCTTAATCCATCTTATATTAATCCACCCTCTTCTATTGTGCTACACTGGTCTCTGGTCTCTGTTCTACCATGTCTTTTGATGTAGGTGCTGTTTGCTGTAAGCAAGCAACACTATTGTTATCTCACATATATATTTATAGAATAGACTTTATTGTCGTTGTACAGTTGCCTATACAATGAAATTGTAGTGGTTCTTCTGAAGGTGCAAAAACAGAAAACATATTCACATATTCACAAACATATACACATATAACATATCACAAATATTACACACTAGACAATTAAAAAGCGAAAATGCTATAAAACAAGCTAAGAGACAATGAGGTCTGTGGTGTCAAGTGCAAATAAAGACAACAATCTTAAGAAAATAAAAACAACTATAAATCAAGCTAAAAGACATGAGGTCAGTGGCGTTATAATACTATAATAATACTGTAAAAATATATAAATAGGCACTTAGAATAGATTTATTGCACATTTCTATTGCACTTTTTCCCCTGAAGATAAACATTTATGAACATGTCTTATGTCTATTGTTCAGTGTTCTGATGGCCCATGGATAGAAACTGTTGGACAGCCTGTTTGTTCTAGCCTTTATGCTCCTGTACCTCACTCCAGAGCGCATCAGGCTGAACAGGTGGTGACCAGGGTGGAGGTGGTCTTTAAGAATCCTTCCTGCTCTGGAGAGGCACCGAGAGTGTGCCACGTCATCCAGGGAGGGCAGGGGACCAGGGTTTCCGTTCGAAAAATGTGGTGCCGGTCAACGTGTCCGGGAAGATTTCAATGTGTCGGACAAACGGGAGAAATTCCGGTCATCATTAGAATATAATATAGGTGTTTGTCGCGGTGATTAGCTGTTGTGTAGCCTATATAGGCCTATGCCATTTAATGTCTATTTAAATTCTCATCCGATACGATTAGATCGCGAACTATATTATAGGCTTTCATGATTCGCATGCGCTACTATGGCATAATATGTCCAGGACTGCACGTGCGCCACACTGGCCAGCCTAGTCACCTTTGCTACTTTGAATTACGACTGTAGGCTACTTTAAGATGTTTATTTCAATTGCATTAATGGGATTTGAGTATGTAATTGGTAATTTAAGTATGCCTAGTTTAGCTTTTGATGGCTATTTGAACGGACTGCATCGATCGATCAATGAACGGACTCCACATTACGTTAACTGAAGTGTGTTAAATAGTTTCACGACAGTAATGTACGTTTTTTATATCCTCTTTCCAGTTTTACCCTTTTTATCAATAAAACAACGTCAATTCTATAACCACGTCTCGCTGATTGGGAAGGCATTAAGTCTAGCTGCCTGTCAAATCATACTTACTCAGACTCGGGAGTATGAGAATGAGGAGGATGTATCGGGAGGATACACACCTGTGGACTATTTCACCTTAGTGGCACAAATTAAACTCTAACACTATAGATAGACTAAATTGAACTAAAATGATGGACACCGACTGAATAACTGAGTGGGGGGAAGACAGGTCTCAAATGTGGAACAATTATAACATTTAATACATAAAGATAAAACATACACAAATATATAACATTGATATCCCTAAACTCAAATGTAGTGTGGTATTGTCAACCTAATCTAATGGTACCAGTAGCCCAGGTTGTCGATAGTAGCGCACTACTCCCGTAGTACTTCTCCCGACCAGGACTGGAACGGGCACGGCAGGCTCAATCAATGAACGGGGTTGAGATGGCCGCTAGCGTCCTTTACTAGCCGCATCTCACGGCCCTCGGTGGTCATTCACTGTGCTCTAGCACATCCAAAACACGCAGAACAATAACCTTGACTCCGGTCACTGCAGTGGTTTTATTTAGACTAGATCAAACTCAATGAACTGACTAAACTACTCGCGCCGTTGAGAGACAGGGTTGCCAGATGGGGCGGGTTACCGCCGAATGGGCTACTGGGTTTAGCGGTTATTTTCACCGGACATTTTGACCGAAGAGGTTTAAATATGTCGGACTTCAACAGATTTTATCGGACAAAGACCGGTAATTACCGGTTAACGGAAACCCTGCAGGGGACAGCCGATTATTTTTTCCGCTGACGTCACTTCACCACTCTCTGCAGTCTCTTTTCGTCCACCACTTTGCAGCCAGCGTACCATGCTGTGATGGAGAATGTCAGCACACTCTCAATGATGGAGTGGTAGAAGGTTACCAGCAGCTTCTCCTCCACCCTGTTTCTTTTGAGAACTCTCAGGAAATGGAGTCGCTGCTGGGCCTTCTTTACCACCGCTGTGGTACGCTTATTTACTTGACTTTACTTTGTTATTATAGCCCAATTTTGCCACGGCTACTCCACATGAAAGGTGTCAAAGCGTGTGGCGCGTTCGTTGCATATTTTGTTGCTATTGTTTTATGGAAGGTTCCGGTGAACGGTTTATGAAATATTCAAGTTTTTGTGGCGAAAGCTGGCCCATAGGAATGAATGGTAGAATGTTCAGAACGTAGAGTGTGGCTGTGGGGTTTTGAAAATCCACATTTGTTGTTGGTGATGATGTAGGTGACATGAATGACTGTTGGTGATGCTGTAGGTGACATGAATGACTGTTGGTGATGCTGTAGGTGACATGAATGACTGTTGGTGATGATGTAAGATCAATCTTCAGACATTCCTTTTTATTTTAGCATTCTCTAGTCTTAATCCTTCTTATATTAATCCACCCTCTTCTATTGTGCTACACTGGTCTCTGGTCTCTGTTCTACCATGTCTTTTGATGTAGGTGCTGTTTGCTGTAAGCAAGCAACACTATTGTTATCTCACATATATATTTATAGAATAGACTTTATTGTCGTTGTACAGTTTTCTATACAATGAAATTGTAGTGGTTCTTCTGAAGGTGCAAAAACAGAAAACATATTCACATATTCACATATAACATATCACAAATATTACACACTAGTGACTAGACAATTAAAAAGCGAAAATGCTATAAAACAAGCTAAGAGACAATGAGGTCCGTGGTGTCAAGTGCAAATAAAGACAACAATCTTAAGAAAATAAAAACAACTATAAATCAAGCTAAAAGACATGAGGTCAGTGGCGTTATAATACTATAATAATACTGTAAAAATATATAAATAGGCACTTAGAATAGAGTTATTGCACATTTCTATTGCACTTTTTCCCCTGAAGATAAACACTTATGAACATGTCTTATGTCTATTGTTCAGTGTTCTGATGGCCCATGGATAGAAACTGTTGGACAGCCTGTTTGTTCTAGCCTTTATGCTGCTGTACCTCACTCCAGAGCGCATCAGGCTGAACAGGTGGTGACCAGGGTGGAGGTGGTCTTTAAGAATCCTTCCTGCTCTGGAGAGGCACCGAGAGTGTGCCACGTCATCCAGGGAGGGCAGGGGACAGCCGATTATTTTTTCCGCTGACGTCACTTCACCACTCTCTGCAGTCTCTTTTCGTCCACCACTTTGCAGCCAGCATACCATGCTGTGATGAAGAATGTCAGCACACTCTTAATGATGGAGTGGTAGAAGGTTACCAGCAGCTTCTCCTCCACCCTGTTTCTTTTGAGAACTCTCAGGAAATGGAGTCGCTGCTGGGCCTTCTTTACCACCGCTGTGGTACGCTTATTTACTTGACTTTACTTTGTTATTATAGCCCAATTTTGCCACGGCTACTCCACATGAAAGGTGTCAAAGCGTGTGGCGCGTTCGTTGCATATTTTGTTGCTATTGTTTTATGGAAGGTTCCGGTGAACGGTTTATGAAATATTCAAGTTTTTGTGGCGAAAGCTGGCCCATAGGAATGAATGGTAGAATGTTCAGAACGTAGAGTGTGGCTGTGGGGTTTTGAAAATCCACATTTTCAAGTCCACATATACAGTAAGTCCACATATAAGTCCACATATCTTACTGTTCAGCTCTTCCCACTGTCTTTCCACATTTGAATATCTAACCCGTAACATTAATATACTTTACGTTCTGGCTATTTGGTTGTTGGCTAGCGAACACAGTGGCTTGAGACCCGGTTACCATGGTAACGGTCTAAGGTCTAAGACAGGGATGGGCGACTTGGATGGTGTTACGGGGGAAAGAACGCTCCACAATTTCCACATAAATTGTACCTCTCTAGTTTCCTATACTATCATTTCCTCATATTTCCGTTTACTTTCACTGTATTGTTGTATCTTCATTGTGTTGTTATGCACCTCGTATTGTGCACGAAAGGCGTATATATAAATAAAGTCTGATTTGATTTGATTTGATGAGTGTTGTCTCCTGATGTTTGGGCTGTGTGTGTGTGTCTCCAGGAGCCACGGGGGCCGGCCTATGGGAGCTGGGTGCAGCAGGGCACGGCCCAGCAGAGTGAGTGTCGAGGCCTGAGTCTGTAGCCTGGTCGCTGCCTGACCGTCCCACCCCTCCACCCCTCCACCCCCCACACGGACAGGACTGTCTCTCTGGAGGCCTTGGTCTCCCACTCATGGTAAGACAAACTACCAGTTTTATGAAAGAAAACTACAACACTACTACTGCTACACTACAACACTACTACTACTACTACTACTACTACTACTACTACTACTACTACTACTACTACTACTACTACTACTACCACTACTACTACCACTACTACTACTACTACTACTACTACTACTACTACTACTACCACTACTACTACTACTACTACTACTACTACTACTACTACTACTACTACTACTACCACTACTACTACCACTACTACTACTACTACTACTACTACTACTGCTACCACTACTACTACCACTACTACCACTACTACCACTACTACTACTACTACTACTACTACTAC
>NC_137675.1:81373958-81376458 GCF_963989245.1 Nansenia antarctica
TCACACTAGTAACCTCGTCGACGTCGTCAAGCCTCCTCCTAATGATGTGTTTGTAAAAAAAGAAAAAAGCGTAATAAAAGAGTCTAATGAATCTGTTTAGCATTGGGCTAACGTTTATACCCCCTCCCAATGGTCAGAGCCCAGCCTGAGGTGAGGTGATAGAATGTGAGGTGTTAGAATGTGAGGTGAGGTGTTAGAACGTGAGGTATTAGAATGTGAGGTGTTAGAATGTGAGGTGTTAGAATGTGAGGTGTTAGAATGTGAGGTGTTAGAATGTGAGGTGTTAGAATGTGAGGTGTTAGAATGTGAGGTATTAGAATGTGAGGTGTTGGAATGTGAGGTGTTAGAATGTGAGGTGTTAGAATGTGAGGTGTTAGAACGTGAGGTGTTAGAACGTGAGGTGTTAGAATGTGAGGTGTTGGAACGTGAGTTGTGGTGTTAGAACGTGGCGACAGCGCCTCACTTCCTGTTCCTGCGCCACACACCGTTCTCGTTCGCTGCCTGTGATTGGTTGACGGCGGTACGGCGAGCTATTTTAAGACCATCTGCGTCTGTTAGCTCGTTTGACATTACGGTTTGTCTTGTGTCTCCCCGCGCGTTGTCGTACACCACACGGCTACTGACTAATTCATCCCCCTTCTGTCGCCACTTGCGATGCAGAGGCTGCTGTTGTTGTTGTTGTTGTTGTTGTTGTTGTCTGACAGGAATTGTAAGCTCTCATCCCTCTCCCTCTCCTTGGGAGAGAGAGAGAGAGAGAGTCCCTTGTTTGATTCCGGCAAAAAATCCACCTATCCTGCATGTCATCCCTCCTCTCTCTCACCCATCCTTCCTCTCAATCTCTACTGTCTCCATCCCAATAAAGCAGAAATGCCCTAAAAAACATATACAAAAAAGTTCTCCCCCACATTCTCCCCTCTCTCCCCCACAGTTCTCTCGCAGGGGGGGCCACAGCTTACAGCAGACATTTTGTCAGACAGCTCACACCATCACGAGCGCTTGACACAGTAGCAAGCTCCCTCTCTTCTCGTCTCTTCTCTCTCTCTCCCTCCCTCATTCTTTGTTTTGTTATCTCTCTATTCAAGATGTTGTTGCTCAGAAACAGTGAGGTTAGGAGAGGAGGTGGAGGGAAGAGATGAGAAAGACAGACAGACAGACAGAGATAGACAGGAGAAACAGACAGACAGACAGAGAACATTGTCATTCCAGAGCCGATGGTTCTCCTGGTCAGGCCTGAGTGAGTGTCTGAAAGCAGTGGCAGCAACAACAACAACAACAACAACAACAACAACAGCAACAACAACATCAACAACACAAGGGAGTTAACAGTGTGTGTGTGTAGGGAGTTAACAGTGTGTGTAGGAGCAGCGCAGCAGATTGGTTGGGGAGTCGATGGGAGATGGGAGAAACAGGAGTGGGCGTTCAGTCCACAGGGGGGCTGCCTTCATGCTGCAAGCCTGCCGCAGTTCTGGTGTGCGTGTGTGTGTGTGTGTGTGTGTGTGTGTGTGTGTGAGTGTGTGCGTGCCTGTGTTTGAGTGCGTGTGTGTGTGTGTGTGTCTGTGTTGGAGTTCTGTCTCTCTGTTGTTCCAACATGGAATGCGTTTTCCAACTGGTCTGTCAAAGTGATGCTTCAGTAAATGAGTTTGACATATGTACAAATGCCCCTGTGGACACACACACACACACACACACACATACACACACACACACACCATATAGGCCTAACATAGGCCCCCTACAGCCCCCCCCCCCCCCCCCGGCCCCCTACATCTTTCAAGATGGCTGCTGTTGGTTTGCCCTCCTCTGTGGTAAGGTGATAGTCCATGTCTTACTCCCATGCACACACACACACACACACACACACACACACACACACACACACACACACACACACACACACACACACAGAAGCGTCGGCCCGTCTCTCCTGACCCTCTAATGAAGAGCTGTGGTGGGGATTCTACCCCTGGCTCAGACCTGCACCCACAGGACACATTATTAGGAACACTATACTAATACTGGGTAGGGCCTCCCTTTATTAGGAACACTATACTAATACTGGGTAGGGCCTCCCTTTATTAGGAACACTATACTAATACTGGGTAGGGCCTCCCTTTATTAGGAACACTATACTAATACTGGGTAGGGCCTCCCTTTATTAGGATTAGGAACACTATACTAATACTGGGTAGGGCCTCTCTTTATTAGGAACACTATACTAATACTGGGTAGGGCCTCCCTTTATTAGGAAATAGCCATTAGAAGATGGGTACATTGTGGCCATGAAGGGACGCACATGGTCCGCAACAATACTCAAATAGGTTGCGGCATTCAAGCAACAATTGGTATTAACAGACCCAAAGGTTGCCAAGAAAACATTCCCCACACCGTTACACCACCTGAATGAACGAGGAGCTGTACAGGTGTGTGTGTTCACTGTGCAGTCAGTGTACATAGCCTGTCTGGAGTGTGTAGTATGTTAATGTGTGTGCATTCCTATGCC
>NC_137675.1:81388958-81391458 GCF_963989245.1 Nansenia antarctica
AGCACAAACCCTCCCTCTCTCTCCCTCTCTCTCACTCTCTTACACACACACACACACACACACACACACACACACACACACACACACACACACACACACACACACACTCACTTTCTCTCACTCACACACTGACAGCCAGTCTGCAGTACCATAGCCAACTACTGATCCAACAAACAGAAAAGTAAACCAGATACAAAACAGGTAGTTCCCTAGTTTGAAAGGAGGAAATAAATGCATTTCTCTACCTTAGTGGGAGACCTGGCACTGGGAGGAGGCAGCTAGTTTCTAGTAGTCAGGGCTGTAGGAGCTGGTTGCAAGGTGTCATCAGCCACTGTGGATCTGTCATCGAAAAGGCAATCTGCAGCCTCGAGAAACTTTTTTCACAATTTCGCCGTCTTTGAATGACTTCTTGTGTTTAACAAGAACGTGACTGACGCGATAAGAAGCTATCGTTGCATCCGTACGTTTTCGCTCTTTTGCCACATTTCCCTTCTTCGAAACAGCCATCGTAGATTTGCTGATCAGACAGACGCATTTCCAATATCACATCGTGTAAAAAAGTCCTCCTCCCATGGAAGTTATACGTTATTGGTTTCTTACTTGGTCCAGCTTCCCCACTCATTTGTATAGCCTTTATTTAGTATTATATAGTAAATAGTAGAAATTGGAAGGCTAACTAGGTAATTAGTCTCGCCGGTATTTTGTATTTTGTAGTTGGTGCTGTTGACTGCGCATGCGTGGTGAACCGCGTGTTAGGTGTAGGTGAAAAGATCAGATCTCAGACTGGCTTACCTGCACGTCAATCAAGTGGCAAAAGCCATAGTGAGGATGGATGATAGGTGATTTTTTTTTTTTTTCAATGCCATGCGATCTACCCATACTACCTTTGCGATCGACCGGTCGATCGCGATCGACGTATTGGGCACCCCTACCCTACACCCTCTATCCATCCCCCTCTCCTCTCCTCTCCTCTCCTCCTCCCCCTCCTCCTCCTCCACCCCCTATCACCCTACACCCTCTATCCATCCCCCTCTCATCTCCTCCTCCTCCTCAAACCTCCTCCTCCACCCCCGAACACCCTACACCCTCTATCCATCCCCCTCTCCTCCTCAGACCTCCTCCTCCACCCCCTATCACCCTACACCCTCTATCCATCCCCCTCTCCTCTCCTCCTCCTCCTCAGACCTCCTTCTCCACCCCCTCCTTCTCCACCCCCTAACACCCTACACCCTCTATCCATCCCCCTCTCCTCTCCTCCTCTTCCTCCTCCACCCCCTAACACCCTACACCCTCTATCCATCCCCCTCTCCTCTCCTCCTCCTCCTACACCCCCTAACACCCTACACCCTCTATCCATCCCCCTCTCCTCTCATCTCCTCCTCCTCCACCCCCTATCACCCTACACCCTCTATCCATCCCCCTCTCCTCCTCCTCCTCAGACCTCCTTCTCCACCCCCTAACACCCTACACCAGGGGTCTGCAATTAGGTTTGGCCTCGGGCCCAAAAACAATTGAGCCACTAGATGGCGGGCCAGAACATAATCAAAGGCTAATTTAAGTAATTGATTGTTAAAAAATGTGACACGTTCTAATGCTTTGACTTTTCTTTCGAAAAATGTACACATCGCTAGTCAACTAACACAGCTTGTTTTGTGAGCCTGCTAACAATGTAAAGTAGTGTTATAGTTAACTAGGTAGCAGTCCAATCCATTACGTTGCAGTATTAGGCTTGACTAGCAAGTTTGTGTTGTGATTCTCAACAACGTTGAAACGTAGTTTCACCCTTTTCCATAGTTTTGAATAATAAATATGTGGACTGACGATGTATCGCAGCCTAACTTATTCTAATAATTATTTAACATCGTTTTATTCTGAATTATTCCCCCCTCCTCCCAGACAAGGTCACATTATTTATTATTGGATTGGTTGTTTGCGTGCCGGGTGAAGTTAGCTAAACAGTTAACCTGCTAGCAAGAGAAACATCATGTCACTCTCCAAAGGTCTAAAGAGGAAAGTTGAAACAGGGCATTTAAAGAGGAATGGACAGCGAACTATACGTTCATCCTACCTGGTTTCATCAATGCAGAGCCGTTGTGAGACTCACATCTTCCGTGCTCACGATGTTCCCTTTCTATACAAGTCGTCCTTTTCGTCAATGAATGTGATAAAGACGCACGAGAGGAATCGATTGATGCATAAAAATAAAAATAAACTGCCTGCGGATTAAAGTGACGTCAATATCACCAGATATCAAGCAAATAGTGACCGATGGGAGATGCCACTTTTCACATTAAGTGAGTACCAAGCCTGTCGTTATTGTATTTAATAACCTAATTGTATTTTGTATATTTTGAATGAATGGCTCATTGTACTTATTATCCCTAATAGCGCGTTTGCTCTGTCGTTTCAGGAGCATAGGCCTACCACCACTTTGCGCCGATTTTGTTGTCAATGTTTTTCAGAAAATTAAACAGAATTTGCTTTGTTACTGTTCATATGT
>NC_137675.1:81396458-81398958 GCF_963989245.1 Nansenia antarctica
CAGGCAGAGAGGAGAGGCGAGGAGAGAAGGGGCGAGGCAGGGAGGAGAGGAGGGGTGGGGAGGGGAGGGGAGGGGCAAGGCAGGGAGAATAAGAGGGAGGAGAGGAGTGAGGCATGAGGGAGATCCCCGCTGGCTTATCAATGTGTTGTTGTTTGGTGTGAAGAGAGGAGAAGCGAGGCTGGGGGGGAGAGGAGGAGAAACCACGATTCTCACTGAGTCATACTACGGTTAACATGGAACATCTGTTCTCTCTGCCTCCCTCTCTCACTCTCTCTCTCTGTCTGTCTTTTTGATCCCCTTAATTTTTCTTCCTTCCTCTCTCTCTCTCTCTCTTCCTCTCTTCCTCTCCCTCACTCGCCGTGCGCTGACAGTGACAGTGAATGTGTGGGTCTAGTCTCTGTTTAGAGGGACTGTGTGTGTCTGTGTGTGTGTGTGTGTGTGTGTGTGTGTGTGTGTGTGTCTCTCTGTCTCTGTCTCTGTCTGTCTGTCTCTCTGTGTCTCTCCTGGTTCATTAAGTCGCTGTGTGGAGAAGGGAAAGATACACACACACACACACACACACACACACACAGTAATTACCGGGGTGTGACGCTGTTTGACGTAGGGACCTAACGTAGTCCACTCGTGCATTTAAAAAAATGTTTTGATTTATTTGAAAGTTAAAAAGTGACACAAACATAAATCACAGTGTGAGACTCAATAACTAACGAGGGTAAAACACAGAAAAGTCAGAGACTTTATTTCCTCTGTGGTCCTCTTCCACATGACAGACCTACCAGACAAGGCATCACAACATGTACTGTGGCAACGACCAAAACAACAATATACAACAATATAAAACAATATAAAACACATCATGAACCTCACTGTTATAAACCACAGGAGGACGCTGTGGACTCTAACACACACACACACACACACACACACACACACACACACACACACACACACACACACACTCACACACACACACACACACACACACGTGTCTTCAGACTACTGACAGTCACCAACACCAGAACATGCTCTGATCTAACGGTGTCTCCTCCCTGTCACTGCAGGTGTCTCCATAGCGTCACCTGACCAGACCACCTGACCCGTCACCTGACCAGAGCGGCCATGTTCAGAAACAGCTTGAAGATGCTGCTGGGCGGCAAGTCCAACCGCAAGAACCGCAACAGTGGTGAGTCTCTCTGTGTGTGTGTGTGTGTGTGTGTGTGTGTGTGTGTGTGTGTGTGTCTGTGTCTGTGTCTGTGTCTATGTGTGTGTGTGTGACTACACACCTGACACACTGTTTAATAGTGACTACACACCTCACACACTCCTGGCAGTCCAGTCTGTAGGGTTACAAGTGGTGAAACCCTGACTCACCATCCCTCCTCTCTGAAAAACACGAGACACACAAGGTGCTCGCCCGTTGCCACGGTGACACATTGCCACGGTGACACATCGCCATGGTGACACCTGACCGGGCCGTGTCAACAGGAAACAGTTTGTGGTCGGAGGTCACGGCGAGAGGAAGCGAGGGCCCTGAGACACCGCTCGTCTCCTGTGGGTCCTGTGAACCTCGATAAACGTGTGTTACGAGGCTCTGGGGGGGGGTCCCTGTCAGACCTGGGGGGGTGGGTGTGTGTGTGTGTGTGTGTGTGTGTGTGTGTGTTGGCTGAGGCTCTGTCGCCTGCCCTGTCAGACTGGGGGGGGGGAGTGTGTGTGTGTGTATGTGTTTGTGTGTCTGTGTGTGTGTCTGTTTGTGTGTTTGCGTGTCTGTTTGCGTGTTTGCGTGTGTGTCTGTGTGTGCGTGTGTGTGTGTGTATATGTGTGTGTGTTTGCGTGTGTATATGTGTGTGTGTGCCTGTGTGTGTGAGTGTGTGTGTTGGCTGACGGGGGGGTTTCCCTGTTTCACTGCTGTGCTCTTCACAGGCTCTGTCTGAGGTGGGCTCAGGAACTCCAGCCCCAGCACCCCCCTCGACTCCTCCACACAGAATCTGTCCCCCTCTGTCTGGGCGTCGTTTGTTTACGAACCTGGAACCTATTATCTCCAGCTCGTTGTGACTTCTCGTCTTCTGATCTCGGTCGGTCTCTGCGAGGGACGACGTCAGAGCTTTGATACCGATACCAGGGAACGTTCTGGAACAGTTTTGTGTTGCTTGTATTTTTTTCTTTTTTCTTTTATAAACGTTGTGTTTTTTGAGCGGTGTTTCATCACGCGTGTCATGTGATCCGTCGTCGATCCGGATGAGGTCAGGCGGCGGTGTCGTCGCCGGTTTCGGCTGATGAACAGGGGGGGGGGGGGGGGGGGAGGCTGGCGGAGGTCGAAAATCAGAGGACGGGGGTCGTCGTCGTTGTTATATAATGTAATGCGTGGGGTGGAGTGAGGAGCGTTATTATTGGATGCGTCCCACACACACACACACGTGTTTTTCCGATTCCGTTCCCTCGTTCCCTCGTTCCGTCCCGAGGGTTACAACGAGTGCGCCGGGCCTCCGATCTCTACCTCCAC
>NC_137675.1:81406775-81409275 GCF_963989245.1 Nansenia antarctica
GGTCCTAGGTGTGTGTACTAGACAGACAGAGGGTCCTAGGTGTGTGTACTAGACAGACAGAGGGTCCTAGGTGTGTGTACTAGACAGACAGAGGGTCCTAAGTGTGTGTACTAGACAGTCCGTCACCATGAGAGATGGTGTGGTTCTACAGCGAGCGAGGCTTCTCACACACACACACACACACAATCACACGCACACACATACACACACACACATACACACACTCACTCACCCCTGTGTGTGTGTGTGTGTGTGTGTGTTTGTGTGTGTGTGTGTGTGTGTGTGTGTGTGTGTGTGAGTCCCCCCTCCCCCTCCCTCTCTCAGACGTAGCAGGTTACAGGCGTGGCCGTGGTGGGCTAGTGGACCACTGTAGTAATAACAGATACAAAGTTATTATTATTATTATTCTGACTAATATTCATAGTTATTCATTCATTATATTACTACCATTAATACTACTAATGTTGTACAATATGTAGTGTTATCTATGATGTGTACACACACACACACACACACACACACACACACATACACATGTCCCAGCACTCTGACACACACACACACACACTCACGCATGCACGCACACACACACACACATTTCCCAGCACTCTGACACACACACACACACACACACACACACACACACACACACACACACACACACCCCGCCCTGTCAGCATGTCTCACCCACGCTGTGTTCTGCTCTGAGGGAGAAACAGAGAGTTTGATATCACACCTTTAATGTTACACTTAGTGAAGGGTAGAACCCTACAGGTCCTCCACCTGACCTTCTGTAACACACACACAGGGGGAGGGGGAGGGAGGGGAAGAGGGGGAGGGCAGGGGAGGGAGAGAGATGATGGTCTGTTCTGGTTTAATCACCGCATACAGAGCTAGACACAGAAGAGCCAATGATGTTGTCCCACAGTGTACTCTGCTGTGAGTGTGTGTGTGTGTGTGTGTGTGTGTGTGTGTGTGTGTGTGTGTGTGTGTGTGTGTGTGTGTGTGTGTGTGTGTGTGTGTGTGTGTGTGTGGGTGGTTGGTGAAGGTGGGAACAGTTGAGTGTTTTCTGGGGGCGGGTGGTTAGATAAGAGTCCACCACATCGCTCGGTGGCTCAGCAGAAAGAATACACTCCTCCACCTCTCCTCTCCTCCTCTCCCCTTCCTCCACCTCTCCTCTCCTCCTCTCCCCTTCCCCCATCCTCTCTTTTCCTGCTCTCCTCCTCCTCCTCCCCCTCTCCTCCTCCTCCCCGCCTCTCCTCTCGGTGTGTACGTTGTGCTGACGCTGCAGGAGCAGCAGAGTGTATCATGCCACGCCCGTCTCTGCACGGCACAGCCGACCGCTCCTCACAGCCTCGGTCAGCCGCCGATTAACCCCCTGGTCACTGCAATGTCTTCTGACTAAGAGATGGGGATAGGTAGTCTGTTAGTTAGGCCTGGCTAGGAGATAGGATGGGTAGTTGGTTAGTTAGGCCTGGCTAGGAGGTTGGATAGGTAGTCGGTTAGTTAGGCCTGGTTAGTAGGTTGGATAGGTAGTCTGTTAGTTCGGCCTGGCTAGGAGATAGGATAGGTAGTTGGTTAGTTAGGCCTGGCTAGGAGGTTGGATAGGTAGTCGGTTAGTTAGGCTTGTCTAGGAGATAGGATAGGTAGTCGGTTAGTTAGGCCTGGCTAGGAAATAGGATGGGTAGTCGGTTTGTTCGGCCTGGCTAGGAGATAGGAAAGGTAGTTGGTTAGTTACATCTGGCTAGGAGGTTGGATAGGTAGTCGGTTAGTTAGGATTGGCTAGGAGATAGGATAGGTAGTCGGTTAGTTAGGCTTGGCTAGGAGATAGGATGGGTAGTCGGTTAGTTAGGCTTGGCTAGGAGATAGGATAGGTAGTCGGTTAGTTAGGCTTGGCTAGGAGATAGGATAGGTAGTCGGTTAGTTAGGCTTGGCTAGGAGATAGGATAGGTAGTCGGTTAGTTAGGCTTGGCTAGTAGATAGGATAGGTAGTCGGTTAGTTAGGCTTGGCTAGGAGATAGGATTGGTAGTCGGTTAGTTAGGCTTGGCTAGGAGATAGGATAGGTAGTCGGTTAGTTAGGCTTGGCTAGGAGATAGGATAGGTAGTCGGTTAGTTAGGCTTGGCTAGGAGATAGGATAGGTAGTCGGTTAGTTAGGCTTGGCTAGGAGATAGGATGGGTAGTCGGTTAGTTAGGCTTGGCTAGGAGATAGGATAGGTAGTCGGTTAGTTAGGCTTGGCTAGGAGATAGGATAGGTAGTCGGTTAGTTAGGCTTGGCTAGGAGATAGGATGGGTAGTTGGTTGGTTACGTCTGGCTAGGAGGTTGGATAGGTAGTCGGTTAGCTAGGCCTGAATAGCAGAGACTACCAGAACTTGTAGCGTGTTCTAATGAGAGAGACAGACCAACAGAGTGCTCGATGAGAGAGAGAGAGAGAGAGAGAGAGAGAGAGACAGAGACATACAGAGAGAGAGAGAGAGAGAGAGAGAGAACACAGCCCTCC
>NC_137675.1:81411775-81419275 GCF_963989245.1 Nansenia antarctica
TGTGTCTGTGTCTGTGTCTGTGTCTGTGTCTGTGTCTGTGTCTGTGTCTGTGTGTGTGTGTGTGTGTGTGTGTGTGTGTGTGTGTGTAGGTGTAGGTGCAGTAAAGGGCACCACATGGATGGTTGAAGATGTCGTTAGTGGACAGACACACACACACACACACACACACACACACACACACACACACACACCCGTGGGCCCTCCCTGGGGTGAGGCGGCCAGGACCATCTGGTGTTGGGAGGCTGAGCGGTAGACGAGCTCTACGGGCTAGCTTCCTGTCTGACGCCCTCTGACGTACACGTATGTGTGTGTGTGTGTGTGTGTGTGTGTGTGTGTGTGTGTGAGGCAGCCAGATGATCTTACCTGACATTGAGGATGCAACGTCATCCGTATCGTATTCCACCTGGTGTGTGCGTGTGTTTCTGTGTGTGTGTGTGTGTGTGTGTGTGTGTGTGTGTGTGTGCGTGGTTGATACATAAAACCTTAACCCCTCCAGACAGACAGCTAGTGTGTTGATGAGTGTCAGTCACTTTCTAATGTAGCAGTAGTCTGTCTGGAGCCACACACACACACACACACACACACACACACACTCACACACACACACAGCCCTGGGCCCAGGACACACTATACACCTGTCCTTGTTCACTCTCTATTGCCTGGACACTCAATACACACACACACACACACACACACACACACACACCCACACCTCCCTAATGTGTAAATGGCCATGGTGTTTGTCAGTGGTGTGTGTGTGTGTGTGTGTGTGTGTGTGGTGTGTGGTGTGTGGTGTGTGGTGTGTGGTGTGTGGTGTGTGTGTGTGTGTGTGTGTGTGTGTGTGTGTGTGTGTGAGTGTGTGTGACGGCGTTCCCCACCTGGGCCGTGAGCGGGACACGCTGCTGTGTGGAACCTCACGTCCCGTGACACACTGTGACAGGAAGTGTCAACTGGTGTCACGTTCTATATCCTCCAACCCCCACCCCCCTGAGGCCCCTGTCAGCCAGCAGGAGAGAAGGGGGGGGACACAGATGAGCGTGACACTGACATGACGCTTAACGGAAAACAGAACGATGACTTTATCTGTTCCTACCTCAGGGATATGAAGCCCCCTGTCGTCTTGTGTTTTATTTAACCTTTATTTAACCTGGAGGTCCCCTGAGATTAAAACTCTCTTTTCCGTGGGTCTTAAACACCTGCCCAGGGACCGCGACTGACACTGATCCAACTGGCTAAAAAACTGGCACATTTACCGTCGTGTTTATTAATGTGCCTTATTAATATTCATGTCAAATTAAAAAAAAAGAAAACTGTCAAATTTAAGTTTATAATGTCATGTTCAGTCCAGGTTAACCAAGGGTCTCTGAGATGACGAGGTTCACTGTCAGGAGTCTACAGAGCTGGCCGATCAATAGTCAATCAATCAATCAAATAGTCTATCTATAGTCAATCCAGGGTTCCCACGGGTCCTTGAAATCCTTGAAAGTTTGTGAATTACGAGAAAAAAAAAATCAAGGTCTTGAACGTTTTTGAAAATAGACATGGGTCATTGAAAGTCTCTCTCTCTCTCTCTCTCTCTAAACAAAAAAATATATATTCAAAAATGTTTTACTTAGTTCGTCAACTAGTAAATAAGTCTCTGTATTGCTTAACTTTACATTTCACAATATATTGTTTTGCTGTGCTGCGGTAGAGAAGCCAAGAGACCATCTAGTGTTCACACATTCAAGCCTCTCTTTTTAATTGGGATAGTTCCTATTTCTCATCAAGATCTGTCTCAGACTATGCTGTATTGGGTCGTTGAATTTGAGGGAATTGAGTCTTGAAAGTCCTTGAAAGGTGCTTGAATTTGATGTGTCAGAAGGTGTGGGAACCCTGTCAATCAACCCAGAGAAATCTACTTCACAATGTATGACGCTGCTGTGCGCTTTGACAGAAGTGATATAGAGCCCCCCTCATCCCCCAGGCAGCCCCCCATTACCCTGCTGTCTGTCTGCCTCTGTCTCAGACACCTGCCAGGTGCCTGTCTGTCTGAGGAGCCAGAATGGAGGACATCAGTTAGCGAGTGGGTGACAGCTGCACAGCTTTGCCAGCTTGTTCTGTGAAACTGCCGGCTCAAATGGCTCTATAAGGAGAGGTGTGGACACGGCCCGCGTGACACTGAGTGAGCTGTTAATGAAATGTGTCGGCAAGCGATCGGCGGGTGTGTGTGTGTGTGGGTGTGTATGTGTGTGTGTGTGTGTGAGTGAGTGTGTGTGAGTGTACGTATACGTGTATGTGTGTATATGTATATGTGTGTGTGTGTGTGTACATTTACATTTACATTTTTGGCATTTAGCAGACGCCTTATTCCAAAGCGACTTACAATCAATACATTTGAATACTAAGCATGTGAATCATCAGTCCACCATTCGTGGCAGGAAGAGTAATCTAGCTCAGGCCCGGGGCCACTGATAGAAGGAAAAACCTTCTTCTACCACCTTCTAAAACCTTTTATTATTATTTTTATTTATTTTTTGGGAATACTGGAGGAACAGAGAAACAGTACAAGGGGGGCGATAGAAGTTCTTATGGACACAGTAGAGGGGAAAGCGGACGTCTTTAGGAGACGTAGTGCTGAGGGCAGAAGATGTCTCAGGAGGAGCAGTTAAGGTGTAACCTGAAAAGGTGGGTCTTCAGTCTACGACGGAAGATGGGTAGTGACTCTGCCGTTCTGACAGCCGTGGGGAGCTCATTCCACCAGCGGGGAGCCAGAGTTGTGAAGAGACGTGATCGGGCAGCACGACTGCTGTGCAGAGGTGGTGGGGCCAGTCGGCCAGCCGAGGTGGAGGAGCGGAGTGAGCGGGCAGGGGTTTGGGGGGTTACCATTTCCTTCAGGTAGGCAGGGGCTGTCCCTTTAGCTGCCTGGTATGCAAGCACCAGGGTCTTGAATCTGATGCGAGCTGCTATCGGGAGCCAGTGCAGGGTGCGGAGGAGAGGGGTGACATGAGAGTGTTTGGGGAGGTTGAATACCAGACGTGCAGCAGCGTTCTGGATGAGCTGCAGAGGTCTAATGGCGGAGGCCATTATGTATGTATATATGTGTGTGTGTGTGTGTGTGTGTGTACTAACCCTCCCCCTCTCTCCTGTGTCCCAGGAGGGTGTGTGTGTGGTGTGTGTGTGTGTGTATGTATACGTATGTGATGTGTGTAGTGTACTAACCCTCCCCCTCCCTCCTCTGTGTCCCAGGAGGCAGCACGGCGGAGGGCGAGGGTCTGTTCGAGGGTGACTACGGCGTGCCCCCCCTCCCGGTGACCGAGGGCATGCAGCACATCCGCATCATGGAGGGCGTGTCCCGCTCGCTGCCCTCCTCCCCCCTCCTCTCCCACCAGGCCATCAACATGAGGCTGCAGCCCACTAAGAGAATGCCAGGTACACACACTCTCCCTCCCTCTCTCTCTCTCCCTCCCTCTCTCTACACACACCCTGCACCCTGCACCCGGGTCAGCCTGCTGGGGGGGGGGAGGGGGGGGAGGGGATGTGTGGGGGGCGGGATGTGTGGGGGGAGGAGAGGATGAGTGTGTGAGGAAGAGAGGTGTATGTGTGTGTGTGTTTAGGAGAGGTGTGTGTGTGAGGAAGAGAGGTGTATGTATGGAGTAGTAGAGGTGTGTGTGTGTGTGTGTGTGTGTGTGTGTGTGTGTGTGTGTGTGTGTGTGTCCATCCATCCTCCAGGGTTAGGGTTGACAACAGTTAGACTTAAATGAGTTTGACTTAAAAGAGTTAGACTGAAAAGAGTTAGACTTAAAACAGTCAGACTGAAAAGAGTTTTGCGACACTTCACCGCGGTGAAACAGCGTCTTTGCCACTGGCTATAGGAGTTAATTTCAGACGGCGAGCTGCTCTATCAGAACAGAGCCATGATCCAATTACACCCAATCCTCATTGATTACCGCTTTCATTAAACGTAGTGAAGCGATGTGAACGTCCTGACTGAAATTAGTTTGGGCTATAATGAGGCTGTCCATAATGAGGTTGTTGGTAATGAGGTTCTTCTACCAGAGGGTTGTGTTCATCCTCACCCTCAACCGCAGGGAGCCGTCACGTTACCGTGGTTACCGCACGGTACCAATCTGGGGCCTTTCCCGACAAAGTGTGGTGGCGTCCCTCCCCCCTGCTGTGTTCAATTCAACTTTATTGGCCATGTGCAGTGCATGCTGGGAACATGACTTGGTATTCAAGACTCAAGATTCAAGATAGCTTTATTGTCTGTCACACAGTGACAGAGATTCTCCTTTGACAGGCAGAAGTGCAGTTCATGAATACAGTTTCCACATTAAAAACACACATAGGCTAGGTCACATACATACAATAAAAACAGACAGACATAACAGTGTTTATAAAATGTAGTGCCTATTTAAAAAGTCCAGTCATTTAAAAATAATAGTAAAAAACAGTATTATGATTTAAAAAGCTAAAATGTTGTGGTTTAAAAGAAAAACAATGCGCTTCCTATTTTAAAATGCGGTGGTTGCAGTGGGGATGAATGATTTTTTTGTGGGCCAGTGGAATTCTGTAACGGCGGCCTGATGGAAGTGGCTGAACAAGCTACAGTACATACAACAACAAGACGACAACACAACAATACTCAAGACAATATACACAGTACCAATATGAGTGGATAAATATACTGTACAACTTAGTGCAAGAACATGTAAAGTGCAAGGTGCAATGATCAGGAGTTATTGAGGAGGGCTGTGGCTTTGGGGAAGAAACTGTTCAATTGGCGTGATGTTTTTGACCTGGTGGCCCTGTAGCGCTGTCCAGAAGGGAGTAATTCAAACAAGCTGCGAGCTGGATGTGAGGGGTCAGCCACAAACAGTGATGTCGTCATTACACTGTCATAGTGGAGAGTGAGTGTGTGTGTGTGTGTGTGTGTGTGTGTGTGTGTGTGTGTGTGTGTGTGTGTGTGTGTGTGTGTGTGAGAGAGAGAGAGAGAGAGATAGGAAGGCTTTAGTGATTTTCCTGTGTGACAGTGTTTCAAGTTTCAAGTTTTATTGTTGCCTCACGTTTACAAGAGTGTAAGAGAGTAACATTCTCAGGCTTCGGTTCCTGACATTGCAGCACAAAGATAAATAAGTCAAGATAATAAAGTGACAACAGACATAAGACATAAGTGAGATAATTGGACAAGTGACAAGCTGTGGGAGACAAATCAGACCCAGTACCGTACATTATAGTAAAAAAAAAAGAAATAGTACAGAGTAGAAATGTCATGAGTATTGCCGTCGGTGGCAGTGGGTGTAAGAGGCAGTATTGAGTAAAGTGACTGTGTGGTTATGGTTGGGTAGTCCGTCTACATGGGGTGCGCTTGGGGATAAATAGTCATTTGTCTTCAGTAGGCTTGTTTATGAGCCTGATCGCCTGGGGGAAGTAGCTGTTGGTCAGCCTCTGAGTTTTGGCCCTGAAGCTCCGGAAGGATCTTGGGCCCCATGCCAAAGTTCTTCAGCCGCCTGAGGTGAAAGAACCTAAAACTGCTGCTGGTACCAATCTGGATTTAAAACTGCTGGGGGAGGTAGAACGCCAGGGGAGGCTGGGGGAGGTAGAACACCAGGGGAGGCTGGGGGAGGTAGGACACCTGTTTCATACCGATCCTCATTCCATGCTATGCGTTACAATGACCAAGAGCTGTGATTGAATGTTGGGATGGATGAAGCTGGCCAATAGCCATGAACAGAACCTGTATTTGCAGAAGGATGAAGGTGAGAGTGCTGTTTATGGTCTGACCACTAGGGTGCACTGGTCTGAGGTTTGTTTCCGATCCTCTCATCCCCCTCTCTTTCCCTCTCTGTCCTCCCTCCTCTCTCTCTCTCTCTCTCTCTCTCTCTCTCTTTATCATGTATTGGCCACGACTCAACCTCTCCATCTCCATCTCCGTCATTGTCTCTGACCTCCTGCCAACTTTCACATTGTTCCTCTCTTCCTCTCTCTCTCTCTCTCTCTCTCTCTCTCTCTCTCTCTCTCTCTCTCGCTCTGTTTTGCTCTCTGCTGTGGAAACACTGTAATTTTAGCACTTGTTTTCAACAATGTTGTGTGTATATATGTTCCCGTAGTGAGTGAGATGTGTGTGTGTGTGTGTGTGTGTGTGTGTGTGTGTGTGTGTGTATGTGTATGTGTATGTGTATGTGTGTGTGTGTGTGTATGTGTGTATGTGTGTATGTGTACGTATGTGTGTATGTGTGTGTGTGTATGCGTGTGTGCGTGTGTGCGTGCGTGCGTGTGTGTGCGTGCGTGCGTGCATGTGTGCGTGCGTGCGTGCGTGTGCTTGTTCCCATGATTCTCTTCTAAGTTGATTCGTGACGGGGTCTGAGTCATCACTGATATTGTTTGGCCTCTGAGACCCTTCCCTCCTCCGCTGTGGATGAGTGTGTGTTTGGTTGTTGGGTAAACACAACAAACACACACCGGGCAGCTCCACCACTGAGGACGTTCATCTGAGCCTGGGGGGGTACTCCATCAACATTGCTAAACGAATATTCTGGCTTATTTTTAAATCTCGCAATGATGACGGAATTACCCCCCTGGTGTGTATGTATGTCTTCATGTCTAGGGCAGTCCTACTCATATTTTTCATTTTATTGGACAGAAGTGAAGTGAAGACAGACAGGAAAGTAAGGAGGAGAAGGGAGAGAGGGCATGTCAGCAGGGCATGGGCCGGTTTCGAACCCATGCCGACATGGGCGATATGTGCATTGTGCATATTATGTGCATTTTTCAGTTTGTAAAGCGTCTTTGAGTGTCTAGAAAAGCACTATATAAGTCTAATGTATTATGTATGTAATGTATTGTAGACCGCGGTGCTAGACCACTGGACCACCCCAGGCCACACTCCTAAACATTCCTACAACTACAACATTCCGGACCAAGCTCCGGACCTGGGGTTATAGGGCCTTTTCAGCCGCAGCCCCGTCCCTCTGGAACGCCCTCCCCAACCACATCAGACGGGCCAACACCCTCCCAACATTTAAACAGGCCCTCAAAACCCACCTCTTCAAGCTTGCCTTCACCAGTTAACCCTCTCCCCCTCCCCTTCCCATGTGTCCCCAGCACTACCTTAATTAGGCCCCTATACTTTCTTTTATTTGTTTTTTGTGTCTTTTTATTATTACTACTCGATCTTTTCAGTTTGTAAAGCAGGCACTTGAGGCACTTCCTTTGCTTGTGACAGGCGTTCTGATTGGTTCAGCTCTCACTGAGGAGGGCTGTGATTGGTTCAGCTGTGCCTGGATGGCTACTGGGACAAAGTTGGATTTCCTGTCTGACTGAAACGTGTAGAGACGTTATTCTGGTGTTTTCCCCCTGGAACAAAACAGCTGTGGTTGCCAACACACACACACACACACACACCAGGGTTTCCGTTAGAAAAATTTGCCGTCGGACATCGTGTCCGGGAAGAATTCGATTTACCGGACAAACGTGATATATTCCGGTCATCATATTAAAATATAATATTTTTTTTTTTTT
>NC_137675.1:81426775-81431775 GCF_963989245.1 Nansenia antarctica
TGATGTGTTCTGAAGATTCAGTTCTTTGTGTTCAGGTCACAGTTTAGCCTGTCTGCTCACAGTTAGCCTCTCCTCACAGTTAGCTTCTCCTTACAGTTAGCTTCTCCTTACAGTTAGCTTCTCCTTACAGTTAGCCTCTCCTCACAGTTAGCCTGTCTGCTCACACTTAGCTTCTCTGCTCACAGTTAGCCTCTCCTGACAGTTAGCCTCTCTCCTCATGGTCACCTCTCTGGTCGGGCAGCTGCTTATGTAACTTGTTATTGTGCCGAACGCCAGCAAAAGTGTCTCTTAACCCAATTCTGCATCTTTAAATATCTCGTCATTTGTAAATAGGCAACATCTGGCACTCAGATTGTCTCTTTCCTCGTTGTCTGAGCTTTAACAATCCCTGGAGCGGCTCCGAGCCGGCTGCCGTGTCAGACAGAGACACGCGCGGACGTGAGACCCCGACAGGCCTACTGGAGTACTACAATACACACAGCAGGAGGGGGGGGGGATGCTGGGAGGGACGGGGGGGGGACGCTGGTGGAGGTAGAAATCGGAGGAAGTGGCTCGGCTCATTGAAATGCATGGGACGGAATGAGGAACGGGTATCAAACACACAAACACCCAGGATGCCCTGCTTCTTCCTGTTCTCGTACTGTAGTCCCTCTTCTTTAATGGAAGGCTTCGGCTTCCAAAGTTTCTAAGCTATTTCTGTGGCGTCTTTCACCCCCTAGTTCTTCTCCCTCAGCTTGTGGAAGGATGTGAACTTCGGTTCAACTCCAGTGAGGGACCTTGAAACAGCACATTCCTCTTTGAAGACTGCTGAGGAGAAATGAGTGGTCTCTCTCTCTTTCTCTCTCTCTCCTTCTCCCTCTCTCTCTCTCTTTCTCTCTCTTTTTTCTCTCTCTCTCTCTTTCTCTCTCTCCCTTTCTCTCTCTCTCTCTCCCTCTCTCTCTCTCTCTCTCTCTCTCTCTCTCTCTCTCTCTCTCTCTCTCTCTCCCTCCCTCTCTCTCTCCCCTGCCAGAACAACCAACCATCACTCCAGCCCTCGCTGACTGTCTCTCTCTCTGAAGGTTGTGATGGAACCCTGAAGTTTTTCGGGACTTGTGGGTTACGTAGTCTTTGAAGTCCAGCCCAGGGGGGTGAAACCACACTGCCGTTATAAAACGCTCCCCACGGAACCGACCAATGACAGCTCATCACTGGCTCCTCATAGACAGCTAGAAAGATGCCGTATCCCCAAGAGCTGTACCCCCCCCATCCCCCCCCCCCGCCCCTTACCTCACCCTCCACCCCCCGTCATATTCTACAGAGTTCACACACACGCACACGCATGCGTGCGCGCAACACTGCAGGAACTCTACTGACTGTAGTAGACAGTTTGGCAGAATTTACCTCAGAGACTCTTTACGGTTCTACCAGCCCGGCCTCCTCAACCAGCCTGCCTGCCACTTCTCTCAGTGACTCACATAGAGAAGAGAGAAGAGAGGGAGGGAGACTAGAATAAAAAGGTGGAGGGAGGACGACGAGGAGAGAGAGAGGACAACTAGAATAGAGGAGAGAGGGAGGAAGACTAGAATAAACAGAGAGAGGGAGGACAACTAGAAGAAAAAGGGAGAGGGAGGACAACGAGAATACAAAGACAAGAGAGACTGTAATAGAGGAGAGATGGAGCACGACCCGAACACAAAGACAGAGGGAGGAAGTCTTAACAGAACGAGAGAGGGAGGTAGAAGTGTAATAGTACAGCTGGAGTATTTGTGTCTCGTGTTGTCATTCTGGTTGAAAGACGATAGCTGCCCTACTCCTGCTGGGAGCCAGGCCTGGACCGTTCTCTCTCTGTTTTCCTCCTCTCCTCTCCTCTCCTCTCTTCTCCTCTGCTCTCCCTTCCCATTTCATCATTCTTTTCTTAGGATTGCGTGTTTGTGAGACACGGCTCTCTTTCAGAACAACTCTGGCCTGAAATAGCTTCCCCACAGCCCAGAATGTGTTTCACTAGTGTTTTTGTAGCGTCTCAACCCTCCCCACAGTGTCTCAACCCTCCCCACAGTGTCTCAACTCTCCCCACAGTGTCTCAACCCTCCCCACAGTGTCTCAACTCTCCCCACAGTGTCTCAACTCTCCCCACAGTGTCTCAACTCTCCCCACAGTGTCTCAACTCTCCCACAGTGTCTCAACCCTCCCCACAGTGTCTCAACCCTCCCCACAGCGTCTCAACCCTCCCCACAGTGTCTCAACCCTCCCCACAGCGTCTCAACCCTCCCCAGCTACACAGGTCTGCAGTAGCGTACGCTAGGACCCGGCCCTGTTAGTTGTCCAAGAAGCTGCCTGCTTAAACTGACTCCCAGTCCCACCTGCCTTCCATGCCTGCCTGCCTGCCTGCCTGTCCACACAGTCCCTCCCATTCATCTGACCACAACCAGGGTTACTCCTGTCTGTAACAACATGTTATTACACGGTGTGTGAGTGTAATTACTGTGTTATTATTATAGGTGTAAGAGAGGTTTCATATAATGTGGTCTAGTTAACTCAGTCTCCATCTGAGGGTGGGACCTGCCAACTACAGGCTTGAGGAAATAATCATGTCGTCTAGTCTAGAAGCTGTGTGTCCGTGTGTGTCCGTGTGTGTCCGTGTGTGTGTGTGCGTGCGTATGTGCGTGTGTGTGTGTGTCCGTGTATCTCCGTGTGTTTGTGCGTGCGTGTGCGTGTGCGCGTGTGTGTGTATGTGTGTGTGTGTGTCTGTGTGACACTTAAAGAGCTTGCCTTGTAATGATCACTTGTCCTGTCTATAAATACCTCCCAGTGTTCTTGTCTCATTGTGTGTGTGAGCCTGTGAAACACCCACAGACTGTCTGTGGCTGGTGGAGGCTGGTGGAGGTAGAAATCGAAGGACGGGGGATCATTGTAATAATAAACGCTTGGGACGGAAAACACACGTGTGTTCTGATACCACTCCTCATTTTCAAGTTTCACACGTTACGAACGAGCCCTCGACGCGTCCTCCTATTCCTACCTCCACCGGCCTCTATTCCTACCTCCACCAGCCTCTATTCCTACCTCCACCAGCCTCTATTCCTACCTCCACCAGCCTCTATTCCTACCTCCACCAGCCTCTATTCCTACCTCCACCAGCCTCTATTCCTACCTCCACCAGCCTCTATTCCTACCTCCACCAGCCTCTATTCCTACCTCCACCAGCCTCTATTCCTACCTCCACCGGCCTCTATTCCTACCTCCACCGGCCTCTATTCCTACCTCCACCGGCCTCCCCGCCCTCTACCAGACAGTCGGGGTGGAAACATCTCCAGCAGACCTCTGGGGGGGTCTATTCTTAGCTCCGTGGGCATTATTCTCCTCCAGTAAGTCAACAAGTGAGACATGTTTTATTGTGGAGCCAGATTCCTTTTGTTCCCCCCTCTCATCTCTGCCACAATTTATGGAATGCCGTGTTGTTCAGGACTGGCCACTACAAAGGCTGTCTTGAACATTTCTGTTCTGTAACTCTCTAACTCTTTCATAGGTGCTTGTGTGTGTGTGTGTGTGTGTGTGTGTGTCTGTGTGTCTGTGTGTCTGTGTGTCTGTGTGTCTGTGTGTGTGTGTGTGTGTGTGTGTGTGTGTGTGTGTGTGTGTGTGTCCGTTCCCCCGGGAGACGACAGCAGGGCCTGCAGAGCAGCAGTGTTGACAGGGTGGAGATGTCTTAGTAAAGCTAGCGAACAGCAGGTTAGCATATCCTGTTACACACACAGGATCATGTGACAGAGAGACAAGCAGGCAGGAAGACAGACAGGCAGGGAGACAGACAGGCAGAGAGACAGACAGACAGGGAGACAGGCAGAGAGACAGACAGGCAGGGAGGCAGACAGGCAGGGAGACAGGCAGAGAGGGAGGCAGGGAGACAGGGAGACAGGGACACAGACAGAGAGACAGACAGGGAGACAAGCAGACAGGGAGACAGACAGGCAGGGAGACAGACAGGCAGGGAGACAGGGAGACAAATATTTGGACAGACGGGTGGAGAAGATAGACAGGCAGGGAAGACAGATTGGTCATCACTTGAAACCAGTGAAACATGACCCCTTGTGACCCCCAACACCCCCTAGAACCCCCCAACACACACACACACACAGTGTCCTGCTCCGACCCTCAACACCCCCCTTCTCGCCACAGACTGCCCCCAGGGGAGGGGGGGGGGGGTCAGAGGGGTGACACCCCCCCCCAAGCCACTGGTTTGACCGGCCCCGTGTCTTTGACCCTACGGCAGCGTAACCTGACCCCCCCGACCCCCACCCCACCCCCAACACCCCCCACCCCCACACACTTCCCTTAACTATTACCATCTGTGTTCAATAGTCCCACACTCCTCCTCGCAAGCCAGCTCTCTCTCTCTCTCTCTCTCTCTCTCTCTCTCTCTCTCTCTCTCTCTCTCTCTCTCTCTCTCGTGTTCTCATTCTTGTTTTTTCTCTCTGTGTTAGTGGTTCTCTCTCTCCCTCCCTCCCTCCCTCTCTCTCTCTCTCTCTCTCTCTCTCTCTCTCTCTCTCTCTCTCTCTCTCTCTCTCTCTCTCTCTCTCCCTCTGTGGTGCATGGCCCATTCCCCCTCTCCCTGGCATCATGCATGGCTGTGTGTGTGAGAGTGGTGGACCGGACCATGTATGGCATCAGGGGGGGGGGTCCTCCCGTGTTCACCTCTCTCCCTGCCAACACCCCTGACCTGGATATGCACTGTTCCGGTAAGCCTGACCCCCTCCCTCAGTCGTTCCAGATCTGTGTGTGTGTGTGTGTGTGTGTGTGTGTGTGTTTCTGTGTGTTTCTGTGTCTGTGTGTATGTGTGTGTGTGTGTGTGTGTGTGTGTGTGTGTGTGTGTTTTTGTGGGTGCGGGTGTGTGTGTGTGTGTGTGTGTGTGTGAGTATGTGTGTGTGTGTGTCATTTCCCCTACTTCTGCAGCAGTATTTCACCAAAAAGCACAGAGCAATGCTGAGGTCGCTGAATGAGTTGGTGGTTTGTTCCCTCCCTCCCTC
>NC_137675.1:81437043-81529746 GCF_963989245.1 Nansenia antarctica
GTACCCTGTTGGACCTGCCAGAGAAGGACGAGGAGGAGGAGGAGAGGGCTCAGATCAACAACTACGACACCCTCTGGGGAGAGACCGGTACGTGCTGGGGTACTGGTGTGTGTGTGTGTGAGTGTGTGTGTGAGTCTGTGTGTGTGTGTGTGTGTGTGTGTGTGTGTGTGTGTGTGTGTGTTAGCACTTCCTTGTATCATGTATGACAAAATAGACTATTTGACTTTTAAACTATTCTTGCTTCTATACTATAGAAATTGACATGTCGATATGATCAACGATATATAAAAAACTATGTAAAACTATAGAATCTATAGTGTTGTTTTTACATAGTTTTTTATGTATCGTTGATCATATCGACATGTCAATTTCCTGTATGTGAGAATATTACTCGGCAATAACAAGAATTCTGATTCTAATTCGGACAAATGACAGAACGACAGACTTCCTCTCTCTCTTTCCAACACACATATCCCCCCCCCGTCTCCTCTCCCTCTCCTCCTCCCTTCTTCCCCTCTCCTCCTCTCTTCTTCCCCTCTCCCTCCCCCTCTCCCCCTCCTTCTCCCCCCTCCCCCTCTCCTCCCCTTCCTCCTCCCCTCTCCCCCTCACCTCCCTCCCCCTCTCCCCCCCCTCCCCCTCCCTCCCCTCTCCCCCCCGTCTCCTCCCTCCCTCCCCCTCTCCCCCCCCCCCCCTCCTCCCTCCAGCCCTGACAGCGGCAGCGGGTCGTGGGAAGCTGGAGGTGTGCAGGCTGCTGTTGGAGCAGGGCGCGGCCGTGGGGCAGCCGAGCCGCCGGGGGCATCGTCCCCCTCTTCAGCGCCGTCCGCCAGGGGCACTGGCAGGTGGGTCCTCCATTTCTACACCCCCCCCCCCCCCCCAGTCTGTAGTCTTATTTGCCCCCGAATACTTACACTTACATATCAAAGTCAGGTATTTAGTATCCTCATCATCATTATCCTCATCCTCATCATCATCATCCTTATTATCATCATCATCATCATCATTATCCTCATCATCCTCATCATGATGTTGTTGTGTTGTTTACCACATTGACATGGTTGTTGTTGTTGTTGTTGTTGTTGTGTGTGTCAGATCGTGGACCTGTTGTTGAACCACGGGGCTGATGTCAACATGGCCGACAAGCAAGGCCGCACCCCCCTCATGATGGCCTCCTCCGAGGGCCACCTGGGCACCGCCGAGTTCCTGCTGGCACAAGGTCAGAGGTCAACACCACACCACCACCACGACTCTGATTGGTTGAGAGCAGACGGCGATCCGTTCCAATCTTGATCTTTCCCCATCGAGACGATGAGTGTTGTGTTCATGTGTCTCTCAACCTTTTAAAGAGCTGACGTTCCTCTCTCTCTCTCTCTGTGTGACCTTTGACCTCGTACATACAGGGGCGTCGCTGGCGCTGATGGACAAGGAGGGGCTGACGTCGCTGAGCTGGGCGTGTCTGAAGGGCCACCTCCCGTTGGTCCGCGCCCTGGTGGAGAGGGGCGCGGCCACGGCGCACGCCGACAAGAGCGGACGCACGCCCCTCGACCTGGCGGCCTTCTACGGCGACCCGGAAGTGGTAAGTCATCACTGAGGTTATTTTTATTTTTATTTTTTTTATTTGACCCAATCACCCAAAGTCATAAAAAAAAAAGGAAATAAATCTTCTTCCAAAAACATGTTTTGAATGATGATGATTAGGCCTACGTCCATATTCTAGACACAAACACATGATGTCTCCACTCGTCATTCTCTCCACCCCCCCGACCACCCCCCCCGTCTTTCTCTCTCTCTCTCTCTCTCTCTCTCTCTCATCCCTTCCCGTCTCTCTCTCCCCCCCCCCCCCCCCCCGCTCTCTATCCCCTGCTGTCTCTTTCTCTCTCTCCATCTCCATCTCCCCCACCCCCTCCCTCTCTGCAGGTCCAGTTCCTGGTGGACCACGGGGCTATGATAGAGCATGTGGACTACAGCGGCATGCGGCCCCTGGACCGGGCGGTGGGCTGCAGGAACACGTCGGTGGTGGTGGCACTGCTCAAGAAGGGCGCCAAGATAGGTAGGTGGAGGCTGGCCCTGGAGGGCAGGGTGCTGGTCCCCCCCCCCCCCCCCCCCCCCCAGGTGTGTGTAGGTCTCCATGGCGATCTCATGGTCTCCCCACCCTCCCCTGGGTCACCATGGTTCTGGAATGGTTGGTTATAAATAGGGCCAGGTGTTTTTCCCTGGCCAGGGAAAACCCTGGGCCCTGCTTATGAGTCCCTCTCCCTCCTTCCCTCCTACCACTACTACTGCTACTACTACTACTACTACTACTACCATTACTACTACTACTACTACTACTACTACCATTACTACTATACTACTACTACTACTACTATTACTACTATTATTACTACTACTACTACTACTACTACTACTACTATTACTACTATTATTACTACTACTACTACTACTACTACTACACTACTGCTACTACTACTACTACTACTACTACCATTACTACTATACTACTACTACTACTACTACTATTACTACTATTATTACTACTACTACTACTACCATTACTACTTCCATTACTACTACTACTACTACCATTACTACTACTACTACTACTACTACTACTACTTCCATTACTACTACTACTACTACTACTACTACTACTACTACTACTACTACTACTACTACTACTACTACTACTACTACTACTACTACTACTACTACTACTACCACTACTACTACTACTACTACTACTACTACTACTACTATACTACTACTACTACTACTACTACTACTACTACCATTACTACTATACTACTACTACACTACTACTACTACTACTACTACCTACTACTACTACTACTACACTACTACTACTACTACTACACTACTACTACTACTACTACTACACTACTACTACTACTACTACTACTACTACGACTACTACTACGACTAATACTACGCCTACTACTACTACAAGACTACCACTACTACTACTACTACTACTACTACTATACTACTACTACCATTACTACTATACTACTACTACCATTACTACTACCACTACTAGTACTACTACCATTACTACTACTATTACTACTACTATACTACCACTACTACTACTACTACTACTACTACTACTACTACTACTACTACTACTACTATACTACTACTACACTACCACTGCTAGCTTTGCTGTTGCACTTTTATTTTGCTGATCTGCATCTTCTTGGCCCCGCCTTCTCATATCTTCCTCTTTCTGTTTTTCTCTTCATCTCACGCCCTCCTCCCTGTCACAATGTTGACCTTTCTCTCTCTCCCTCCTCTCTCTGTCTGTCTCTCTCTCTCTCTCTCTCTCTATCTCTCCTCTCTTCCTCTCTCTCTCCATCTCTCTCTCTCTCCCTCCTCTCTCTCTCCCTCCTCTCTCTCTGTCTCTCTCTCTCTGTCTCTGTCTCTCTCTCTATCTCATCTCTCTTTCTCTCTCTCTCTCCATCCCTCTCTCTCTCTTTCTCTCTCCTCTCTCCCTCTCACATTACACTCTTGCTTGGGTTTGTCTGATTGGTTGATTCCATTATGTTCCCCCTCATCCCGCCCTCCTAACCCCTGCTCTTACCTGTCAATCATAACCCTGGCTCCGCCCACCCCTCCGTAATCAGGATATCAGACTCTTCCCACTCGGCCCCGAGGTAACACCCTTTTCTGCTCTCTCCAACTTCTCTCTTTCCCTCTCTCTCTCTTCACTTCCTCTCTTTCTCTGTCTCTCTTCATCAGCTCTCTCTATCTCTCTCCCCATCTCTCTCTCTTCATCTCTGACTCTCTCTCTCCACCTCTGTCTCTCTCTCCATCTCTGTCTCTCTCTCCATCTCTGTCTCTCTCTCCATCTATCCCTCTCTCTCCACCTCTGTCTCTCTCTCCATCTCTCTCTCCCTCTCTCTCTCTCTCTCTCTCTCTCTCTCTCTCTCTCTCTCTCTCTCTCTCTCTCTCTCTCTCTCTCTCTCTCTCTCTCCGTGTGGCCTGTATGAAGCAGGCTGGCCATCCACACCAAGTCCTCCACTCTCCTATCAAACTCACCTGATTCCAGATGAACCCAAACACCCTCTCTGACCCCGCGCCATCGCCCCTGCTGGTGGGAGGGCAGAAGTGCATGTGTGAACGTGCCTGCACCCCCCCACCATTGTTCTACGCTCCAGCATGGCTTGTGCTTGTATACGTGTATTTCCTCCCTGCAAAGCATGCAAATAACCAAGGGTTAACCCTAACCCCTAACCACGGGCTAGTAACACTACAGTGTACTCATGTTGGGGTCCGGTTGTCATGGATATGTAAAGTGGTTAGCGGTTGTTGTTTTTTTACACAAGAGATCAGGCGTTCAGATTGTGAACCCCGTACCGAAATATGTGACGGCAGGCAAGCTGGCGAAATCGGGAACAAGTCGGCAACCGAATCAAAAATGTTCCGACTTTTATTCCGAAAAATGTAAACAACTTTCGACGTTGTTGAAAATCGACGACACACCTGCTAGTCGAGCCAAAACATTGCGATTGTCATCCCCCCTACTCTACGCTAACTGGGTAGTAGTGGGGATTACTCAAGCGGCTTACGTTACAGAGAGTGCGTGCGTGAGCCACAGAGGACCACCTGTTCCAGGTCAGAGGTCGCGGTCGTCAGGCTCTGTGTGTTAACAGTCAGGCTCCAGACACTGTGTTAACATCTCAGGCGTCTCATAGCCGTTGTCTATCAAATGGTTTCCCTCTCATTCCCTCCCCCCCCCCCTCCCTGTACTCTGAGAACACCCCGCCCCTTCTTCCCTTCTCCTCCTCCTCCTCCTCTCATCTCCATCCTCCCCTCCTGTCCTCTAAACCAATCCCCCCGTTACCCATCATGCCCCTCTCTCGGCCTCAGGTCCCGCCACGTGGGCGATGGCCACCTCCAAGCCCGACATCATGATCGTCCTGCTGAGCAAGCTGATCGAGGAGGGCGACGGCTTCTACAAGGTCAGTCCTCCTGTCCACTAGAGGGCGCTCTCTCTCAATGTCAAATGTAATAATAATAAAAATAATAATAATAATAATACATTAGACTTATATAGCGCTTTTCTAGACACTCAAAGACGCTTTACAAACTGAAAAGATTGAGTAGTAATAATAAAAAGAAACAAAAGGTAAATAGAAAGAAAGTATAGGGGCCTAATTAAGGAAGTGCTGGGGACACATGGGAAGGGGAGGGGGAGAGGGTTAACTGGTGAAGGCGAGCTTGAAGAGGTGGGTTTTGAGGGCCTGCTTAAATGTTGGGAGGATGTTGGCCTGTCTGATGTGGTTGGGGAGGGCGTTCCAGTGGGACGGGGCTGCGGCTTAAAAGGCCCTTGTAATGAACGGGAAACGTAGCGGAGGTAGACGTCGGACAACAGGCTCGCCCGTTGTTGTCCGATGACGTTACGATGTCGGCCTGTAGCCTCCCGATGTCTCTACCTCCGCCGGCCTCCCCAGGCCTCCCCAGGACTCACTGTGCTGTGTGGTGGCTGTGCTTCGCCCCTCTAGAAGGGCAAGGTGAAGGAGGCGGCCCAGCGGTATCAGTACGCCTTAAAGAAGTTCCCGCGGGAGGGGTTCAGCGAGGACCTGAAGACCTTCAGAGAGCTGAAGGTGTCCCTCCTCCTCAACCTGTCACGCTGCCGCAGGAAAATGAACGTGAGTGACACACACACACACACACACACACACACACATGAATGCTTGCACATACACACACACACACAAGTTAATGCCTGCATGCACACGCACGCACACACACTTTAATGCATGCACACACACACACACACACACACTTTAATGCATGCACATACACACTCTCTCTCTCACACACACACACACACACTGTAATGCATGCACACACACACACACACACACACACACACACACACACACACACACATGAATGCTTGCACACACACACACACCCACACACCCTTGCACCTCCGCTACCCCTAACACCTCAGAGCTAGACACACAGAACGTCAAAGATGTGGAACCTTCCTATACCCCCCCCTCCCTCCCTCCCTCCCTCCCTCCCTCCCCCACAACCACAACTCTCTCTCTCCACACAATAACAATACGCTGTTATCATGGTTCCCCTCGACACGCAGGGATATGCACACCTTCAAACATAATAATAATCACATCTCGGTCACATGGATGATGGCAGCATCAGTTCTCCGCCAGTCTACAGCAGATAGCCCTGCACCGTCGCCTCCCTCTAGTGGGGAGGTAGTGTACTGCGCCCCCCCCCCCCCCATCCTCCAGCCCTAGGCCCATATACACATCCCTGCATCCTCCATCTCTCCTATAGTTTGCTGCTTCGTTTTGCCTCCCTGTGTTTGTACCTACCTGGTCACTGAGGGGACAGCAGTGTGACCCTGCAGGGTGATGGTCTGTCTGTCTGGGGTCTGTGAGGGGTGCAGGGAGGGGGGAGGAGGAAGGGGGGGAGGCGGTGGTTCAAGGGTGCAGCCCAACGGACAGGCTAGGGTAGAGCCAGTGTTGCCAGATTGGGCAGATTTTCCCGCCCAATTGGGATACTTATGATCACACTGGGTGGATTTTAGACTGTGGTTAGGCTGGAAAACAATCCCATCTGGCAACACTGGGTAGGGCCAACCTTAGGACAGTGGGATAGGGGGTTTATATATATATATATATATATATGTGTGTGTGTGTGTGTGTGTGTGTGTATATGTGTGTCAGGGTTCCCGTTAGAAAAAATTGCCGCCGGTCATCGTGTCCGGGAAGATTTCAATTTACCGGACAAACGTGAGATATTCCGGTCATCATATTAAAATATAATATAGCTGTTTGTCGCGGTGATTACTGTTGTGTAGCCTAGCCTATATATGCCGTTTAATGTCTATTTCTCATCCGATACGATTAGATGCGAGCTATATAATATATAATAATATAACATGATTCGCATGCGCGCTATGCCATAATGTCCAGCGCTGAACGCGCCACACTGGGAAATGAACAGACTGCATCGATCAATGAACGGACTCCACATTAAGTTAACTGAAGTCTGTTAAATTGTTTGGAATTAATGTGAGTTTTCTATTTTCTCTTTCCAGTTGTACCCTTTTTTTTATCAATAAAACAACGTCATTTCTATAACCAGGTCTCGCTGGTTGGGAAGGCATTTAGTTTAACTGCCTGTCAAATCATACTTACTCGGACTCGGGAGTACAACTCCTCCTCCGCCTTCACTGTGAGTAAACTGACTCTGAGAATGTCGTCACGTCACATTTTACCGTAATACCCTATATGTTGGTTGAAGTGCAACATCTCAGCTTTCAGGGACAGTTGGAATTTTTTCGATAGCACAAACCGTTTAGAAATTACGGTAATTACAATGTTGGGTGCGGATTTGTGCCGGCGGAGGTACATTTCGGCGCAGAAGGGTTTTAAGAGGGAATTATTTTCACCGGACACTATGACCGAAGAGTTTTAAATTTGTCGGACTTCAACAAATTTTACCGGACAAAGACCCGTAATTACCGGTTAACGGAAACCCTGATGTGTGTGTGTGTGTGTGTGTCTCTGTTGAACTGCGTATTCTCATCCGGTCCAAACATTCTCCGTCCCTCATCCCAGGAGTGTGTCCATGTGTCTGGTGTTTGGTCACATGTATGTGTTTGGACAACAAGACTCCATGTGTCTCACATGACTGTAATATGACTCCTGAATCCTCCCCTCTAACTCTCACATGACTCTGTTTTTTCTGATCCTATGACTCTTCCTTTGACTCCTTTTCCTTATACATGACGCTATGTCATTTCATTGTGTTTATTGATTCTTGCAAAGAAAGGTGTTGATTGGTATTATTGTGTTCTCATCCATGGATGTGTGACTCATCCATAACTGCATAACCTGTCATTTTAAATCCAAGTATGACTCATGTTTGACTCATCACTTTGACTCATGTTTGACTGATCACTTTGACTCATCACTTTGACTCATGTTTGACTCATCACTGACTCCTGAATGACTCATGTTTGACTCATCTCTGACTCCTGAATGACTCATGTTTGACTCATCTCTGACTCCTGAATGACTCATGTTTGACTCGTCTCTGACTCCTGAATGACTCATGTTTGACTCATCTCTGACTCCTGAATGACTCATGTTTGACTCGTCTCTGACTCCTGAATGACTCATGTTTGACTCGTCTCTGACTCCTGAATGACTCATGTTTGACTCATCTCTGACTCCTGAGGGACCCCTGACTCCTCCTGGTGCGCTGGCGAAGGAGAATGACTGTCCCTGCCTGTTGTTGCTTGCAGGACTATGGGATGGCTGAGGAGTTTGCTACCAAGGCGCTAGAGTTGAAATCCAAATCCTACGAGGCCTTTTACGCCAGAGCCCGCGCCAAGCGCAGCAGCAGGTAACCATAGCGACGCTCGGAGGGAGAGACAGGGAGGGGGGGGGGGGGGGGCGCTAAGAGCGAGGCTAGTCGTAGAATCTGTTTGTTTTTTTTTTGCCATGTTTTTCACGCTATTAAACATGTGATTCTCATGTTTACTTTAAACATCTTTTTCCGGTGAGTCACTCATTCTCACAGTCTGTTATGTTGTGATGTTTATTGATGTCCATAGAGGGACAGCGTGTGTGTAGGAAGGACAACCTTCAAACAGCTGGCCTGTCCTTTTCCTCTCGTTGTTTCCCCATGCTGCTCTTTCACTGCATCATCCTCCCTCCACATCATCCTCCCTTCACTGTCCCTCACTCTGCCTCCATGCCGGAGCTCATGCTTACCTCCATCTCAACCGCTCCTCTCTCTCCCTTCTTTTCTCTCTTACGATTCTCCCTCCCCTCTTTCTGTATCCTCTTTACTCTCCCCCTCTCTTTCTAAACGTTTGTATCCCGTTCTTCACCCTTCACAATACTCTTCTTTAACATCCCTCTCTTTCTAACAACAACCCTTCTCTATTCTTCCTGTCCCAAATCCTCTCTTTTCTTTCTCTCTCTTATAATGCTCTCTCCTTTTCTCAACCCTCTCTCTCCCTCTCCCTCCCTCTCCCTCCCCTCTCTCTCTCCCTCCCTCCCTCCCCTCCCTCCCTCCCTCCCCTCCCTCCCTCCCTCCCCTCCCTCCCTCCCTCTCTCTCCCCCCTCTCCCTCCCTCTCTCCCCCTCTCCCTCCCTCCCTCCCCCTCTCCCTCCCTCCCTCCCCCTCTCCCTCCCTCCCTCCCTCCCCCTCTCCCTCCCTCCCTCCAGGCAGTTCCATGCAGCCCTGGAGGACCTGATTGAAGCCGCCCGTCTCTGCCCCAACAACCGGGAGATCCACCGCCTGCTGCAGCGCGTCGAGGAGGAGTGTTGTCAGGTCGCTGAGCAACAGGACGGACTGGACCCGCCCCCCTCCCCGACGCGTGAACAACAGGCCCCTCCTCCTCCCCACCCTCCCTCCTCCTCCTCCTCCGCCCCTTCCTCCCTGGAGCCCCGCCCCTCCGACACGGAGGCGGTTCAGGACCTGTTCGAGGAGGAGGAGGAGGTGGAGGACGATGACGACTACCTGGAACGAGACCTGGTGGAAGGAGGCCACGCCCCCCCCGCCGCCGACAACGCCACCCCGGCCCCCCCCCACCACCACGCCGCCCTGCCCCTCCTCCTCCAGAGCCTGACCCCCTCCCCCGCCCACCGGGACCACCACCACCGCGACCCCCCCTACCTGGGGGGCCAGGCCTTCCCCTCGTCCTCCTCCTCCATGTCCTCCCCGACGCGCCAGGGCTACCACCAGTCGTCCACCTCCCCCTCCCTCTCCCCCACGCACTACCACCACCACCAGCCCCGGCCCAGCCCCCCCCACACCTCCCCCGCCCACCAGAGCCCGCCCCCCTCCTCGTCCTCGTCCTCCTACCACTTCAGCCCCCCTCCCTCCCCCTTACGCCGGGGGGGGGGGGGGCCCCAGTACCGCGCCAGCCCCACCTCGGAGAGCGCCGGAGGAGGCGGAGGCGGAGGGGGGGGTCTCTACCGGCCCCAGTCCGCCTCGGCCCGCTACCAGTCGGACCAGCTGCAGCAGCAGCAGCAGCTCCCGGCCTCCCGGCCCAAGTCCCCCCTCTCCAAGACGGCCAGCCAGCGCTCTTTCCAGCTGCCCCCCCCCCACCAGGCCCACCCCTCCCACCCCCACCCCCACGCCCACCAGCAGCAGCAGCAGCAGGGCCAGTGGCTGCAGCCCGCCAAGGCCCAGATCATCCGGACCAACCAGCCCAGCTCCGCGGTCCACTCCAGCGCCGTGCTGCTGGGCTCCTCCGCCTACAGCCAGGCGGCCCACCACTCCTCCTCCTCCTCCTCCTCCTCCCCCCGGCTGCCCCCGGACCTGGCCGAGCTGGGGGAGGGGATGTACCTCCCGGTCCAGGCCAGCCTCAGCGCCGGGGCGCTCTACTCTCAACACGGAGGAGGAGGGGTGCAGATGGGAGGACCGATGATGATGGAGGACGAGATGCTTCCTCCTCCTCCCCCCCAGCGGCCCTCGTCAGCGTACCGCTCCGGGGTGGGAGGAGGAGGAGGAGGAGGAGGAGGAGGCGGGGGTGCGCGCTACGGGGGCGGCCAGCAGACCCCCCAGATCAGCCGTAGCCAGTCGGCGGCGTACTACCCCCCCCACGTCTCCCCCCACGAGATAGAGCTGCTGGAGAGGCAGGCGGCGCTGGGGTCCCCCCCCCTGGACCCCCACCACCACAGCGGCAACAGCAGCGCCCTCCTCCTCCGCAGGCCTGTCAGCGCCAACACCGCCTCCTCGGGTGAGCCCCACAAACCCCCCCACCATCCCACCGGCGCGCCCCCCAACCGGCCCCTCATCCACTCCCAGAGCGTCAGCCTGCGCTTCTCCCCCTCCAACAGCAGCCTGGTCGGGGGCTCGGCCGCTAATCTAGGCCCAGGCTCCTCCTTCAGGCCCTCGGCCTCCTCCTCCTCCTCCCTCGTCCAGCAGATGGAGATCCCCCTGCAGCTGGCCTACGAGGGAGGAGGAGGAGACTACGACGGTTACGACGGTTACCACGACGACCTCTCTCCCGTGTCGCCGCCGGACAACAACATGCGCATGCTGGGGGGCGGCGGGGGGGGGATGATGATGGGGACCTACCCAGGCGAGGCGCTGCGCGCCTCCTCCAGGAACACGCCGTTCATGGGCGTCATCGACAAGACCCACGGCGGGAGGACCACCACCACCGCCCACCACCAGTTCCTGCCGCAGGCCCCGCCCCCCCCGCCGCCGCCGCTGACGGGGTCCGCCACCACGGGCCGCTCCTGGGCGGTGTCGTCCCTGGACACAGTGGTCGGCGCCCCCAACGCCTCCTCCTCCTCCCCCGCCGGCGGCTCCACCCCCTCGCACCACGGCTACGGCCAATCGCAGCAATCGGCCAATCAGCAGCAGCAGCAGAGCCTCATCAGCCACATCGCCTACTACAACCGCACCAACAACGCCCACAACGGCCATCTCCTCGACAACATCGACGCCGCCGACGACTACTACCACCACCACCACCAACCGCCGCCGCCGCCTTCTCAGACGCCCGCCAACGGCCGGGAGGGGCGGACGACGGACGGGATGATGGTGGTGGGCCGGGTCAGCCAGGCGGCGAGCTACCCGGACGTGAAGGTGGCCAGGACGATGCCCGTGGCGCTGGCCTATCAGGAGGCACAGGAGTACAGCCGGGGCTCCTCCTCCTCCTCCTCCTCCAGGGACCGCTTGCAGACGTCAGGGCCGCCCACCTCCCCCATCAAACCAAAGAGACCCTTTGTAGAGTCAAATGTGTGAAGGGGGGAGAGGGAGGGAGGGAGGGAGGGAGAGAAGGAGGAATAACAGACAGTGTAAGGAGAGAGGGAGAGGAGGAAGAGTCTTTCACAGCCCTGCTGATGTCCTGAGAGGAGGAGGAGTCGTTCAGAGAGGAAGGCGTGCTACAGGAGTACTGTGCTACTGCGGACACACACACACACACACACACACACACTGACACAGTTAACAGCTGTAACAACTCTCCTCTCTCTCATCCTCTACCCCTCTGTCTCGTCACCCGTCGTACAGACCGTGGAAGAAACATGAGGGAAACGGGAGGAAACGCTGCAGTTTGAATCCAACCCCACCAGGGGGCGACACTGAGCCACAGCTTCCATCAGGCTGACTACGCCAGGAGGACCGATGTCAAATAATCACTGTCACACTATGAACTGGGAACCTCCAGACCTCCCCATGGGCGACTCCCTCCCTCCCTCCACTCTCACCCTGGCCCCTGAGTGCTTGTCCTGGGCTAGAAAGAGCTGGGCCCCCCCTCCCCTGGTCCTTGGTCCATCTGGTCCTACGTGTCCCTCGTTTAGAAGAGGAGAGGAGAGGAGAGGAGAGGAGAGAGCGCCCTGGGCCGAGACAACCCTGCCCTCTGCTGTAAACAGAACTAAACCAGTCCTGGAACATTACTTGTACATAGGAAAAACAGCAGCAGCAGCAGCAAAAAGAAAAAAGAAGTAATATTTATCATTTAAGTTATGTTTGTAAAATACTATATAAATATATTATTTCCTTTCGGATTGTATTTTGTGTTTGCTTTTGGGGTTTTGTCATGTTCTTTTCAAGTTTCAAGAGTGACACATGGCAACACAGACCTTTGAGAAGCTTTGAGGCTTTTGGGGAACGGGGAACGTTTTTTTATTCTTTTCCAATAACTTGAATGTTGTTGTTGTTGTTGTTGTTGTTGTTGTTGTTGTTGTTGTCGTCATTGTTTATTCTTCACAGTTGAACGATAAACGGTTTCTGATCAGAGTTGTCGCGCGGACGGTTGCCGTAAAATGTTCCAAATGTTCCAATCCATGTTTTGTCTTTTCTTACGCCACAGAGACGGCTGCACAGATGGCCTCTGCTCACATCTGAGGAGGCGGGCATAGAGCTCCTTCACATCTGAGGAGGCGGGCATAGAGCTCCTTCACAGAGGCTGGCGGAGGTAGAAATCGGACATCCTACCTCCAGATCTCTGCCTCCACCCGCCTCCCGTGAAGTCCCTCTAATCATGAGAGGATCTCATGTAAGGAGCATCATGATCCTCCCTGTCAACCTTTATGCTGAGTCATGTTGTTGTTATTGAGCCAGTCATCTACACAGCATCATTCTGGGAGTTTACGTAAGGTCCAGTCCTTCCCGTGCTGAACGACCCATAAGGCAGAGACTAGGCTCTCCCCCCCCCCCCCCCAGAGACTAGGCTCCTCCCCCTCCCCCCCCCCCAGAGACTAGGCTCCTCCCCCTCTCTGATGGTCTGCTGCCTGTCTGACAGCCTGGCCCCAGCTCAGCTCCATTCCTGTCACACGATCCTCCTCCATGTTGTTTTGGAGAGTCATTCCCCCCCATAGTTACCCTCTCTAGTTACACCCTCTACAACCCCCCCCCCCCCCTCTACCCCACGCTGGCACACTGAAGAACAGACCGTTCTCCTCTAAACATGAACCACTAGAATCTCCTTTGTCCTCATGTTTAATTTTTCTGTCACGTTTTACTTTGAAACGCCAGTGAAGTTCTGACAACTGAGTTTAAGCCACGGTATATATCATACTCGAGGTTATTTATTGATATCCTAGGTTTTTTTGTTCTGTTTTGTTTTTTTACTGTATATTGGAGTGCGTGATGGGGGGGGGGGGTGTTTGGTTATTAATACCAATAGGTTATTTCTTCCTCTGCTCTCATTGGTTCATTGGTTCTGGTTGAAAGAGACCCCGAAGTAAGGCCCGTGGCTGCGGACATAATGACATACTGGAAAGAAATGAGACAGTTGATTGGACGCTCATTCTGTCAATACATGAGGCTAATCCTATCCCTGAGCCTGCTGTCTGGAGGAGGCGGGACTGACAAGTCAACACACTCTTATTGGACTCCCAGATGAACACGAGGCAGAAAATAATGTTTATTTTCAAGAAACTGTTTTTTATAGAGTTCTGTTGTAAATTCCTGTACATGCGGGGCGGCATTCACTTGCATGCTTGATCTCTGCTGACCTACGCTCATATGAACTTGCACCACGTGTGTGTGATACATGTTTGTATAGCGGTTGATCAATATTGATTCTGGTCGATCAATGGCAAGAGGGAAGCAGAGAGAGGGGGGGGGGTGGCGGGGGGGACTTAGAACAAGGGATGTTTATTTCTCTATGAAGGTGAAGAAAGCAAATATTCAGTTTTTCTATTTTGCTTTTTAACTGTTGGGGTTTTTTCTGAGCTTGCTGAGTTCTCTGTACAGGATCTATATGTGAAGCAGGGGAGGCTGGTGGAGGCAGAAATAGGAGGACAACAGGCTCGTTCCACACTCCAGTGAGCCTGTCCTCCGATGTCTGCCTCCAGCAGCCTCCCCTGACGTGAAGTGTTAAATCAGAGGGTTGTCAGAGGAAACGTGGATGCGTTTTGAACCCAGTTAAGCGATTGTGAACTGTCCAATCAAACTGTATGTATGTATGAGGAAATAATGTACTTATTTAAAGATGGCTACCACTTCAGAGAGAAGAAAGAGAAAAACTGTGTGGGGTCGACTCCTTGACTTTCTCCTTTCACACCATCCTCAACTGGTACACACACGCGCACTCCATCCAGCTCTCTCTCTCACACACACACTCTCCATCCAGCTATCTATCTCTCTGTCTCTCTCACACACACACACGCTCTCCATCCATCTCTCTCTCACACACCCTCGCTGCTTCTCTTTGTTTAGTTGAGTCACACTGTAATTACTCAGTGACCACGACATCATGTAATTTGCCCTTGACAAACACAAACACAGATATGTGTGTTCACAGATATCAAACACAGATATGATTGACCATGATGACATATTGACAGAGAGAGGGTGTGTATCTGTCTCTGACACACTCATACTGAATATGCTACATCAAACACCACACGGAGGAGGATGTATTCAACACCAAGTTTATGATTGAGTCATGCATCTTTAACAGTGGTATGAAGGCAGTCAGGAGGTGTTCACTCACACACACACACGCAACATTTAATCTAAGAATGATATCTCATATTTGGATTAAATAAGAGGACTAATACACAGAGTACATCAGACACCATTGACAGTAATATATGTTGATCTAGTTTGTTTCTCTTAAATACAATTTGACACCATTGATTATTTACATCAAACAGAGATACAGTACAACAGATCAGATAAGACCAGACTTCAATAGATGGCACACACTCACACAACTAATATAAGTCCCTTTCTTTCAACAACATGAATCTGGGTTTGAAGACTGAAAGCCTGTTTCCTCTGAAGCTTTGACTACACAGATCAGACTAGAAATACCGGCAGATGTTTCCTGGCATTTGACCGTTCGTGTGAACTGGTCTTGAGGAACACTGTAGCCTAGAAGAGATGATCTGGGCTTCGTTCAAGGTCTCAACCTTCAAATCAAATCAATAAAACTTTATTTGTATAGCGCATTTCTCACAAAATGTGAGAGAGCAAAGAACCTTGTTTCTTTCTGCAACCTTTTGATTGCATATCAGTTATCATAAATGTTTGAGTACTAAGGATAGCCTTCTCTAAAAGGTCGATTTCAATGATATATTGACAATAATAATAGCAATATTCAAAAATAAATAATTAGAATCTCCTATTTTAGAGAGTGCTATTATCCCTCATTTCCTATGGATTAAACCTCCCATAGAACAGGAACAACAACTTTGACGTCGGCTAACGTTGACTATTCCAAGAGTTCAGGGATTGCTGGTGGAGGTAGAAATCGGAGGATGGGCTCATTGTAATGCATGAATGGAATAAGGAATGGTATCGAACACACATTACAATGAGCCTGTCCTCCGATTTTCGACCTCCACCAGCCTCCTTTACGTGAGTTATCATAGTACAATACTTCCATCTCATTGGTTAACTCACCCATCAAGCTGTGTCTGTAACAGACAACAAACAGCCGTGTCCCTGAATGACCCGACAACGTCCTCACACACCTCAAGCTCTTCTCTCACAGGACTAAGGGCAGGTTTCAAAGCCTAACGGCAAAAAAAACACTGCAAGCGTCAACCTCAGCAGCGCGTGTGCGTGGTGGAACTGCTGCGGCTCTCACTGTTGCAGCTTCCACACTGGCTGCGTGTCTTCTGTGGCTCTGACTGCGGAGCTGCTACTGCCAGCCCTATCTTTGTACATTGAGTTTTGCCTGCAACGCGTAGTACGGCACGCGGAAAAAATAGGCGAGAGTCCTAATCTCTAGATGGCGTGCCGCGGCAGCCAGTGAGAGACACGCTTGAGACCCACGCTGTTGTAATGGCGGCTCTAACCCGTTAACATGGGCGCTGAAATGAAACGCACACTCGCTGCTAAGGGTGACGCTTGCGGCGTATTTTCGGCGTAATCCTAGACCGAAAAGCATCTTCAATGGAGATGTTCCTTTGAAAGTAGGATTTAGTCTAGGACTAGGCTTAAACCTCGTCTGTGAACCCGGCCCTAAGAGTGCATTCATGACAAGTCAGAAACCCTCAGAAATACAAGCTCCAACTCTTGTGATTACAAGCGGGAAACTCTCCGAAATACGTCCTCAGAATCTGTGTCTCCAACTTGTAGTTCTGTAACGTCATGGCAACAGGAGAGTAACTGCTAGCGTGGCAGGATTTTAAGAAGCATACGCTAACGGAAAGGGCGGAAATATAACAATAATCTTATTCTAAGCTGTTGAATTACACACTGAGGTTTTGTTTTGGTGCATGAGAGACGTTTTGGAGAGTTGCAAACTTTTGCACAATTGAAAGTTAAAGCGGTTATAACTGGCCAACCGTAGCCATGCATCACCCGGTGGGCGTTCAGGTAGTTTTGAGTTTCCGACCTAAAATTGCTCCGAATTCGGAGGTCAGTCACAGGTGGGAATTCCAGGTTTCCGAGTCGGTCATGAATGCACCATGACAACACGCTCCTCTGGTTGAGTCATCTGACCTGGGGGGTATTCCATCAATGTAGCTAATGGAAAATCCAGGCTTATTTAGAAAAATCTCGCAAGATTTATCAAAAATAAGGCTGGATGTTTTCATAAATCTTGCGGGATTTATCAAAATAAGCCTGGATTTTTCTTTAGAGACGTTGATGGAATACCCCCCCAGGCCTACCTACCAGTGTTACCAGTTTGACTATTATTTGGCACTAATCTCGACAGATCAAAGGCACCGATAACTTTGGCTTGGATACACGCCTTTCATTTCAAGTTTCCTCTACTCCCAGTATATACCTGGACGTCCTAGAAAGACGTCATCTGAACCCACATTCCGGCGTCCCTGAGGACGTCTTTTGGACTCTTTGTTTACTGGGCTGTAATAACCTATCCACTGAGCTTTTTTTTTTTATGAAAGGCTATTTAATTTGAAAGAGATCTAACTGTGGCACTTCAATGGTAATAAAGTACATTGGTTAAGTCAGCTTGCTGTCATATCTCGATTTGGACACAAGGTGGCAGGGTAGTGCAGCAGAGGTGACAGGAGGGAGGGAGGGAGACAGTCCTTGCATCATGGGTAGGTAGAAGGCAGGGGAGGCTGGTGGAGGTAGAAATCGGAGGACGGGCCCATTGTGACGTATGGAATGGTATCAAACACATTTAAAAACAACATTCCTCATTATAGTCCATGCATTACAAGAGCCTGCCCTCCGATGTCTACCTCCACCAGCCTCACCCTGGTAGATGGTGCCCCCAAGCAGTGAGACAGGGTCAGATATGGATCCATTGCGAAAGGCCTAATCTGATCCCTTATGGTGAGGTGGGGCTCGTCAGGGGGCTGGGGGGGAGGGGGGTAGTTAGGGCGAGGTGGGGCTGAGGGGGAGGGGGGTAGTTAGGGTGACGTGGGCCTCATCGGTGGGGGGGTGGGGGGGTAGTGTGACGTGGGCCTCATCGGTGGGGTGGGGGGGGGTAGTTAGGGTGCCGTGGGCCTCATCGGTGGGGGGGGGGGGGGTAGTTAGGGCGAGGTGGGGCTGAGGGGGAGGGGGGTAGTTAGGGTGCCGTGGGCCTCAACGGTGGGGGGGGGGGTAGTTAGGGCGACGTGGGGCTCCCACCCTCCGTCAGGGTCTTGAAGTGCACGGACAGCGCCTCCTCCTCGGGGTGGGGGGGTCGTTTGTAGTCCTCCCGTGTGACTACATATCCCACCAGCACCCCGAACATCACCAGCAGCAGCCCCAGCACGTTAGCCAGCACCCCTTCGGGGACGAACTTGGAGTAGGTGTCCCTGTGGACGAGAGAGGACGGACTGTGTTAATAAAGTTGTTTTTGAATAATAAAAGGGTAATGCAATGAATAAAGCTAAAACACACACAGCTGTTTTAACCCCGGGACCTCTGCAGTGCTTCTCACCAACCAACTATCTGGTGTGTACCAGGTGAGGCTGGTGGAGGTAGAAACCCTAACACTAGAATGAATGAAACACAGAGCAGGTGATAACAGGCATTATAACCCTCACAAGACGCCCAGTAGAGCAGGTTATAACAGGTGTTATAACACTCATTCACACTAAATAGTTTCTCTGTGATAGCCAGCAGACTGGTTATAACAGGTGTTATAACACTCACTTCACACTAAAGAGTAGTTTCTCTGTGATAGCCAGCAGACTGGTTATAACAGGTTATAGCAGGTGTTATAACACTCACGTGATGCTGAAGAGCAGTTTCTCTGTGATAGCCAGCAGACTGGTTATAACAGGTTATAGCAGGTGTTATAACACTCACGTGATGCTGAAGAGCAGTTTCTCTGTGATGCCCAGCAGACAGGTGCTGACGGACATGGCCAGCAGCAGCAGACCGAAGAAGACGTGTAGGGGAAGATAGGCACTCCTCAGCCAGGCGGACCCCCCCGGGAACAGGAAGAAGGCCAGACCCATCAGCCACTGGGACAGGAAGTAGGTAGAGGAGGGTAGGAAGGAAGGAGAGGAGAGGAAAGTGGGGAGTTAGTGGGTTTTATATCAATACTCATCCAACACTCTTTTCTTTCCTTCAAGACAGGTGAAAGGTCTGGATGCGTCCCCGCCTCATATGACCTACTGCCTGGCCTGCATACCAGGAGGTCTACACGTGTGTGTGAGTTTGTCTAGGGTAGGGATGTCGGTGTGTGTGTGTGTGTGTGTGTGTGTTTGTCTACAGTAGGGGTGTGTGTGTGTGTGTGTGTGTGTGTGTGTGTGTGTGTGTTTGTCTACAGTAGGGGTGTGTGTGTGTGTTTGTCTACAGTAGGGGTGTGTGTGTGTGTGTGTGTGTGTGTTTGTCTACAGTAGGGGTGTGTGGGTGTGTGTGTGTGTGTGTGTCTACAGTAGGGGTGTGTGTGTGTGTGTGTGTGTCTACAGTAGGGGTGTGTGTGTGTGTGTGTAGTATACCTCTACCTGTACAATGAAGAATATAAAGGTTGTCATGCCACACCAGCTGTGTAGAGAGTACATGTCAGGGATCTTGGCTTCTCTGTGGAAGTCAAACACAGCCACGATGCCTGAGGACAGACCGGCAGGCACGGTTAACATCACATTCACATTTACATGTTTGGCAGTTCGTGACGTTAGAATTATAAGGTTCTATCTCCATTTTTGTCAAAATTTAGTTTTTTTACATAATCTGATCCATTAGGTGTTTATTAATGCCTGTGTGGTGTTATTTGTAAAATGTTGAAATGTTTTAGTTAGTAATATATAAAGGTTCCATCTCACAAAACATAATGGAATGTAAAAACGTTGACGCTCAATATCTCTGAACTACCCTAAACGGAGATGGAACCTTATCATTCTAAGCTCACGATTTAGCAGACGCCTTATTCCAAAGTGACTTACAAGTGCTATACATTTGACTAAGCAAGTGAATCATCAATCCACCAGTCGAAGGAAAACCTTTTTAAAAAAAAAAATATATATATAGACACTGGAGAAAAGAGAAACAGTACAGGGGGGGCAGTAGAAGTCTTAGGGGACACAGTAAAGGGGAAAAGTGGGTGTCTCAGGAGACGCAGTGCTGGGGGGTAGTAGATGTCTCAGGAGGAGCAGTTAAGGTGTAACCTTAGCACTTGTAACATTAGCACAGGGGAGGCTGGTGGAGGTAGAAATCGGAGGACGGGCTCATCGTCACACATGGAATGGAATGAGGAACGGTATCAAACACACATGATATGAACATGTTATCATCGTTCTTCATTCCGTTCCATGAATTACAATGAGCCCATCCTCCAATTTCTACCTCCACCAGTCTCCACTGCATTGGAACTAAAGCTGCTTTCACATTACACAATAGACGCCATTCGGGTCGTGTGAACGGTTCCCCAATAGCGTTTGACGGACCCAGAGATGATCAGCGATCTCCTGATCAATATTATTACATTTATTTATAGATATTAGATTGTGCTCTATGTCAATTCTACCTATGCCCAAAGTACTATAGTGAAGTCGTTAAATGTGAAAGTCACGCATCTTGAATTTCAAAATCGTGTGCAGCTAAACTCAGTGAAGAGACGGGTGTTGGTTCCCAGGTCTGGGTTGGGGGGCTAAGTCATGTCCTTTATCAGTCTAGCGCAGTGTTTCCTCCAGGATTTTTGCCATTGGTGGCGGGGTGGTCGTCTTTCGCGCGCACAGCGCATAAAATGCGTGCATGCGCATAAAACGCGTGCACGCGAAAACAAATATAATTTCTTAAATAGCGGTTAAGTCATTAAAGCCGAGCAGGTGATTTTATATAGAAGGTGATCAAATACCAATATTGTTATGTACGACAGTATGTCATTGCAGCACTTTGTTGCACTTTACGACGTCACGTTCTGTTAGAGCTTTACGACTGTGTGTGTGTTGTCAGAATGAATGGCAACGGAATGGCAACGGATCTCAGTTTGTATACCTGTGTGGATCTACATTTATTAGCATAACACAAACATAATAAATTAGATAGAACAACCCTGTTCATTAATGTTCATTAATGCTTGAGTTCATGTTCATGTTCGCACTGTTACTGTGTGTGCCAATGCACCCCTGTGATGCTGTGTGTGTTATTGAGACCGTTGGGAGAGAGAGCTCGGGTGAACTAAGAAAGTTGTGTATGAGATAGTTTACAATTAAACGCACAGATTACATGAGAGAAGCTATCTGTCATTATTTCAACCACTGTCCAAGTGGGGATGTTACAATACTTTCGTTTTAGAACGAAACGTTAGCCGCTAGCAGGGTTTTTAGCAGTCACCATTCTTGAGCAAAACATGATACAAACAAACATTCAAATACTCGTGTCGTCTTGATTTTTTTTTCGATTTCAATGTCTGACGCATCATTTGAAAGCTTACCATCTGTAGTTTCAGACTATGTAAACAAACGAAAAATTACGTGAGCAAATGGTTATTATTTATCTGGTATAGATACCACTTCTGCGCCGAATGTACCGCACATCCGCACCCGACATTGTAATTACCGTAATTTCTAAACGGTTTGTGCTATCGAAAAAAATCCAACTGTCCCTGAAAGCTGAGATGTTGCACTTCAACCAACATGTAGGGCCGGTTTCAGAGACAAGGCTTAAGCCTAGTCCTGGACTAAATCACACTTTCAATGTAAAATCTCCATTGAAGATGTTTTTTAGTCTAGGACTAGGCTTAAGCCTTGTCTGTGAAACCGGCCCATAGGGTATTACGGTAAAATGTGACGTGAGGACATTCTCAGAGTCAGTTTACTCACAGTGATTGGCGGAGCGTTCAGGGACACATGCTTTTTTTCAGTTCTCCGGTCATAATAACTCGCTGCCTTTCTGCGCAGCCTGAATCAAAGTGGATTGTCTGAATCATTTGGTGGCGGAGCAAATTCATTCGTGGCGGCCCGCCACCAATAAATGCATATAGAGGAAACACTGGTCTAGCGTTAGGGGTTAGGGTTAGCTCCGTTAGCCAAGAAGGCCCTAACAACATCTGCCCGTGACACACTTCTGGCTAACTCTCATCCTGTTACATAAAGTATTTCATCCTGTTTTCATTTATCTGTGTATTTATCTGTGTCTCTGGCACTGTTTGTTCCTTCGAAACATGATTCCTGTTGACATCCAGAACATTTCACTTGATCTAAATATTTAGATAGAAAGACAGAGGACGAGAGGTAAAAACACAGGAGACAAATTGTGCAAGAGAGAGTGAGTGAGGGATGGATAGTAGAGAAAAGTGAAAAAGGAAAGAAAAAGAAAGAAAGACATTTCTCTCTCACACTCACACAGGCCTTACCGATTATGCTGACGACGAGGGCGAGGAGGTGAATGACACCGTGGAGGATCTTGACGTTGCGTTTGCTTTCATTCCTGAACACCCTGTACACCAGTATGGCTGTGAGGGGAGACACATTCATATTATTATTATTATTCATAATAATACATCTAGGTTAGTCTAGGTTACCATTCATACCAGTTAGTGTAAAATAGACTTTGACTTTACACCTCCACCTTTACAACTTTTGCCCAGGTCTGGTAAAGTCTACAGTCTACAGACTGTGTTGTTACTGGTCACACCATGCCATAAACACACACCATACAGACACACACACATGACATGAGTTTCACAGCAGCATTAGACCAGGAACCTTTCCTACAGAGGTCACCATTGTTTATCTCATGACTTATCTCCATAGATATATATATATATATATAGATAGATAGCTAGATAGATAGATAGAGAGAGAGAGAGAGATTTCAAGATTCAGATCTCAGAGACTTTTTCTTTCATACTGTATAGCCTATATATAAACAGGAAAAGTGTTGTAGTGGAAAAATATCTAATTCTAAGAAACCCAGGCCTCCTTACTTATACAATTATTGGCAAGAGTGTCTGTTCCCTGCGCATCCTGTTATTAGAAGAAAACAAACAAAGAACAATGGTGAGTAAGAGCTTTAAAACGTGTACTAAACCTCAGTGCTCCATGGTAGACAGTATCCTGCATGTGTAGGCATTGCAAAGACGCATGCATGCATAGAACATCGCCATAGTCCAGCACAGACATGAATTTGGCAGCAACAAGTCTCCTTTTGGCCTCAAAGGAAAAGCAAGACATGTTTCTAAAATAAAAACCCAATTTCAACTTCAGTTTTTCCACTAATTGTTGAATGTGAGGCTTAAAGAGAGAGTGAATCATCAATTACAATTCCTAGATATTTGTATTGAGATTACAGACTCAATCTCAGAGCCCTGAAAAGTGGTGATGGATGGAAGGAAGGAGGCAGAACTTATCAACCATATGGGGCGGCTGTGGCGCAGGAGGTAGAGCCGCCGTCTGCGCATGAGCGAGAGGTGAACGGATACAAACTTGCGTTTGGTCTGAGAAAGCTTTCAAGAGATTTTGGCAAATCAATCGAACTGTATAACATTTAAGTTTAAGTGAGTTTTGGTTTTGAGTACCCCGACAGCTTCGTGCTGATCGGGGGCTTCTAAGGACGGACGACATGGCAACAAACACAACGAACGGAATGGACAATGATGAAAGGAATATGGATAAACGGTACGACGCGAGCCTGACGGTGGAAGTGGGACTGGAGCAAGGAAGTAACATTACAGTGATGGAAATGCTAAGAGGAATAAAGGAGGTGTGTGGAAATGTGGAGGGCTGTCGGCCGAAAGGAGACAGGAAATATGAAATGACCCTGTCATCGAGGAGAGGGAAGGACAAGCTGACAGATGGATTCCTGATTAAAAATGTAAGGATAATGGGAAAGGACTTGGCAGTGGATGAGATGGTGGTCTCGTTATTGAATCTCCCGGTTTATTTGAAAGACGACGTGATCAGGCAGAGGCTGGAGTCGTGGGGGGTGAAAGCGGTGTCACCGATCAAGAGAAGGACATGGCCGGGAACGGACATAGCAGACGGGACTCGATACATGAAAGTGAAATTCACAGAAGAGGTGAGGTCTTTGCCGTACTCTACGAAGTTTGAGACCCTGGTTAGAGTGGATCACTTTAGGGTGATTCACGATAAGCAAGTAAGGGTGTGTAGGCTGTGCATTAAGCCAGGACATGTATTGCGAGAATGCCCGGAGTTCGTGTGCTTTAAATGTAACAAACGAGGACATTATGCACGTGAATGCATTGGAAGGAGAGGAGGGGATGGAGGAGAGAGAGTGAGCAGTGGTGAGGAGGAGGAGGTGGTGGAGGTGGAGGTGGAGGGGGACGAAGAAGAGGAGATGATGGGAGAGGAGGAAGAGGAGGTGGTGGAGGAGGAAGAGGTGGAGACACAAGGAGAAGGTGGGGAAAGGAGCCATGAATACGTAACGGAGGGAGGAGGACAAGCTGAGGTGGTGGAGGAGACGCAGTTGGAGCCGGAAGTGGAGGGAGGAGCGGAGGGGCCTGGTTCGGTGGAAGTGGAGGGTAAAGAGAGAGAGGAGATTGGAGCCAGCTTCGATAATGCTGTAAGAGATGGAGAAATGGATGAGGCAGGGCCTTCAACAGAGGGCGTGGGAAAAAGAAAAGGTTCCGATGAAGGACTATATGAGGATGTACAGAGGGTGAGGACAAGATCGGGAAGGGATGCAAAAGCACGAGGGAAGAAGACCAAGGTGGCTATAGGAAAATGACATGGGGGTGTATGTGTTCCTTTTTTTTTGTATCGTGACTATGGTCAGGGTTGTTGCTGTCAACACAAATGGACTCAGAGATAGGAAGAAGATGGAGCTTGTGTTGGCAGCATACAAGGAGGAAATCATATGCCTCCAAGAGACACATTGGACAGAGGACATAATGGAAGAGGTAAGAAGGAGGTGGAATGGACAAGTGTATGTAAGCAATGGAACAGTGTACGCTTGTGGGGTGGCTATTTTGGTAAAGAATGGGGTGGTGAACAATGTAAGGAACATAATGAATGACAATGAGGGAAGGGTGGTGGGAGTGGGGTTTGAATATCAAGGGATTGAGTATGCACTGTATTGTATATATGCACCAAATGTGGATAAATATAGAAACGTTTTTTTTTAATCTTTGAAAGAGAAATGTGTTGGGAATTGTATTATGGTTGGGGATTATAATGTGGTGGTGGATAGGTTAGATGTAACAAGGGGGGTGACATTTAGGAATGATCCGTCACGCCCAGTACTGCTAGACATGATGCGCACAAGAGGAATGGTGGATATATGGAGGGAGGGGCACCCTGATGCACAGGTTTTTTCAAGGAGACAAATGGTGATGGGGGTTTTGAGACAATCAAGGATCGATTTGTGTTTAGTGAAGAGGGAGGTGAGGCACCTGGTTGGAAAGGTTGAGTATCGGTTTATGGCCTTTAGTGACCACGATGCTCAGTCTTTCCAGCTAGGTGCGGGGAACGTAGGGGGAGGAGGAGGGACATGGTGCTTTAAGAGGGACAAGTTTGCTCAAAGATATACGTTTTGGGGTGATAGTAAGAGAGTGTGTGAGTGTTGCTATGGAAGACCAGATGTATGAGAGTGATGTGTGTGTGTGGTGGGAAGGGATGAAGGATAAATTAAAAGCTGTAATAATAGTATTTGCAAAACGGAGAGGGAAAGAGAGGGTGAGGGAGGAAAGGGATTTGCAGAAAAGGTTAGCAATAGAACAGGAGAGAGTTGATAATATTCCAGGGCATGATTTAACAGAGTATTTGAGGGTGAGGGAAGATTTGAGGGAGTTAGAGAAGAGAACGTGTGATGGTGCTTTAGTAAGGAGTAGAGCAAGGTGTGGTTGAGGGAGAAAGGAGTACAGCATTCTTTTTAGGTTTAGAGAAGAGACAGAAAGAGAAAGGGAAAATTAAGGAATTAGAGAATGATAAAGGTGAAATAATAACAGACTTAGTGGGAATAATGGATACTGTGCAGTCACTTTATACATCTGGGGGTGTGAATGAGGAATGTATGAATAAAGTATTAGAAACAGTGGAAGCCAGGGGGACAGAAGAAGAAGGGAAAATGTGTGATGCAGATCTAAGGGTGGAGGAGGTTAAGACAGCCATCATGGGGTTAAACCTAAACAAGAGTCCGGGTTCGGACGGGTTGACGGCTGAATTTTATAAAGCATTTGTTGACATCCTGGCTCCTATATTGTGCAGAGTGTATATGTGTATGGGGAATAAAAGGGTGGTTCCGGACTCTATGGGCTTGGGGGTGCTCACTTTATTGTATAAGGGTAAAGGGGACAGGAACAGATTACAGAAGTATACAGCATTATCATTACTTAATTGTGATTATAAAACCATAGCAAAAGTATTAGCTAATAGATTGAATGAAGTAATGAAAAACATGATTGCACCCACCCAGGCCTATGGAGTCCCAGGGAGGGATGTGGCAGAGAATATGTGCACATTAAGGGATGTTGTGAAGGACATGAGGGAGGAAGGGGGTTTATTGTTATCTTTGGATAGGCTTTTGACAGGGTGGAACATGTATTTTTATTGAAAACAATGGAACATTTTGGGATTGGGACTGTTATGAGGGATTGGATTGAATTGTTATATAAGAATGCTAGAAGTAAAGTAAAGATAGATGGATTATTGACTGACTCCTTCCCTTTGGGTACATCAATAAGACAAGGGTGTCCACTGTCAGCATTGCTATATAGCATATCTGTGGAGCCATTGGCAGCTTATATTAAGCAGGAGAAAGAAATTAAGGGAATAAATATGCCGGGGGGAGGAGTTAGCATAATCCATCAATATGCAGATGACACGACATGTACTGTCAGGGATGTAAATAGTGTGAACAGAATAATGGGGTGTGTAAACATATATGGAAAGGCTTCTGGTGCAAAAGTGAATGTTGACAAGTCTGAAATGTTGTGTATAGGGGGAGTGAATACAGACAATTGATTTGAAAATTGTAAAGGGGATGATAAAGGTGTTGGGGATATATCTTGGAGAGGATGACAGGGAGGCTGTTGATTACACATGGACAGGGGTTTTGAATAAAATAAGAACAACATTGAATTATTGGAAGCAAAGGAACATGAAACTGAAGGGAAAAGTTGTAATTGTTAATGCACTGTTAATGTCAAAATATGTTTATGTATTAGGTGTATTGAATGTACCAGAGTGGGTTCTAAAAGAAACCAGGATGTTAGTGTCAGATCTTTTGTGGAGAGGAAAGGGGGTTAAAATAGCGTATGATGTACTAGTAGCAGATTATGATAAAGGAGGGTTGAAACTGGTAGATTTGGAGGTAAAGATGAGGGCAATGAGAGTCAGAACAGTCAAAAGGTTTTTGTATGGGGACTCGGAAGGACATGGATGGAAAAGATACTTTAGGGAATGGGTACATAGATGTGGGGGGGGTGGGGATTATGGGTTGTTGATGTGCTTTAAAGCACGGATGTATGATAGGGTGCCGGAATTCTATAAAGAGGTGTTTAAAGCCTGGGGTAGTTTTTTGCCTGGGGTAGGATATGAGTGTGAGAAGAGAGGGGAGATACTAAATGTCCCAGTTTTATTGAACCCGGTAATAAGAAGAGAGGGGAAAATGTTAGAGTCTAGGAGTTCTTGGAGGGCAGGACTGATTAGAGTAAGGGATTTTAGGTATGAGGTAGTGCCAGGGTTCCTATCAGAGCAGGCAATTATAGAAGTTGTTAGGGAAACAGATGAGGAGATGAGAAGGGGAGAAATAGTGAGCATGTATAATAAAATAAAGCAGAGTATACCAGGGGAGTGGGTGAGGAGGTTAGATAGGGAGTTAAGAGGGAAGGAGCAAACAGAGTGACCTAGGTTAAGACTAGGGAAAGGGGAAACAGTGTGGGACTTCTCAGCTGTTACGGTGAAGGAGTGCTACTGGGCACTGTTGGAGAGTAGAGTGAAGGAGCCTGCGGCAGAGAAGGTGTGGAGGCAGGTGTTCCCAGGATTGGAGGTGAAGAATATATGGAGGAATTTATTTTTGAAATATAATAGTTTAGAATGTACACATTTTGATTTTATGCTCAGGCATAACAGGGTTTATACTAAGGTGGTGTTGCATCAGGTAGACAGAACAGTTTCGAGGGAGTGTGATGTGTGTGGGATACAGGATGAGAACTTAATGCATATGCTTTTTGAATGTAGAGAAATGAAGGGATTTGAAGAAAGGTTGAAAGGACTAGTGAAGAAGCACTGGGGGGTGGAGGTGGTGGGGATGCAGGAGTGGAGGAGGATGGTGGTTTTTGGGGTGGAGGGAAAGAGGAGGGGAGTGAATATATGGTGTTTAAATTATGTATTATCACAGGCTAGGTATGCAATTTATTTGAGGAGAAATTTAGCAAGATTTGAGGGAAAGTGGATAACGGTGTGGAAAGTCTTTGAGGGATTGGTCAGGAAGAATGTGGGACTGATGCACAAGACAGGGCAAAAAGATTTAGAGAAGTTGTTTATTAGGGATTGTGGGTTTATAAGGGTGGGGGTGGATTGAGGGTTGGAGTTTGATTTAGATTTTTGAAGATGTTTTTTGTTTTTATTGTTGCATTCATTTGTTATTGATTTATGTTAAAGGGTTATTTTGGTTATGAAGGACTGACTGAATAATAGATGGATTTATCTCATACCAAAATGGTATGGGTGTGTTTAGTTTTATTTATTGGTTTTTAAATTTATTTTATTTGAATTAGAATACAATGAAGGCTATAAAATTAACATGTATGAATATGTATAGCTATGATTGTATTTAAAAGAATATTTTTATAATAAAATAATTTTAAAAAAGAGCCGCCGTCTAATGATTGCAAGGTTGGCAGATCGGCGGTTCGAGCCCCGGCTGGCCACATGTCGAAGTGTCCTTGGGCAAGACACTGAACCCCACATTGCTCCCAGTGAGCGGGGCCGGCGCCTTGCATGGTAGCTTGCCGCCATTGGTGTGTGAATGTTTGTGTGAATGGGTGAATGAGAGGCCGTTGTAAAGCGATTTGGATAAAGGCGCTATATAAGTGCAGTCCATTTACCTGTTGTTATCAACTGTAAATGGTAGAACATTATGGTCGCTGTGGTTACAGTGTGACTCAACTAAACAAAGAGAAGCAGAGAGGGTGTGTGTTGGGAGTTGCATGTGTGTGTTGGGGGGAGGGTTGTTGAAGCAGAAAGGGTGTGTGAGGACACACACACACACACACACAGACTGGGTTTGGTCATACAGGGGCATGTCATTATATAGGATCCTCATACAGTATATGTCATTATATGGAAAGAGTAATGCATTCATTACTTAAACATCTCAAAAACATCTCTTGTGGTGACGGTGACAGCAACAGCTAACCACCCCAGGGCGTCATGTAGGATCTAGCCTGAAGCCTCCCCTATCATCAACCTGAGACACCTAACTCTTTGAGGCAACCTTAGGCAACCTGAGACACCCACCTACCCCCCTCCAGATCTCACCCACTCCAGCCCCCCCTACACCTCTCACCCTCCATCCACCCACCTACCCCTCTTACCCCCTACACCTCTCACCCTCCATCCACCCACCTACCCCTCTTACCCCCTACACCTCTCACCCTCCATCCACCCACCTACCCCTCTTACCCCCTACACCTCTCACCCTCCATCCACCCACCTACCCCTCTTACCCCCTACACCTCTCACCCCCCCTCTACCGACCTACCCCTCTTACCCCTCCAGCCCCCCCTACACCTCTCACCCCTCCAGCCCCCTCTACACCTCTCACCCTCCCTCCACCCACCTACCCCTCTTACCCCATCCACCACTCACCCCCTACCCCCCTCCACCTCTCACCCCCCCTCTACTACTGGCTTAGCTGTGTGTGTGTGTGTGACATCTCTTACATGTGTTCCTGCCATCCTAACGACGCCAGGGGCTCTCTCCTCCCAGACCGCCACACACAGCTCACTCTAACTCAACACTAATGTCTAAGTGACCTTTCAGGTTTATTGTCCTAATTGTATTGCCGTAGCAGCGTTTGGAACCCGGGGATGGGGGGCTGCAGCTGAGGTGATTAGCGAGATAACGAGCATCTGGTAGGCGTGTTGCTGCACCCAGATGGGACCAGAGTACTGTAGCCCCTACCCACAGACACACACCCCCCCACCCGCACACACACATAGAACATCTGTTCCAGTTCTGTGGGCCAACAGTGCATCGATCGCCAAAATGAATGCGATGAATGTCCTACAGGAGAGACTAGTTACAGAGCTACAGTGGAGATGCGGTAGACCTGGGGAGGCTATTGGAGGTAGAAAATCGGAGGACGGGCTCATTGTAATACAATGAATGGAATGAGGGATGGTATCAAACAGACGATTTCTACCTCCACCAGCCTCCCCTGTTGCAGACAGCATCATCAAACCGCCAGCCTCCCGTAGCTACCACCAGCCTCCCCTAGCTACCACCAGCCTCCCCTAGCTACCACCAGCCTCCCCTAGCCTCCACCAGCCTCCCCTAGCCTCCACCAGCCTCCCCTAGCCTCCACCAGCCTCCCCTAGCCTCCACCAGCCTCCCCTAGCCTCCACCAGCCTCCCCTGTTGCAGACAGCATCATCAAACCGCCAGTCTCCCCTAGCCTCCACCAGCCTCCCCTAGCTACCACCAGCCTCCCCAAGCCTCCACCAGTCTCCCCTGTTGCAGACAGCATCATCAAAGACTGAGAGAGTGTTGTAGCCCTGCTACCTGAGAAGGATCTGAGGGAACAGGGAAGACTCTGTCTTCTGACCTACTTCCTTAACCGAGGACAAAAGCCTTCATTGGTTCTAAGCCTCTTGGGATTCTTAGGAAAAAAAACTAAAACTTAGTTTTGAGTATAATTCTGTGAATCTCACAAAAACTCTCTGGAAAAGTAAATTTCCCTTACAACTTGTTACAGAGACACGTGTACACATGCGCGCGCGCACACACACACACACACACACACACACACACACACACACACACACACACACACACATAAATGTCTGGAAACAAATGAAATCTGTGCTCCTCCTGCTCTAACAGAGTGAGTGATCTCTTCCTGTTGCTGAGAGCGCCGCAGGGCAGGTGGCTGGGTCTCTGTGCAGCGTTAGCTTAGCATCACGCTAATCCAATAGGTCACAATCTCCCCCCAAGGCAAACAGGGCTGACACCACACTGACCACAATGGCTCTGAGAAGACACACTCAGCTCCCCAGCTGGGCATCAGTGTGTGTGTGTGTGTGTGTGTGTGTGTCTGTGAGTGTGTAATTGTGTGTGTGTGTGTGTGTGTGTGTGTGTGTGTGTAATTGTGTGTCTGTGTGTGAGTGTGTAATTGTGTGTCTGTGTGTGTGTGTGTGATTGTGTGTGTGTGTGTAATTGTGTGAGTGTGTAATTGTGTGTGTGTGTGTGTGTGTGTGTGTGTGTGTGTGTGTGTGTGCTTAGCCCCGAAATATTTGATTCCCTGTTTGTATAATATAATTTGTGGAACCAAATAAAGTATTCAAATGTGTGTGTCTGTGTGTGTGAGTGTGTAATTGTGTGTGTGTGTGTGTGTGTGTGTGTGTGTAATTGTGTGTGTGTGTGTGTGTGTGTGTGTGTGTGTGTGTGTGTGTTTACTGACCGTCTCCATAGAGGAAGACCAAGCCCAGCACCATACAGAGAGGGTGGACGTTGAACTCCTGAGCAGACCCGTCCCAGGCGTAGCCCCCGCGGTAGTGACCCATCCACACCCCGGTGATCACCACACAGGCCAGGCCCAGCACCTGAGACCCCCCCACATACCAGGGTAGAGCCCCCAGGCCTCGCACCGAACGCTGGGGACTGTCCTCCATAGTCTGGGATGAGGAGGAGTGGGTGGAGAGAAAGGGGAGAGGGTAGAAGTAGAGGAAAGAGAAATACGTTTAATCCAGGAAAGACATTATTATAAGAATATTAATACCATATTCTCAGGGTTCAGGCCAGAAATATTGGAACATTTTTAATATAATGACAATATGCATGCTGCAGACAATTGTTTTTTTGACGATAACGTCCGTCACGTAGAGCTGTGGAACAGAGAGAACTAGCGCTGCTTCTACCGCCCGTGACGTCGCGCGTGTGAGAGAACGAGACAACGTCTCGAAAACTTGTAGGCTTCTATATCAAGTCACGGACACGCTGGTTGCATGCGTAAAAACTTGGCATTTACTCCCGAAGTTCATGCCCAACTCACTCTATTCTAATGGACTCACAGCTGTGGAACAAACAGTCGCAGTTCGGAGCAGCAGTGTTGCACTGCCTGTGTCAACAACATCCAACTGCACTGCGCAGAGGAGAGGAGACCTGTTCCAAAAACAAATCATCGCATCGCACCGTTTGCTATATTAACAGCAACTGCTTCTATATGACCAAGTATCTATCATATCACCTGTATATATGACCAACTACCTGAGACCTGGAGAGCGAGAGTTCACACGAGTTCGACCTACCGTAGCGTGAGAGACGAAGTGAAAGAAAGTCCCTCTGCAGGTCCGGGGGTGGAGATCCTTGTTCCACGCCTAATGGGTGTGTGTGCGTGTGTGTGTGTGCGTGTGTGTGTGTGTGTGTGTGTGTGCGTGCGCGCGTGCGCGTGCGTGCGTGTGTGTGTGTGTGTGTGTGTGAGAACCGGTAGCGCTCGAAACTGCTGCTATTATTATAGCCTAAGCCTATTGAAGAAACCAACCCCGTCCAACGCCATATCAGGGGTCTCTCTGCCTCGATCCTAGCAGGATGATCGTGCTCTCGTCAACAACAACAAAAAGCGCTGCTTTTAAAGGATGACACGTCGGGCTGGTGGAGTCGTGACGGCGACAGTGGCGCAGCTAAAGTTGACAGATGAAAAGCAGAGCCACTCCTCCTCCTCCGTCTGTCTCATGTTCTCCATGTCCCCATTCAATCACCATCACATCTCCCACCGGGGAGGAGCACCGGAGAGAGCCGTGTCTAGGGGGAGGATGACGGCCGCTGCCTAAACGACCAGAGGTCTGTTACCTTGGCGACGGGACAAGGGGGGCTGTGCCAGCGTGCGTCCTTCGGGGACTCGTGGCAGAGAATCCAATCAATTAATTAAAAAGCCATAATGACCAATTAGTTGACTGCATTTATCGCTCCGACGTTTTATTAGATAGGTCTAGCGGTGCAGTGGTCTAAAATGACATTTACATTTGAGACATTTAGCAGACGCCTTTATCCGAAGTGACATTGCAAACGCAATGTTATTATGTCGCCCCCCCCCCTCCCCCCCGCCTAAATCTACTGGTGTTTTGTACCCCCCCCCCCCCCCACCATGACCACACACTGTACATACTTGTTGTTTTGTCCCCCCGCCCGAACTACCCATTGTACATATTATATGCCTGTCCCCCTGCCCGAACTACCCACTGTACATACTATGTGTTTTGTCCCCCGCCCCCACCTGTGGTGTATGTCCCCACCTGTCCTACCCGCTGTACATACCTTATGTTTTGTTGTATTGTTCTTCCCATGTTGGATGTATGTTTATCTTGTAGATAGTACTAGTTATTTGTCTGTATTATCTTGTAGATAGTACTAGTTTTTTGTCTGTCTTACATGTAACGATTAATTGAGTATCAAGGACCCCAATTGAAATAAGCCAGTGGCTTTCTTGGGTTTTTATCCTGTTAGTTGACCTTGTATGTAATATGTACTTTCATGTACCTACTTCTGCAAATCTTCTAATAAAGTTTTCAATCAATCAATCAATTTCACTTACGACAAGTATATCTGCCTAAAGTAAGTGAATAATCGTACACGTCATCAGTCATCATAACAAAAATAAATCTATGCTAGGACCAGGGGGGATTTCCATCAACATCGCTAAAGGAAAATCCAGGCTTATTTTTTTTATATATCTCACATTTCCACCAGCCTCTGGTTACATAAAGGTTCAATATATATATATATATATATAAGCCTATATTTATTTATTTTTAAATGTATTGAATAGGTCTGTCTAGGTTTTTATGATGGTCTCATATGGGTCATATTGAATTATTTTATTCCTGTACATTCTTCTGAAAACATTGTTGATTATTCTGTATATTGTGAATCTCTTTGAAATGTCTGTTGTGATTATTATAATTATGTATACAGATTATTATGTATATAGAGAATCTAATAACCGAGAGGGGAGCCAGCTGTGCAGCCTACTATACTATGCCATGCCATGCCTGTCATCTGTTTTATTTGTTTATGATCCAGTAAAGACCCGGAGACCCTCCAGTTCTGCCTCCTCCCCCTTTTCTTCCCCAGTGCCAGAACACAGAGCATCCCTCCATCACTAGGTGGTCATCCCTCCATCACTAGGTGGTCATCCCTCCATCACTAGGTGGTCATCCCTCCATCACTAGGTGGTCATCCCTCCATCACTAGGCACAGCCACCGGTCACACTTGATCCCTATGTCTGTGTGAACTATAGATTTTTAACAATAACTGTGGAACAGGTTCTAGAAGGCTATTTGTTTTTACACATTTCAAAGAATCCATTGTGAAAGACAAAGCAGCAATGATGGATATGGTCTGGATAGAGAACAGTTCAATAGGCTCCCGGGTGATTAGGACTATCTGTGGCATGGGGGCCTTCTGTTCAAGTAAGATATCAAATTAGCTAAATACAATGAGTCTAGACTAGTCTAGTCAGATAATTCAAACAAACCATCTGTGGGACACATGTATGCATTTTGACATTATTGCTTGATTGATCGGTAATCAGATGAGATGAGATCTTGAATAAACTAATCAAATAGGAGTCATTGCTCCACATAATTGTTGATTGACCACTTTCTCAAACGACCCACATGAGGGAGCCAGAGACCAGGAATCCTATTTGTGACTAGTCTCACTAATGGTCTCACTCGTCAATTTATGAGCTCTATGAGCCCCTCCAATCTGGCTTCAGATTACACCACAGCATGGAGACCGCCCTCATTAAGATCATCAACGATCTCCTCATCGCTGCTGACTCTGGCCACTTCAGCATTATCATCCTGCTGGACCTCTCTGCAGCCTTCGACAGTCTCCCACACTGTTACGACCCTTTAGTCTAGGGAACTAGCGTCATGTGTGTCAACATGTTGCAGCGATACTGCGGTGCGGTCTAAACAGAAAAAAAAACTACAAAGGCGGAATAAGACTTTATTAAATTACAAGAACACGCACAAGGAAACCAAGTATGGAAGCATAATAGACTTAATTCAAATGCTAATGCAATATGAGATTGCAATTGCATGTTCCACTTTTGCATGCATTCTTTCAGACAATATTCAAATTCAAATGCAATTCTAATGACTTGCATTTTCATTTTCATGTACCTGATGTGCACATTCACTGTCAATATTAAAATTATAATGCAAAGCCATTTGACATTTAATTTTCAGTCATGCGCTGCTTTGTAGCTGACAAAGTTCATTCTAATGTGAAAATTACTATGCAATCCCAAAATAGCATATTCATTTGCCACTTTTGCCTGCGTTATTTGAGTCAATATTCAAATTGTAATGCAATAATGTGATTAGCAATTGCATTTACATGTTCTAGGAAACACATCCGCTTTACAGCTGACAAAATTCAAACTCTCTATGCAATTCTCATGTTCTACCGGCCTGTCAGTCATTCTCTGGGGGCAGGACAATGTTTAACGCGCCGACCGGAAATAGCGGCAATTCCCCCTATCACCAGAATGATCACGCCCCTTTTTGGGTGATAGAAGTGTAGAAGTTTGACTGGCGGTCAATGGAAATATCTGGTCTTTGCTACTTTAATCCGATAAAACTCGCGAGTATCAATGCTTAATTGAACGGAAAGTCCTATCTATCCGATTCAAAGTGTTTTAGCCTTCCCCCTTTCCACTGGTAATAAGGAATTGGCAAGAATAGATCGATATAAATAGATCAACATAATGCAGCACTATCATGCACAGATCAGCCTTAAAACATGTAACGTTAGATATATAACGGAGCAATGTATTTCTACGGAAAGGCTGACTGACGCGGCTCATTCAATCTCCGCATTCGTTATAGATACGATTGCAGCAGCGGGTGAACTCCCGGTTCATTGAGTTTAAGGTTAAAAGCATAACTTCTCGGGGTGTCAGCGCGGTGGTTAAGGGCTCAAAATGACCGTATACCGATGGTGAAGTTAGCAAAGGAGTATTGTGATTGTACCACCTCCATAGCCGGTGTTATTCACGGGCAAAGACGGTGCATAATAGCGATTTTTGTGTTATGCTTGTTGTAAATAAAAGTTATATGATGCATTGAAATGACATTAAACTAAGATAATACGATGGTCAGCATAATTTTTCGAAAGGTTCCTGGTATCGAAGGGTAGCTAAAGAAGCGACCGGAACCGACCGGAACCGACCCAGGCCGACAAATGGAAAAGCGCCAAAGAAGCAGGCCAGCCCGGGCTGACCCGGGTCAGCCCTCTAGTGGAAAAGCCCCATATGAAAACCGTAGTGCTTTTTAGATATTAGGAGCCCAAATCCCATGGCCAGTTAGGCAAACTATTATATAGTGTCGTTGCCGATCAATGATCGACGTCGTTATATAGAGAAAATTAATGAAATAGGGGTTGATTCATCAGTGCAGTCATACGTCATCTCCCTGTCATCAGGGATTTATAGTTCTTCATTTGATTTGCCGTGTAAATCCCCAGATGAGTGTTACATTAGTTTTCTTAAGATAGGATAATGAATAAATCTGTTCAATGGGCATTTGCCTACTGTTAATCAGTGCCTACTGTTAATCAGTATTTAGCCTGTATGGTGTATATGAAGATGTTATAGCTAGCTAGCTACGATTTATCATGAAAATAATGAACAGCAAGCTAGATCCAAAACTAGGGCCGGTGGAGGAGGGCAAGTGTCACATTGGACAGACTACCAAAACAGAAAAATAAAGTCTTAACGACAGCAAAAGTGATGGATGTCAGAAATAGCCTACATTACCTGAAAATTCAATAAGGTACTTTTATATGACAGGATATGGGTTGGGGTTATATGACACCTGTAGCGAGATAGATAGATAGAGACAAAAGTAAAAAGTCGCTGAGAGACGCAAGCAGGGTCTGGGCTGGTAATTGTATGACGCGCCAAACAATCCGCTGAGATGAAAATTACGTTTTAGAACATTAATTGAATAGAACAATCAAACTTGGCGACGTACAAAAATAATCCATAAGCGATCAAAACCAGAAAAATAACAAACAATGCGTAGCCTATAGAATATGCGTATAATGCGGCCAACAAAAATACATCGCTCCCCTCTCTCTCCACTACCGCCATGCAAGGTGCGCAGGTGCTTAAATTACCTTGCAATATCACCCCCCATAACCATATGACTTCTCAATACGGTGATCAAGGCAATAAACAAACAATCAAAGTAAACTCACAATAAACCCATTAGCCTGTTATACTAAATACCCCCTAAATCATATTCATGCCTCCTACAACACCTCAGGCCTTTGGGTCGGGTGGTTCATCCACAAGCATGGAGGCAGACTGAAAGGACACAGGGGTAGTGGTGGTCTAGTGGATAGTGAGTTGGACTTGTGATCGGAAGGTTGTGAGTTCAAATCCCGCCTGAAGCCACACCACTACTAGTGTGCCCTTGGGTAAGGCACTTAGCCCTCAGTTACTCCAGGGGGAATGTCCCTGTAATTTGTAATTGTAAGTCGCTTTGGATAAAAGCGTCTGCTAAATGGCAAAAAAAAAAAAAAAAAAAAAAGGACACATTCATTGCCTCTTTCATAAATGTTCTCCATATAACGACGTCGATCATTGATCGGCAACAACACTATATAATTGTTTGCCTGACTGGCCATCGGATTTGAGATCCAAATATCTAAAAAGCGATACAGTTTTCTTATTTTATCGGATTAAAGTAGCAAAGACCACAAATTTCCATTGACTGCCAGTCAAACTTCTACACTTCTAGCACCCAACAGGGGACGTGATCGTTCTGATGACAGGGAGATTACGTATAACTGCTTTGGAGACAGACTGAAAGGACACACATTGCCTATTTCATTACTTTTCTCCATACTGTATAACGACGTCGATCATTGATCGGAAACCACACTATGTAATAGTTTGCCTAACTGGCCATCGGATTTGGGCATCTAATATCTAAAAAGCAATACCGTTTTCTTATTTGATCGGATTAAAGTAGCAAAGACCAGAAATTCCCATTGACCGCCAGTCAAACTTTGCCTACTTTTAAATGCAAAAAACGGCTTGTCTTTAGCTCAAACCGTTTTCGAATTATGAATTTCTAAAGAAGGTATGATATTTGGCCACCGGCGCTCCCGTGCTGCTGAGAGGGTTACGTTTAACTTAAAATAGTGAAAAGAGGACGAGGGAGACTAGTTTTCATTTGGTGCTGTAGTAGAGTACAGTCTGTAGAGTAGATTTGTCTATTTTTTGGCTGACGATCTCTTGGTTTGCTCACTTCTTCCTGATGAAATTACATAAGTATCCATATTTTTTCTCATGCTATAGCCAGATAAAAGTATCAACCCACCTGTCAAAAGGCACCAGAATACACGAAATCTACTCTGACTTATTTTATTATTTTTTTACAAAAAAAGTATTATCATTGTTGTTATTTGTATTTTGTACTGTGCAGCCAAAAAGGCTATCGTAAATCTTTGAGCAAGTAACGTTATAGTAAGTAACGTATATTATTAGTTTACTCAAAGATCTACGATAGCGTTTTTGGCTGCACAGGGTTGCCAGATTTCTAATCTAGCACGACTGAATGACCAGCCAAATTGTACACACGTTGTATAGACACTGTCCACTGAAAACCGGACATCTGGCAACCCAAAATGTATATTTACTCTACTGTACGTTAATTTACCGGTAACGTCACAGCCAAAATGGATGACGAGAAGCTCATCACTTTTATTCAATGCCACAGGGAGCTCTTCGACCTCAGCTACGAACTGTACAAAGATCTGATAAGAAGAGACCAATCTTGGAGAGCAATTTCTGTTGCGATTGGATTCTCTGGTAAGTTAGCTAAGTAGCTACTTCAGATAACTAATGTTAGCGTGCAGCTCTCACTCAGACTAGCTAAGTAGCTAGCTACCTCAGATAACTAACGTTAGCGTGCAGCTCTCACTGTATCTTGTAGAAATTGTGGAAGCAAGGCAAGCAATATTAGAGCCTATGTCAGCCTGCCTGGTCCGACTTCGGTGGTGTGAATTGAGAATCGAATGTTGTCGTGCGACAATATCGCATCGCACGCCATGTGCATTGGGATGCAATTCTATCGTAGAACGTTGTCGTGCGACGTCGCATCGCACGCCGTGTGCATTGGCCTTAAGAAAACAGAACCCATGGTTGTGGCACCCAAGGTGCTGCTCCGGAAGGCTGGTGACTTCATCCTCGAGGTTGACGGAACATCCTGTGTTCTATTGGAACGTCCTGTGTTCTATTGGAACGTCCTGGGTTCTGTTGGAACTTTTCAGGGTTCCACTGGAACATTGTGGGCTCTATTGGAACATCCTGGGTTCTATTGGAACTTTCCAGGGTTCTATTGGAACGTCCTGGGTTCTATTGGAACCTTTCAGGGTTCTGTTGGAACTTTTCAGGGTTCTATTGGAACATTGTGGGTTCTATTGGAACATTGTGGGTTCTATTGGAACAGCCTGGGCTCTATGGGAACCCTTCAGGGTTCTATTGGAACACCCAGAGTTCTATTGGAACATCCTGGGTTCTATTGGAACCTTTCAGGGTTCTATTGGAACCTCCTGAGTTCTATTAGAACCTCCCTGGTGAGATATCAGTGAGGAATACGTCCAAAACCATCCATGTCTGGAGACCTGAAGTACGCTGTTCCCATGGTTTCCCATAGCAACCCAGCATATTGACCAATAGACTCACGCGGACTCGTTCTGACGATGGTGAGGTCCGTTCTGGTCGGGCGAGCAGGAAGTAGACCAAGGCAACACAGGAAGTAGACCAAGGCAACACTGAGACTGTGGTGTTGGTGACTGATGTGAGAGCAGTGCAGTATGTACCCAATGTTCAATGTTTCACTTAAATGCTGCTCTGTAACCTCCAGTCCATTTGTACTACTACTACTACTACACTAGCGTAACAATGTAGAATTTCTGTTTTTTTCTCCATGCTCCATCTCCCCATCTCCCGAAGTCCGCAAAAGCCATAAAGCTGCCTGCCGAGCCCAGCCTCCCGGTTCGGTCCTACCCAGGGTTGCCAGATTGTGCGTTCATTTAATTATCTTATCTTAGATTTTATGACAGTATGCCGGCCACTCCTGGGGCGCCTCCTCCGCCGGCCACTCCAGGGGCGGCGGCGGCGGACGGGGCAGGAGGTCTCTCTGGGCATGATGGTGTTAAGGGGGGTGTCTGAACAACGGAGAAGATTCCAGGCACTCTATGAGGTCAATGGCTTCGTGACCGTGGATGAGTCCATGGTGAAGTACAAGGGACGCCTGGGCTTACGGCAGTACCTCCCCATGAAGCCGGTGAAGTAATGAATAAAGGTGTGGGTCATGCCCGAGTGCAAAACAGAATACGTCACCAATTTTCAGGTGTACACGGGGGCCATTAAGGGTAAGACGGAGAAAGACCTGGCTCACCGGATAGTCTCAGACCTGGCGACACCTTATTTCGGGTCCAACCTGTCCGTATACCTGGACAACTTTTACATCAGTGTGTAGTTGATGGTGGACCTCAAGGCCAGGGGGGTGCAAACCGTGGAACGGTGCGTGCCAACAGAAAGGACCTCCCCAAGAACAAGGACCTCACAAAGCAGGCTGGCTTGAACAAGCACGAGTTCAAGGTGGCGCAGCGGGATGACTTGACCTTCTGCGTCTGGCAGGACACCAAGGCAGTGATGGTCCTGTCCAACTACCATGACCCGACAGCTCATGGGTCAGTAAGGAGGAAGGCCAATGGCCAACGCCAGACGGAGGTTCGGGTGCCAGCATGCCTTGCTGACTATCAGCAACATATGACAGGAGTCGATCTTCTGGACCAGATGGTCGGCTACTACTAGTAGTAGCTACTACGAGCCTGCACTGATTATCAACAGCTGTTGACGTTACCAGTTCCCATAACCAACTGTTGAGTCTGAGGAGAGAGAAGCCGCGACACTATGGAAATATGAGCAGCAGCGAAGACAGTTATCAAGGTTAGTACAAGCCTAAACCAATGTAGAATCATGCAGGGCAGCTACAACACTGACTAGCTAAAGCTAGGTCGTGCTAGCTAGCTTGTGCACCCCCCTGATTTTTTCCAATAATCTGTATGTTTGGCATCCAAGAGATGGTTGGGGTTGTAATTAGAGCGCTTTCACAACCCAACTTTTAGTTCGGTCTAAAACTAAATTTGGTCCAGTTTTCGATTATTTTGCCGGTTGTGAACGCAAACCTGGTCCTTTGTGTTGGACTAAATTCTACAATTTCTACTATTGTAGTGTTTACTCCATCTGTGTTATGTAGTTTGTTGTGTAAAATAAGGTTGTTGAATACATGTTATAGAAAATCCAGTACATGAGAAGATCCATGTGGGACAGTGCTCCAGATTTATGTATTTAATTTCATTCTACAGGGTCATCAGTTGGAGAGAGAGATGGGGCCTGCTGTCCTTGCCAGGCATGTACATGCCCATGCCACCAGCACCAAGGGACATCAACAAGCAGGATGACAAGTAAAAAAATAAAAATACTATTAGAATTAATTTTCTCTTGACTTTGTCTGGGATATGCCATGACGTTTATTAGACTCTAGATTCTAGGCTCCAGCAGTGAAGGGGGCCAGAAGAAGGCTCTTGAAAAGAGCAAAGCTGAAGAGACGCTATCCCTCAATTCAAGAAAAGAGCCAGTTGCTTGTGGAGGGAGTGCAGATGAAAACAGTCAACAAATGGTTCATAAATTACAGGTATACTTTAACAAATAAAAATAATAATAATATAGTAAGTGTGTTGGTTCCGGAGCCAACACACGTTGATGGCACTTGTTGTATTACTTAATTTACATTTTAAAAAGTATTCTGGGGCATCTGAGATACTGTGTGAGTCTTACAAGAACAAAAGAAAAGTACCATACCCCTGGATAGGGATGGGAATCGAGAACCAGTTCCAGTTGAGAACCGATAACAAATTGGAATCAGAAATGTTATCGTATGCCTTGGAGCAGGGGTAGCCAACACGGTGCCCGAGACCGCGCGAGTCGCCCGTAGGGCAAGTTCTAAAAATATAACTATTTACCATGAAGGTCCCTTTAAAACATGGGTCTCCAACACGTCGCTCGCAAGCTACCGGTAAAAAAGATGCAGCCTTCCCAAAAAAAACCGACAACAAATAAATTCACCCTGGAAACCGTTTTCAATTTCAATCCCTTACTGAGGTCCCCCCCCCCCCCCCCTCCAACACAAAACAATTAGATCAGCTGTCAATCAAATTGCTACCGTCTGTCAACACGTCGTCACGTGATACGTTGTAGTGTAGACTACTACTGTTTCTGAGGTAAAGTTAGCGACTGAGCTAAAGCAGAGTTCGGTGTTAGCAAGGCAGTGTAGCTTATACAGCGAGTGGCAAGCCCATGAGCTCGTTGGTAACATTAGTCCGCCAGTAGTCTCGCATAGCCAGACCTATCTCCACACTTCACTTCGCGCTGTACCAGCGCTGGAGAATATATATTTTTGCGCAAGTGTGCGCGCGCGAGACGCAAGAGTTTTTGCAGGGTGAGATGTCTACAGATGAAAGTAAGCACGTTGAAACGTTAGCAAATATATTTGCTGAGTGTTCTAACAGAGTAAGGGGGTGTTCACACGTGACTTCTTTTTTTAGAAAAAGGCTTCAGCGCCTTTTCACCACCTTTTTACATACAACCCATGGGAAAAAAGCGCAGCCTTCACCGCCTTTTCCCAGAATGCATTTCGCACCGGCTAGCAGCGGGCAATTTAAATCGTCCATTTTAAACCTCCATTGGCTAAAAGCTGTAATTTTGGCAATACAAGTGTTAACATGTCATTTTATGAAGTTTTAATATGTTTTCAGGCGAGAAAGTAACCATATATATTCCCAAAATGTGTCCAGTTTATCAAAATAACCCGTTTATATATCTGATCTGACGTTTTTTTCGTCTTCTGTTCGCTAGCTGCGTTCGTAAATTCGCCCTGGAAATCTGATCAGCACTCATGGAATGCCTCTTGTCCAATCAAATTACCTGGTCCCTTTATGACGTTGAACCCAGTGTGCGCTCCGGCGCTCTCAGAGCGAATTTACGAGCGCACCCTGCGTTGCTTATATACCTTCAATGCGGAGAAACATCGTAAGATAATTATAACAAGTTGTAAAATGATTTGGGGGGCCAATATCTTTAGCTAGCTAAAGTAACTAGTTTACTTTATTGTTGTCTTAGCAGTTGGTAAAAGAACAGGATTAAAACAAAAATATCAGGAATAACATCGTGCTCTGCAGCAAGCACAATTACAACCCAACTGAAGCCACAATACTGGGACCATTCGTGACTGACAGTCAGTCAAATACTAGGTGAATATGTAATAAACTTGGATTTCATGCATTTCAAGTGGCATCTTTGTAATCATTACGATAGTCATGTCTAAGAGGCAGACAAGGCTTCCCTTTAACTCCCAGAGGCTACGACTATGCTATGTCCTGTGCCTATGCTGTTCCTCAGTCCAGCGTGCTTCATCATCCCCCTTCTAAAACCCCTTTCCATCCCTTATGTCATTTTATCAATGAACATTGTATTACTGTTATTTCATTTTTTTTATTTGTTTTTCAGATTTTATCCCCTTTTCACCCAATTTGGTAGCCAATTTAACCCAACTTAGCATCCAATTATCCCCTGCCTATTGCGAAGGATCCGCCGCACGACCCCGTGGCCGGCAGTCCCAGAGGAGGCCGCCAGGCAGACTAGGCTGACTGGCTCCTCGAGCCCAGTACCGTTACTCCAGCACCAGACGGGGGCGGTGTTGCGCGACGGATCCTAGTCCAGAAATACTCCTATACCACCCTCGGAAGCGGCCGGCCAATATGCCGCTTCCCGTGTGCCTCGGCCATATCTGGATCTGGCGAGCCGGGATACGAACCCCGGCCCCGGTGGGCAGCATGCACTAGCGGCCAGTGCTTAGACCGCTACACCACCGCGGGGCGTATTACTGTTATTTCAACATTTAAGCCTCTTTCACACATAGTTCCCTGTAACTTCAATGGAATCCCAAGCTGTGCCGTCCAGCCATTTTTGCCGTTCACTCATGAGTCAAATGCCGGTAGATTCGCGTCTTGCTCCCTTTAACACATGTCGGCGTTTCCCTGGTTGCGTGATCTAAACTACTAGAACTGAAAGCGGTAGGTAACAGGCACGTAACATCCATATGCTGTATATATAAATAAATATATTTGACTACCAGCAAGACACCGAGCACTCGTATAACAAACGCGGAGATTGTATGAGCCCCGCGTCAGTCAGCCTTTCCGTAGAAATACATCGCTCCGTTATATATCTAACGTTACATGTTTTAAGGCTGATCTGTGCATGATCTGTGCAACCCCCTAAGGTTGTTATTATTATGACTAGTGTCTGATTATAGTTCCATTGTGTCAAAGAACTAGCTAGCTAGCTAGCTCAGAGGTGATGAGATGAGCTAGTCTGCTTGCACACTTGCCAGCTAAAGAGCTAACTGGAGGCACTTTATTATTTTACTTAAAGTAGACATACAATCTTTCTTATTTTGCTAGAATTGGGCTTCATGGTAATACCATAATGGCATATTTACAGATTTCCCGATATGAATGTAATGAAATATACTACTCCTGAACAAGACTGACAGATGAGCATTTAAATGACTCTATAAGAGTGAACCTAAGTGGATACACTCCAGCATACACAACTCTTGTAGACTCCATGCAGTGACATTCATCTCAAGTGTAGGAATGAGTGAATGCACTTATTATTATTTTTGAAAGAGACAAAAGAAGAAAAAAAAATACTAATGTTTTCTGACCGAAAAGACTGGAAAAGGTGAATGCACTTATTACACACATGATGTGGACCATACAATTATAAGCTTTTCATATGTGAATGGAGGTGATGTTGTTGCAGCCATTATGTCTGTGCTGGATGTCATTTTTACTGTTGACCACTGAGTGGCGAGGACATAGGAGTGCACAGGTATATAGGTGAGCTCACCGGTAGGCTACAGGTGTTACTGATTGAACTGGTGAGCACACAGTCTTTGACCGTGTTGCCACACGCGAAACTGTTTTAGTGTATCATGTTTTTATAATAAAGTAAACAAATGATTGTAACGTACAGAAGTCGTCGGTGTTGGTATCACGAGTCAACTAAAGTTTACAGTTCAACAGTCGCGGTGACTAAGGAGGAAACAGTCACCACATTTAAGATACATTGATATATGGATACAGAATATACTGCTAGTACTATAGTGAGCTTACACATTGACATTTGAAACAGAGCATGCTAGTGAAGAATTTCTTAGTGTTTTGATACGTTACGTGAATGAATGTAAGTAATAAGATATGAGTAGCTCTCGGCCACTTACAGTTTTTCAAAATAGCTCTCGGATGAAAAAAGGTTGGAGACCCCTGCCTTGGAGCTTATCAATTCCTATTATCAATGCCAAGGCATGTGATGCTGAAACGAAAAAAGCAGAACTTAAAGGAGTGTTTCACCGCTGGGAAGATGGTCTTTCACTGAAACGGGCCTGTCTATGCAGTAGAAAGGTGTAAATATACTTGAAATTAGTGCTACCTGACCAGATATCAGAGTAAAAGCGTGGCAAAATGCCCTTTTACAGAAATGGCAGAAAAAATACAACACCCAGAATGCAGTTGGGTTCTCCCCCTTTCCAAGGCCACTCCCCATGCCTCTTATTGGACCAGAGCAGAGCACCCACAGGCCACTCTGATTGGACCAGAGCACAGCTAGTGTGTATAACATTATTATTACCATTTAAAACCTAAAATGTAATGATAGAAAGCTGGTTGAAAATGGGTGAAGCCGTCTTTTAACTGCGAGGGCAGAGTAGCCTCCGCACTATAGTCTCACCAAACAAGAGAAAGTCTACTTCAAAGCCCATTGCACACCGTTTCACACACCGCTTTGAGGAAACATTCAAGTCATTCATATCTGTATTTTTTCGATTGCAGATACAGCATGTTCAATGCTCTGAAGAAACGGGCCCGAGAGGAAGATCCTGGCAACCTCCACAGAGGCTGAAGTGAACAACTTGGTTCCGAGAGCCACCAAGCTTGCTTTCAAGCATATGGGAGGGAACGGGAGGGAACTAAACGAGTCATGCCACAGCTTGACAGCCGTTTTTCTGTTGGCGTGGCACAAGATGCACAGACCGCAGCAGTTAAAGCTGTTAAAGACAATGATTTATGATGTATTTGTTACATATTTAAAAAGATAAAAATGAAATTGTATATAATAATTTAATATATGGGTCTTTTTTTTTTATACGGTGCCATTTGGACTTCATAACTTGTGAAAAATAAATTGTTGATTTATCTATATTTTAATGTTCTATTATATAAAGGACATATCTAGCTTGCTGAAAAACATAGTGGTCGAGCTCAGGCACCTACATTTTATTTTATTTAGAATACCCTCTGTAGTTGAATAGGGCGAGTGTCTCCAGAACAGAGTGGACACATAACAGGGTGGACACTAACAGGGTGGACATTTTGAGTTAAAGTTAGCCTTTAGCCTGCCTGTGATTCCTAGAATGACCATGAATACTTGATGAGGAATCTAATTTGCACTAAATACTTTTTTTGAAATTATTCAATCCCTTATTCAATTATTTGTCCCAAACAAAGTCCCAAGTTCACTCCTGTCAATGACCCGTTTAAGTCCGTTCCCTGAATCCCCCGAGGCAAAAAAGCACAATCCCCAATAGTCAGTTTATTGAGACAATACGTCATCAGCCACAGGTGGAAACAGAAACTATAGTTGGAAACAGAAACTTAAAAGTCAGAGCTACTCAACGGCGTTGAGTCAACACTGCCGTTGAAGCAACACCCAGTAAGATGGATAAAATATTCAACCTACTCAGTGAGCACAGGCTAGACGCATACTACAACAAATTCCTCGGTTTGGGTGTCAAAGATGAGAGAGATTTTATTGACAGCACTGATGATGAAGATCTGGACAAGATAGGTTTAAGTCATGTTGAGAAAAAACGCTTTGCAACCATGAAAGATATCATCCAAAGACTCAGAGCCCCTACGCCACTAATGCCAGTGACGTCCATACAAAAATCATGTGAAGCATTCCATCTGCGATACACATACCCTAACTGTCCTGAGCCAAAACGTATTGGAGACATGGATCCTGCCCAAAACACAGTTGAAGACCTGATGCTAAGGATTCGTCACCAAGAGGCAATGGGGAACTCTACAGCAGTGTGCCTCTTCACAATTGAGGGAATGCCTTTAACTGATGACCCTTTCTTCAACACCTGCTCTTTGAAAGACAGGCACATTCAAAATGGAAGTGAGCTCTATGCTATATTTACACCCAAGGAGAATGTGAAACAAGCTCCCCAAATGCCCAGGCAAGACATGAGTGAAAACTCAGGGGAGGATACCATTCGCTGCCACATCATGCTCAAGGGAGTCTTTGAACTCAAAGTGGACTTGGCAAGTGACACATTGAAAGACTTGAGATTGAGGCTTGCCAATGAAAGTGGAATCCCAGCACATGTCCTCCATTACCAAGGCAGTGTTGGTGACACCTTGCAAGATGTTGGGATCACTGAGAGGTCAACAGTCCACTTTTCACTTTCCTCATTCTCTGAAGACAGTGAAGATCCCATGACACTCTTCATAGCTGACATTGTACCCTCAGTGCAACAGACACAGAGAGGACTGAGTGTTTTCTTTTCTTCACTGTATACTATTCAAAAGAACCATTGTGGAGAGACATTCAAGAAGGTGATTGCATACATCCGAAAGCTCAGTGGGTGTTAAAAAGGCTGTGGAGGACTGAGTGCTCAAAGCGGCCAATCACTGGCCAGCAGAGGGCGGGCTCTAGGAATTACGAGCGAGAGAAGAATACTGGCAGGTTGAGCAGGGTTTACGAGCCGGAGAAAGTTGCGAATACCCATGGGCGTCAGCAACTTTTTGAATGTGGGGGGGACACTTATTTTTGGGGGGGGTCTGGGGGTCCTCCCCCCGAATTTTTTTAAATAGTAGATTCAATTTCCTGCATTCTGGTGCGTTTTACACCCAAAATAATCTCCCTCTTTCTTTGTTTTTCCTTGGAGCTGGCATGGTCTGCAATTACTGACTACTATTATGTTTTGGTTTAACTCACAGAGGCCTGACACTGACACGTGGCACTTTTTAGGTACTTTATTAAATATGAAGATTCAAAAAGAATCAAAGAGTGAATTAGAAAAGAATGAGGTAACTTTGAGTCAACAAATTGAATAAAAAGTTATGAGGAAACATAAAATATGTACCTAGGCTACTCAGAGCCTATTACAATCAAACTTAGCCCTCTTCAGTGCATTGCAGAGCATACAACTATAACAAACAAACAAAATCAAAGAGTGAATTAGAGCTGTCTCCACTGCCCCTGCCTGCTGCCCCTGCCTCTGACTCACTCTCACTCTCAACCACCTATATCAGGAGAAATGGGGATGCATTGAGCACTTGTTCATATTGTTTTTCTCTAATAGAACATTTGACATAGAAATACAATCATCAATACAAAAAATACAATCACAAGCATTTTAGAAATAGAAAAATAAATGGAACAGGTGTTTTCTTCTTATTTTTTAACCCTAGCTCAAGCAATCAGATGCAAAATTGATTCTTTGGGTGGGTGCAATGGCCAAATTAAATAGTGCAAATGCTCAGGGCAATGAACACGGGCAGGAGATGCAATAATGACAGGACAGGTAAGCACTGTGAGGTGTTTGTCGCCATTCTGTGCTTTTGATGACATTTCGCCTGTGTCTGTTCTGCATTTAAACATGTCTAACCGCACTAGTAATGCCTAACAAAACTGCTAGTGCCATATAGCTGATCTAGCTCGTATTTGGTTGCTAGTAGGCTATGCTAATTCTATTGCTAATACAGAGAATGTCTCATAAGGTGCTAACATTCTTATCAGAAAAGCTGGCTGTGTTTGACCTTGGGAGAACGCAATGTTGCTGTTTGGCCACTCACGGGAAAACTTGGATGACTTTGACTTACTTTTCTCTTCTTAGAAAAAAAAAATCCTTATATCCATCTTGGTGGATGATCTAAATATCGTCTTGCCTCAGTCTGAATGTTTTGAATCTGCGTGCGTGTCTGATGCTGCGTGCCGTTAAAAACAGAAGTAAAACGCGGAGTGGATTTCTGGATATGGGCAATCCCCTACTCATAAAGTGGAACGGATTTGATTGTGAAGCAATGAAAATAACGCTGACCAGTCATGCAACATATTTTTGATGGCAAATGTGGGGGGGTCCAAACGACCTTGTTTCAAAGGTGGGGGGGACACGTCCCCCCCCAAATATATGGTGGTGACGCCCATGCGAATACCTATTAGTTTAGTTAACCCATTAGAGTTTAGTTAAGATTGTTATGGATCGTGAGTTGTGCGTCCACGATAAAGTAAGTAATCCTCCGTGTTTCCTCAGCATTGAGAGTAGTTCTGTGAGGTAGATAAATGTGTATTAGATGTTGAATGTTTGTCGGTTGGTGAGATTGCGTGATGTTATGACTGGCGCGTGCGCACTACTGCCCATATGCTGTACGTATGCTAGGTGTATGTTTGATGTGCTGTGAGTATGTATATGTATATATATATATGTATGTGTTATAGGGTAGATAGCATGTGGCATAGGTATATGTGTATATATGTATGTTCAGTGGAGTCTGTGTAATGTTCTTACAGTTGCATTCTGTTGTCTTTGCAGAACCACAAGTTCACAAATTCATTAAAGCCTTTGATGGTAACCTGGCCTGGTTATTGTATCTATGCATAAAAGGACATCATAGTTCTAACTGGACTACCCACAGTGATTTGGACTATCCACCAGTCAAGTTTATATCTATATTTTTCAGTGGGTGCAATCCTCTGGCCCAAATCTTGTATCAGATGATATGCAGAAACGAGATTGGAAGCAGGATCCAAAAGATTGCTATTGTTGAGGGAGTGTACACTCTCTTCAGAGAGCTGTTGCCAAGTCTTAATAAAAAAAGAGGTGAAAGGATCATTGAAGACCAAGACGTTTTTGAGAATGCGACAGTTTGTTGGGCCTACCTGATATCTGAGGCAGAGAAAGTCCCCAGAGCATGAGAACTATGCACCGATAGTTCTGACCTCACGACCAGGCAAACGTCTGTGTGATCCAGTTCGCATACCTGGGGACTCAGAGGTCCTTGAAAGGACAGATGTCCTGCAGAAAATCAAAGATGGAGAAAGAATTCCAAACATCTCTGGTGAGAGCCTGCAAGAAACATCCTGGATAAGAGCCACTGATATTGAGAAGATTTTGCTCAGTGTGCCTCCATCCATTCAAACATTCCCTGCTTGGATTTCATACGGCCAAGTGACTGCTCAAAATTTTCAGATAAATGTTGAGAAGACTTTTGGCAACATGAATGAAGGACTGAAGGACTACCCTTATCTGCTGGTGACACCACTGTCATGGTTTCTTAGGTTTTCATTTTGGAGACATCTAGTGGATATTTTATGACATTACATTCGTTACTGCCTTTATTCAGTGTATATCGGTTTATGGAACATTAGTCACATGACGAACATTAGTCACATGACGTGAGCACACTGTTCAGACGTGATAGCTCGTAGCAGCAGCTAGCTGAGAGAAAGAGCTCCGGAGAATCTCTTTGTTTACATTCTTGCCCTGGAAAAGGCTTTGCTTGTAAGTTGCCTTTTCTTTTCTTGTTTAACTACAATGTATAATGTATATGTTTATAAATACATAGCTTATATTATTTAAGTATAACTATTTGTATTGCTAAATTGATATTATATGTTGGCTACATACTGTTGATGTTGAAAGTGTAACAGTATAGTTTTGAGCATTACAGTAATTGTACTCTTATGTTTATTTACAGTTTTACAAAATAACCAAACGACCACTCATGTTTCTGAGGATTTAGTAAAGAACTGAACTTTACAGCATTGGCTATGATGAGAAGCCAGAGGTTGCTCTGCCAAGTCAGCTGAGTGGCAAAGTGACTGTGACACAGAATGCATTGAAGAAGAAGATCTTGGAGTCCAAGAGTAATCGCTTTAAGGAGAAGGACAAACGCATCTTGGAAGAGCTGAAGAGCCTGCATTGTGACCCACATCCGTTCTGCACCATTTATCCGTCAGAGACAGACTTCACGTTCTGGAAGATTCTCATGCAAGGTCCCCCTGACACACCATACGAGAATGGAACCTTTGAGCTGTACTGCCAGTTTGGTGATGATTACCCTGTGAAACCACCACTCGTACGCTTTGTCACACCCGTTTACCACTGCAATGTCAACAGTGTGGGCCGTGTCTGTCACAATATCTTCGACCGAAACTACTCTGCTCACATCACCATGAGAGAGATCATGGATGCTGTGTTTGGACTGCTCATTGCTCCTGAGCCTGAAGACCCACTAGACAGTATTTTGGCAGAGGAGTTCATGACTAGTAGAGAAATGTATGAACAAGAAGCCAAGAAGAACACTGAGGAAATCGCTGGAAATTCAGTGGATGACAGAGAAGAAATTGGTTGGTCAAGAGTTGGCAGACAATTTTATACCCGTACTGGCCACCATCTATAACAACTCCCCCTCCTACTTATGGGAAACGGTTGTGTTATCACCAAAAAAAGGTATAAACAGAACAACCACAAAGGGTCTTCAAGTACAGTGTGTACGATATACAAAAAAGGCAAGACAGACCCCGTAACTTCAATGTAAATAATATATGTATTAAACCATCTCTAGGGTTTCAAGCACACACAATAAACAACAAATGAAATACAAAGGAATAACAAATTCACTTCACTCCTTCAACAATAATAATAATAAACGGAATTTCTCAAGAATCATAAAGTAGGTGCTTCAAAGTGCTTACAGGAGTTTAGGAGGTTTCTTTTTTCTACAGTCAACCAATTAAACAAAACAAAGGTCCCAAACAAAGTCCCAAGTTCACTCCCGTCAATGACCCGTTCAAGTCCGTTCCCTGAATCACCCGAGGCAAAAAAGCACAATCCCCAATAGTCAGTTTATTGAGACAATACGTCATCAGCCACAGGTGGAAACAGAAACTATAGTTGGAAACAGAAACTTAAAAGTCAGAGCTACTCAACGGCGTTGAGTCAACACTGCCGTTGAAGCAACACCCAGTAAGATGGATAAAATATTCAACCTACTCAGTGAGCACAGGCTAGATGCATACTACAACAAATTCCTCGGTTTGGGTGTCAAAGATGAGAGAGATTTTATTGACAGCACTGATGATGAAGATCTGGACAAGATAGGTTTAAGTCATGTTGAGAAAAAACGCTTTGCAACCATGAAAGATATCATCCAAAGACTCAGAGCCCCTACGCCACTAATGCCAGTGACGTCCATACAAAAATCATGTGAAGCATTCCATCTGCGATACACATACCCTAACTGTCCTGAGCCAAAACGTATTGGAGACATGGATCCTGCCCAAAACACAGTTGAAGACCTGATGCTAAGGATTCGTCACCAAGAGGCAATGGGGAACTCTACAGCAGTGTGCCTCTTCACAGTTGAGGGAATGCCTTTAACTGATGACCCTTTCTTCAACACCTGGTCTTTGAAAGACAGGCACATTCAAAATGGAAGTGAGCTCTATGCTATATTTACACCCAAGGAGAATGTGAAACAAGCTCCCCAAATGCCCAGGCAAGACATGAGTGAAAACTCAGGGGAGGATACCATTCGCTGCCACATCATGCTCAAGGGAGTCTTTGAACTCAAAGTGGACTTGGCAAGTGGCACATTGAAAGACTTGAGATTGAGGCTTGCCAATGAAAGTGGAATCCCAGCACATGTCCTCCATTACCAAGGTGAACACGGCAGTGTTGGTGACACCTTGCAAGATGTTGGGATCACTGAGGAGTCAACAGTCCACTTTTCAATTTCCTCATTCTCTGAAGACAGTGAAGATCCCATGACACTCTTCATAGCTGACATTGTACTGTCACTAACCCGGCTCAGAGTAAGTGACAAAATAGGGAGACAAGTCGAGGGTAAAGGTAAATTATTATTTTATTAACAACTAAAGACTAAATAATGAAGAAATGAGATGTGATAGTCAGTTTATCAGTTGTGTAGGGTGTGGGTGAGTGATCTGTAATGTGGAATGTTGTAAGGTGTAAACAAAGGATCAAAAGGTTGCCACTAACAAATGAGTAAAACAAAGGATAACCTGTATGGAGAGAGAGAGAGAGAAACTGATTCCCAATGCACAACCTAAATAGCCACAGGTGTGCTACATCAGCCAATCAGGCCTCCTCTCCCCACTGCCATCCTGCAACACAATCAGAACAAGACAGCAGTGGAGGGAGGAGACCGTAACACCCCCCCCCATAAAATTTGGGGACTAAAAAGGACCCAAAACCATTTCAAAATACTAACTTATTAACAAAAATTAACAAATTTACAAAATAAAGGTATCCCCATAGCCACCAACCTACTCACCACAACAGCACCCCCCCCCCCCCAGGCCACACCGCACACCTCAGCAACCACGGCCTATGGAAGCAGATTAAGAGGGTGAAGAGAGCCAGGGGAAGGATACAAAAAGGAAGAGGCTGATGACCAGGAAAACCCAAAATCAAAAATCAACAGATGCGGTAACCAAACCACACTCTCAACCAGGGTCAAACACAAATGTAAGCACGACCCCCTGGTTCAAGAACAGGAAAATCAGTCCTCCCACAAAAACACAAACAAGGCCAGCTACACCCCCACCTTCCTGCGCTGCCACCACAGGACCAGGAGGAGAGCTGGGCACTTCCACACAAATTTCACAGACAACACCAACAACAGATGCACCAATGGCAGGAACAGAACACAATGGTACAGACTCTGTAAGCTGAGGGACAACAATTTGAGGGACAACAATTTGAACCAAAGGATCCCCCATAGAACAATCTCCTTGAGGAACCCCCTTCCTCACCAACAGCTGATCCTCAAGGTAGTAACCCGCAACAACCTCGTCATCAGTTAGAAGCTGTTCAAATAGAACTTTAAGAACAGGGTCAGCTCTCTGCTTCATCAGGTCATCTCGAGTAACTACACTAGGACATTTTGACAAAAGGTCACACGCCTTGCTTGTAACCCTTTTTTCAGGGTCAGGTGTAGGAACAGCATTTTCACGGCTCAGCGCACGTGTCACAGCACAGGATGGAACCACCTCAGGGAAACACTGTTTCACAACCAACGGTGGGGATATGTCACCCCAGACGCGTCCACCCGCTAAATTATTCCCCAAAATAACCTCCACACCTTTAACAGGCAGCAACGGCCGCACCCCCACAACAACTTCACCCTGTACCAGGTCTGAAAAGAGGTCAATCTTATGCAACGGGACTGACAAGGTGTTAAGTCCAATTCCCCTAATCAAGACACTGTCACCTGTATCAGATAGCTGGGAAAATGGCAGGGCAGATTTCAGGACAAAAGATTCAGACGCACCAGTGTCACGCAATATCCTAACTGGAACCTTTTCCCCACTCCCAAGGATAGACACAAAACCATTAGTAATGAAAGGTGCATAATTTGAAACAACCAGAGATTTCTCATCTGGCTGCACACAAGACAAACTGGGGGTAGACCAAGCATCTTCAGTAACTGCTAGCCCAACCGTTTTTACCTCAGGACCAGAAAAAGACCTGGTTTTTTTTTGCAGGGGAACTTTAGGTCAGGATTTCTGAACAAGTCACCCTTTATGTGAAAAAAGAAAATACATTTGATGCTGACGCTTATGTTGATTCTCTTTGATATACAAGTATTGTAATGAGGTGTATTAATTGTTATAAAGCAAGGCACTTGAACTAACAACATTAGCTACATGGTTGTATTGAATATGTATTTGCTTTACTTCTGGATATGTTATTTCACTATGATATGGAATGTCAAGTCCTCAGTGTAAAGCTAGGCAATTAATGCTTTCAGAATTTCTTTTGGTTGGAAACCTATTTATATTTCAGTCCCACTTACAGTTTCCATTAACTATAATGTTTTTTACACTAGTTAGAAATGTGAATCTGAAATTATGCAGAAAAGTGTATGACATGAAGAAATAATGGACAACATCTGTTTTTAAAATGATCATGTTCTGCCTTTTAGTAGTAATGTAAGTCCATCCCCTTTTGTATTGCCTTTCCTGTTAGATAAATAGTTTTCTTAAGGTGTATTGCTACTAAAATAGTAAAAAAAATGTTTCTTATGGAAAAGGCAGCTGATCAACTATACTGTACCTGTGTATCCAACCACACTGAAGAGGTGGTGGCATCAATGCTGTTAACTGACAGGGATCCTTTCAATATGTTAGTCTGTCTCACGTTAACCCCTTCAACTTGTTACAACTATGTTCTGAGTCAGTTTAATAGTAATAATGTCTTGTGATCAATTGCTCCACATTGCAGCTCTGTAATATCTGAATAAAACATTCACTTGGGGAAAAAAAAAAAAATGACCTGGTTTTGCCCTGAAGGACAGGACACTCATTCTTCCAGTGACCTCCCCCCCGGCAGTAGCGACAGGCTCCTCTTCCTTGTGAGCCTCTATCAAATTTAAAGGACGGGGTCTCATTCCTCGCCTCAAAACTAACAGGACGAAACCCAGATGAGCTCCGCCTCTCACTGCGGTCCCAGTCACGAGTACGTAACTCCCCCAACCTGCCATTGTGCGTTAAAACAAATTTATCAGCTAACACTGCTGCCTCAGGAGCTGTACACACCTCGCGTTCACCAAGATATACAGCAAGGTGCTCAGGAACAGAATCTCTGAACTGCTCTAACACAATTAACTGACACAACTCCTCATAGCTGGTAACAGATGAGGCAGAACACCACCGATCAAACTGTAACGTCAACTCACGGACAAAATCAACATGAGATTGCTCGTTACGCCGCTTTGCAGTTCTAAAACGTTGGCGGTACGCTTCCGGAACCAATTGATAAGCACGCAAAATTGCAGTTTTAACTAAGGAATAGTCCCTACAGTCAGTCCTACTCAGAGCAGAGTAGGCCTCCTGGGCTCCACCCGTAATCACGCTCTGTAGGAGCAAGATGCAGTCTGAATCAGACCAATGTCTTAACTCAGCCACTCGCTCAAATAGTAAAAAAAACGAGTCAAGGTCTCGCTCATTGAACTTAGGCACAAGCTTTAGGTTAGTAGAAATATCAAAATGGTGACCCACACGTTCCCTAGCGGGGTCGGGATCATAGAGAGAAAAACCCCCGACATTTTTACCCTCTTTAATTAACTTAAGATGCTCCCATTGAAATTCTAATTTAGCACGTTCTAAGCTTTTCTCATGCTCTTGCTGCAACAACAACAACTCCTTCTGTTGGTCAAAAGTCAAATGACTACTCACGGGAGTTGGGACAGGCGTAAGGGTTAGAGATTCCTCCAGGATACCAGCTTGAATCAGATTATCCATCACGACCGTTCTTAAAGTCTCCTTGAGACGGCTAACAGTTTTACTTATTTCAATCTTATGGAAATCCGCGATTTTCAAAAGTTTGGTCCTTACTACATCTCTCTAACAACTCCACTGATGGTTCCTGCATGAACTCTTCGACAATAGAAGCCATGATTAATGTGCACGTAACTACTATAACAACAAATGCCTCCCCACCTGTTGAAGCACACAAAACAGTAGCAGTCGCAGTCGCACCGAGCGCAGCAATGGAGATATTTAACGGAGCTTCCCCAAATCCTAGATAGCTCAACCCTAGTCTTCGTAGTCTTCGTGTGGCTTCGTGGTGGGTAATTACGCACTCAATACCGCTAACACGGAACAAGTAACCAGCACGCTGGCGCACTCCCCCGTGCTACGGCGATGCCCCCGAGACCACTGCTCTAGCCACGGTTACCACACAAAAATAATTTAAAAAACAACAAAAGCCCAACGCACTCCCCAAAGGAAATACGCCGCTAAGCCTAACATGGGGTAGAAGGCATCAGCTCCTAAATCTCTCACCACTGCACAAGGAACAACCACACTCCTACCTAGGTGTCCCAACAGATAGCAGAGCAAATGGCGTCTCCAGCCTGGGCAAGTGTCTGGAGACAAACCGTAGTCCTCTCTCTCCCCCAGCACACAAACAACCACAAATAACTGTGGGCACAAATCACAACACAAAGGTAACTAAGATGCCACAGCATCAACAAAACAATACTCAACTTATCTCCCAAATGTTTAGCGCTTAACAAAGAACCTACCGAAGAACAACGAACCAACGAACTAACCAATTTAACAAAGAACCTACCAAAGAATCCAAAATCACTGAACCTATCAACAGTGAAACAAAGAGCGCTAACCAAACTACAACAAAAGGTCCTACAACAACTAAATCCGACGGCCGAGCCCCCATTTGTCACTAACCCGGCTCAGAGTAAGTGACAAAATAGGGAGACAAGTCGAGGGTAAAGGTAAATTATTATTTTATTAACAACTAAAGACTAAATAATGAAGAAATGAGATGTGATAGTCAGTTTATCAGTTGTGTAGGGTGTGGGTGAGTGATCTGTAATGTGGAATGTTGTAAGGTGTAAACAAAGGATCAAAAGGTTGCCACTAACAAATGAGTAAAACAAAGGATAACCTGTATGGAGAGAGAGAGAGAGAAACTGATTCCCAATGCACACCTAAATAGCCACAGGTGTGCTACATCAGCCAATCAGGCCTCCTCTCCCCACTGCCATCCTGCAACACAATCAGAACAAGACAGCAGTGGAGGGAGGAGACCGTAACAGTACCCTCAGTGCAACAGACACAGAGAGGACTGAGTGTTTTCTTTTCTTCACTGTATACTATTCAAAAGAACCATTGTGGAGAGACATTCAAGAAGGTGATTGCATACATCCGAAAGCTCAGTGGGTGTTAAAAAGGCTGTGGAGGACTGAGTGGTCAAAGCGGCCAATCACTGGCCAGCAGAGGGCGGGCTCTAGGAATTACGAGCGGGAGAAGAATACTGGCAGGTTGAGCAGGGTTTACGAGCCGGAGAAAGTTGCGAATACCTATTAGTTTAGTTAACCCATTAGAGTTTAGTTAAGATTGTTATGGATCGTGAGTTGTGCGTCCACGATAAAGTAAGTAATCCTCCGTGTTTCCTCAGCATTGAGAGTAGTTCTGTGAGGTAGTTAAATGTGTATTAGATGTTGAATGTTTGTCGGTTGGTGAGATTGCGTGATGTTATGACTGGCGCGTGCGCACTACTGCCCATATGCTGTACGTATGCTAGGTGTATGTTTGATGTGCTGTGAGTATGTATATGTATATATATGTATGTGTTATAGGGTAGATAGCATGTGGCATAGGTATATGTGTATATATGTACAGTATGTTCAGTGGAGTCTGTGTAATGTTCTTACAGTTGCATTCTGTTGTCTTTGCAGAACCACAAGTTCAGAGCCAGCAGGACTCCTAAAGAGGCAATACTGGTCCTGATGGATTCAAGCTCCTCAATGAATGACAAATGCTATGAAGATTCATATCTGGAAATGAAGCGAATAGAAGCAGTCAAGCAGCTCTTCGATTGCTTTGCAACGAGAACCATGGCATACGATTTCAAACATGTCATTGGCCTGGTGAAATTGGACTCATCAGTCAAAACTCTCCATACATTTACTGAGACTCTGGAGACCTTTAAGGAATACATACACAGTATTCAGACAGAGGGACTCACTGTACTGTATGATGCCCTGAGCCATGGCATAGCCGAGCTTGACAAAGTCAAGACACGATTTCCAGACTGCAGACTTGGCATTATATGTCTCACAGATGGGAATGATGTTGGGTCAGTGACAGACCCAGTTGCTGTTACAACCAAGTTGATGAGCTCTGACATTATTGTTGATGCCATTATTGTGGGAAAGGTGGAAAACAAAGTGCTGCATGCGATCAGCAATGCAACAGGAGGGTGTTGTTTCAAACCAGAGACCATCAAAGCTGGCCTTAAGCTTTTCTAAATGGAAACAGTTCTTTCTCTGGAGATGAGGAAACCCAAGAGGAAATGGGACCCATCCTCTATTACAAGCAAGAGTGTTTTATTGTCTCTCTTTGCCAGCATTGGCTATGATGAGAAGCCAGAGGTTGCTCTGCCAAGTCAGCTGAGTGGCAAAGTGACTGTGACACAGAATGCATTGAAGAAGAAGATCTTGGAGTCCAAGAGTAATCGCTTTAAGGAGAAGGACAAAAGCATCTTGGAAGAGCTGAAGAGCCTGCATTGTGACCCACATCCGTTCTGCACCATTTATCCGTCAGAGACAGACTTCACGTTCTGGAAGATTCTCATGCAAGGTCCCCCTGACACACCATACGAGAATGGAACCTTTGAGCTGTACTGCCAGTTTGGTGATGATTACCCTGTGAAACCACCACTCGTACGCTTTGTCACACCCGTTTACCACTGCAATGTCAACAGTGTGCAATGTCAACAGTGTGGGCCGTGTCTGTCACAATATCTTCGACCGAAACTACTCTGCTCACATCACCATGAGAGAGATCCTGGATGCTGTGTTTGGACTGCTCATTGCTCCTGAGCCTGAAGACCCACTAGACAGTATTTTGGCAGAGGAGTTCATGACTAGTAGAGAAATGTATGAACAAGAAGCCAAGAAGAACACTGAGGAAATCGCTGGAAATTCAGTGGATGACAGAGAAGAAATTGGTTGGTCAAGAGTTGGCAGACAATTTTATACCCGTACTGGCCACCATCTAGAGTTTCAATAACACTGTTAAAACATTTGATTAAGCATCATGATGGTGAATGAAATAATTTCTATTGTGAGTCTATCAATAATATAGCAACAAGAGAAAAAGACGACAATGCCAACAGACAACAATACCGAGCAGACTCCAATACTCAGAAGTCCCAGACTCAAGGACTCTATGGCTACCGGGATCCCTCTGATAAAGACAAGACACCACCTAAAGAAACTAATTGACTATATCCCTATTTGTTAAAACATGTATAATTGTGAAACAAACTATGGAAAAACATTTGATTTGACTTAAGGATGGAAATGATACCTACTTCATTTGTAATGAGTATTTAGACATAGTAATGAGAAACCTATTTGGATATTTTCTCCTTTAAACAACAAAAGGTTTTTATCCAAAGAAGGTGATTATTAATCAGAGTAGTTTAACCACAAAGTGACCTTTTACTCATCCCAAGTCAATTGTGGAATGAGACGTTTGTTCATTTTGTCAGGCCACATGACTAAGGGCTCACATTTGTCTTTGGGGAAAATTATTTAATGACGGTTCCGGGAGAGGAATGTAAGGTCTCAGCCATGTGGAAAGAAAGAGAGATAATTAAAGTTACTGTCCATTAGAGGAGAGAAAAAAGAGTGAGCTGATAGGATGTGTTTTTCATTGTACATAGGTAAACTCTAGACACTATGTATAAACTCATCAGTAAGCATAATCAAGCTGTAATATCTAAGTTGTTGACAACTTCCAGCCAATCTCGGTCTCATGCCATGCACCCTGCAGCATGTAACTTGACTTGGGGGCCAGTGTAGAGACTGGGTCAAGAGGTCAGTATATTTAGGACCAGCCAACCAGCGACTAGAATCGGGTAACTGGGTTGTCATGACGACCAGCTCCTTTTGGGATGAGGACTTCTAGTCAACAACTATCTAGACTCAATGACGCCCTGTCTGTAGAATGATACGCATGTTTGCTTGCTCATCAACTATTGCCTATAAGAGCCACTGTAAATAACATACTGTGGGCGTTCTCTGTCTGCATGTGACGGAGCACACCCAGCGCTGTGAATAAACTTTATCTTAACTGTCTACCTTGAGCAATCTCTAAATTAATTACTTTGGGATCAACCAATCTTGGCCACCGCCCATCATCAGGGAACCATCCAATAACACTGTGAAAGGTCTTAAGAAAGGCGTGAAAGGCATCTGCTAAATGCCCCAAAAAACCAACAAATTCAGACATTTTTGGCATTTAGCAGATGCCTTTCTTAACGGCTTTCACTATCTGGGCGTCTGTCTGTTAGCTAGTATGCGCTTGTCTGTGTTCCTTAACACTAAGAGCATGTTTGATTGGTGTGACGTTGACGTTTACATTTGACAGTCTTTATGCAGTTAAATCTACCTCAGAATGTCCAGGTAATACCTAACGTGACTCACACATTCCTCATGTTTTATCTCTCAGGTTCAGTTTGAGAAAAAACTAGTTAGTTTGGTTAACATTATGTTTGCAAGTTGGTACTATATTCAACCACTACCGGTTCATTGAGTATTGCGTTAAAATGTACCTTTTTCACTTTTGTTATCTGCCAATATTGAATAAATATCTTCTCCTTTTAGCCTGAGGTCTTTTATTTTTAGACTTGAGTAGAAACAAACCCACCTCTCCTGTAGGAAACAACACAAGTTTTATTAAGAACACGACTGTTCTGAACGAGAAACCCCCACACAAACACACACACATATATATATACAGCATACTGTACACTACGATGCATCCACAACGGAATCCCAAACGTAATACCGGTACTCAGCCACAGGGGGGCGCTATAACACCAGGAAACAGACTAGACCAGTCATCATGGCAAACTCCAAAACAACAACCCTTGGCCTCTACTGTACCACTTGGTGTGGCTCTGACATGACTGGATGGATGCAAGCACCTTATAAACAATCTGAAGGCAAAGTGAGTTTTTAGCATGTCGTTTAGAATAAACATTCCCTGCTTGGATTTCATACGGCCAAGTGACTGCTCAAAATGTTCAGATAAATGTTGAGAAGACTTTTGGCAACATGAATGAAGGACTGAAGGACTACCCTTATCTGCTGGTGACACCACCATTAAAGTTGAAGGAAGTAGGGCTGGACGGGCCACTCCTTGTCCACTTGACAGAAGATAACCTTGGTGTTTACATCAGTAAAGACAAAGGAACACCTGATCTGATCAAGGTTTTTAATGTTATGACTGGAGAAGTCATACAAGTGAATGTGGACATTTTGGCAAAAGAATCAAGAGACAGCAGAAGTGACCACACTTTCATAGCCAGCAGGACTCCTAAAGAGGCAATACTGGTCCTGATGGATTCAAGCTCCTCAATGAATGACAAATGCTAAGAAGATTCAAATCTGGAAATGAAGCGAATAGAAGCAGTCAAGCAGCTCTTCGATTGCTTTGCAACGAGAACCATGGCATACAATTTCAAACATGTCATTGGCCTGGTGAAATTTGACTCAGTCAAAACTCTCCATACATTTACTGAGACTCTGGAGACCTTTAAGGAATACATACACAGTATTCAGGCAGAGGGACTCACTGTACTGTATGATGCCCTGAGCCATGGCATAGCCGAGCTTGACAAAGTCAAGACACGATTTCCAGACTGCAGACTTCGCATTATATGTCTCACAGATGGGAATGATGTTGGGTCAGTGACAGACCCAGTTGCTGTTACAACCAAGTTGATGAGCTCTGACATTATTGTTGATGCCATTATTGTGGGAAAGGTGGAAAACAAAGTGCTGCATGCGATCAGCAATGCAACAGGAGGGTGTTGTTTCAAACCAGAGACCATCAAAGCTGGCCTTAAGCTCTTCGAAATGGAAACAGTTCTTTCTCTGGAGATGAGGAAACCCAAGAGGAAATCGGACCCATCCTCTATTACAAGCAAGAGTGTTTTATTGTCTCTCTTTGCCAGCATTGGCTATGATGAGAAGCCAGAGGTTGCTCTGCCAAGTCAGCTGAGTGGCAAAGTGACTGTGACACAGAATGCATTGAAGAAGAAGATCTTGGAGTCCAAGAGTAATCGCTTTAAGGAGAAGGACAAACGCATCTTGGAAGAGCTGAAGAGCCTGCATTGTGACCAACATCCGTTCTGCACCATTTATCCGTCAGAGACAGACTTCACGTTCTGGAAGATTCTCATGCAAGGTCCCCCTGACACACCATACGAGAATGTAACCTTTGAGCTGTACTGCCAGTTTGGTGATGATTACCCTGTGAAACCACCACTCGTACGCTTTGTCACACCCGTTTACCACTGCAATGTCAACAGTGTGGGCCGTGTCTGTCACAATATCTTCGACCGAAACTACTCTGCTCACATCACCATGAGAGAGATCCTGGATGCTGTGTTTGGACTGCTCATTGCTCCTGAGCCTGAAGACCCACTAGACAGTATTTTGGCAGAGGAGTTCATGACTAGTAGAGAAATGTATGAACAAGAAGCCAAGAAGAACACTGAGGAAATCGCTGGAAATTCAGTGGATGACAGAGAAGAAATTGGTTGGTCAAGAGTTGGCAGACAATTTTATACCCGTACTGGCCACCATCTATAACAACTCCCCCTCCTACTTATGGGAAACGGTTGTGTTATCACAAAAAAAAGGTATAAACAGAACAACCACAAAGGGTCTTCAAGTACAGTATGTACGATATACAAAAAAGGCAAGACAGACCCCGTAACTTCAATGTAAATAATATATGTATTAAACCATCTCTAGGGTTTCAAGCACACACAATAAACAACAAATGAAATACAAAGGAATAACAAATTCACTTCACTCCTTCAACTATAATAATAATAAACGGAATTTCTCAAGAATCATAAAGTAGGTGCTTCAAAGTGCTTACAGGAGTTTAGGAGGTTTCTTTTTTCTACAGTCAACCAATTAAACAAAACAAAGGTCCCAAACAAAGTCCCAAGTTCACTCCCGTCAATGACCCGTTCAAGTCCGTTCCCTGAATCCCCCGAGGCAAAAAAGCACAATCCCCAATAGTCCGTTTATTGAGACAATACGTCATCAGCCACAGGTGGAAACAGAAACTATAGTTGAAAACAGAAACTTAAAAGTCAGAGCTACTCAACGGCGTTGAGTCAACACTGCCGTTGAAGCAACACCCAGTAAGATGGATAAAATATTCAACCTACTCAGTGAGCACAGGCTAGACGCATACTACAACAAATTCCTCGGTTTGGGTGTCAAAGATGAGAGAGATTTTATTGACAGCACTGATGATGAAGATCTGGACAAGATAGGTTTAAGTCATGTTGAGAAAAAACGCTTTGCAACCATGAAAGATATCATCCAAAGACTCAGAGCCCCTACGCCACTAATGCCAGTGACGTCCATACAAAAATCATGTGAAGCATTCCATCTGCGATACACATACCCTAACTGTCCTGAGCCAAAACGTATTGGAGACATGGATCCTGCCCAAAACACAGTTGAAGACCTGATGCTAAGGATTCGTCACCAAGAGGCAATGGGGAACTCTACAGCAGTGTGCCTCTTCACAGTTGAGGGAATGCCTTTAACTGATGACCCTTTCTTCAACACCTGGTCTTTGAAAGACAGGCACATTCAAAATGGAAGTGAGCTCTATGCTATATTTACACCCAAGGAGAATGTGAAACAAGCTCCCCAAATGCCCAGGCAAGATATGAGTGAAAACTCAGGGGAGGATACCATTCGCTGCCACATCATGCTCAAGGGAGTCTTTGAACTCAAAGTGGACTTGGCAAGTGACACATTGAAAGACTTGAGATTGAGGCTTGCCAATGAAAGTGGAATCCCAGCACATGTCCTCCTTTACCAAGGTGAACACGGCAGTGTTGGTGACACCTTGCAAGATGTTGGGATCACTGAGGAGTCAACAGTCCACTTTTCACTTTCCTCATTCTCTGAAGACAGTGAAGATCCCATGACACTCTTCATAGCTGACATTGTACCCTCAGTGCAACAGACACAGAGAGGACTGCATGTTTTCTTTTCTTCACGGTATACTATTCAAAAGAACCATTGTGGAGAGACATTCAAGAAGGTGATTGCATACATCCGAAAGCTCAGTGGGTGCAATCCTCTGGCCCAAATCTTGTATCAGATGATATGCAGAAACGAGATTGGAAGCAGGATCCAAAAGATTGCTATTGTTGAGGGAGTGTACACTCTCTTCAGAGAGCTGTTGCCAAGTCTTAATAAAAAAAGAGGTGAAAGGATCATTGAAGACCAAGACGTTTTTGAGAATGCGACAGTTTGTTGGGCCTACCTGATATCTGAGGCAGAGAAAGTCCCCAGAGCATGAGAACTATGCACCGATAGTTCTGACCTCACGACCAGGCAAACGTCTGTGTGATCCAGTTCGCATACCTGGGGACTCAGAGGTCCTTGAAAGGACAGATGTCCTGCAGAAAATCAAAGATGGAGAAAGAATTCCAAACATCTCTGGTGAGAGCCTGCAAGAAACATCCTGGATAAGAGCCACTGATATTGAGAAGATTTTGCTCAGTGTGCCTCCGTCCATTAAAACATTCCCTGCTTGGATTTCATACGGCCAAGTGACTGCTCAAAATGTTCAGATAAATGTTGAGAAGACTTTTGGCAACATGAATGAAGGACTGAAGGACTACCCTTATCTGCTGGTGACACCACCATTAAAGTTGAAGGAAGTAGGGTTGGACGGGCCACTCCTTGTCCACTTGACAGAAGATAACCTTGGTGTTTACATCAGTAAAGACAAAGGAACACCTGATCTGATCAAGGTGTTTAATGTTATGACTGGAGAAGTCATACAACTGAATGTGGACATTTTGGCAAAAGAATCAAGAGACAGCAGAAGTGACCACACTTTCATAGCCAGCAGGACTCCTAAAGAGGCAATACTGGTCCTGATGGATTCAAGCTCCTCAATGAATGACAAATGCTATGAAGATTCAAATCTGGAAATGAAGCGAATAGAAGCAGTCAAGCAGCTCTTCGATTGCTTTGCAACGAGAACCATGGCATACGATTTCAAACATGTCATTGGCCTGGTGAAATTTGACTCATCAGTCAAAACTCTCCATACATTTACTGAGACTCTGGAGACCTTTAAGGAATACATACACAGTATTCAGGCAGAGGGACTCACTGTACTGTATGATGCCCTGAGCCATGGCATAGCCGAGCTTGACAAAGTCAAGACACGATTTCCAGACTGCAGACTTCGCATTATATGTCTCACAGATGGGAATGATGTTGGGTCAGTGACAGACCCAGTTGCTGTTACAACCAAGTTGATGAGCTCTGACATTATTGTTGATGCCATTATTGTGGGAAAGGTGGAAAACAAAGTGCTGCATGCGATCAGCAATGCAACAGGAGGGTGTTGTTTCAAACCAGAGACCATCAAAGCTGGCCTTAAGCTCTTCGAAATGGAAACAGTTCTTTCTCTGGAGATGAGGAAACCCAAGAGGAAATGGGACCCATCCTCTATTACAAGCAAGAGTGTTTTATTGTCTCTCTTTGCCAGCATTGGCTATGATGAGAAGCCAGAGGTTGCTCTGCCAAGTCAGCTGAGTGGCAAAGTGACTGTGACACAGAATGCATTGAAGAAGAAGATCTTGGAGTCCAAGAGTAATCGCTTTAAGGAGAAGGACAAACGCATCTTGGAAGAGCTGAAGAGCCTGCATTGTGACCAACATCCGTTCTGCACCATTTATCCGTCAGAGACAGACTTCACGTTCTGGAAGATTCTCATGCAAGGTCCCCCTGACACACCATACGAGAATGTAACCTTTGAGCTGTACTGCCAGTTTGGTGATGATTACCCTGTGAAACCACCACTCGTACGCTTTGTCACACCCGTTTACCACTGCAATGTCAACAGTGTGGGCCGTGTCTGTCACAATATCTTCGACCGAAACTACTCTGCTCACATCACCATGAGAGAGATCCTGGATGCTGTGTTTGGACTGCTCATTGCTCCTGAGCCTGAAGACCCACTAGACAGTATTTTGGCAGAGGAGTTCATGACTAGTAGAGAAATGTATGAACAAGAAGCCAAGAAGAACACTGAGGAAATCGCTGGAAATTCAGTGGATGACAGAGAAGAAATTGGTTGGTCAAGAGTTGGCAGACAATTTTATACCCGTACTGGCCACCATCTATAACAACTCCCCCTCCTACTTATGGGAAACGGTTGTGTTATCACAAAAAAAAGGTATAAACAGAACAACCACAAAGGGTCTTCAAGTACAGTATGTACGATATACAAAAAAGGCAAGACAGACCCCGTAACTTCAATGTAAATAATATATGTATTAAACCATCTCTAGGGTTTCAAGCACACACAATAAACAACAAATGAAATACAAAGGAATAACAAATTCACTTCACTCCTTCAACTATAATAATAATAAACGGAATTTCTCAAGAATCATAAAGTAGGTGCTTCAAAGTGCTTACAGGAGTTTAGGAGGTTTCTTTTTTCTACAGTCAACCAATTAAACAAAACAAAGGTCCCAAACAAAGTCCCAAGTTCACTCCCGTCAATGACCCGTTCAAGTCCGTTCCCTGAATCCCCCGAGGCAAAAAAGCACAATCCCCAATAGTCCGTTTATTGAGACAATACGTCATCAGCCACAGGTGGAAACAGAAACTATAGTTGGAAACAGAAACTTAAAAGTCAGAGCTACTCAACGGCGTTGAGTCAACACTGCCGTTGAAGCAACACCCAGTAAGATGGATAAAATATTCAACCTACTCAGTGAGCACAGGCTAGACGCATACTACAACAAATTCCTCGGTTTGGGTGTCAAAGATGAGAGAGATTTTATTGACAGCACTGATGATGAAGATCTGGACAAGATAGGTTTAAGTCATGTTGAGAAAAAACGCTTTGCAACCATGAAAGATATCATCCAAAGACTCAGAGCCCCTACGCCACTAATGCCAGTGACGTCCATACAAAAATCATGTGAAGCATTCCATCTGCGATACACATACCCTAACTGTCCTGAGCCAAAACGTATTGGAGACATGGATCCTGCCCAAAACACAGTTGAAGACCTGATGCTAAGGATTCGTCACCAAGAGGCAATGGGGAACTCTACAGCAGTGTGCCTCTTCACAGTTGAGGGAATGCCTTTAACTGATGACCCTTTCTTCAACACCTGGTCTTTGAAAGACAGGCACATTCAAAATGGAAGTGAGCTCTATGCTATATTTACACCCAAGGAGAATGTGAAACAAGCTCCCCAAATGCCCAGGCAAGACATGAGTGAAAACTCAGGGGAGGATACCATTCGCTGCCACATCATGCTCAAGGGAGTCTTTGAACTCAAAGTGGACTTGGCAAGTGACACATTGAAAGACTTGAGATTGAGGCTTGCCAATGAAAGTGGAATCCCAGCACATGTCCTCCTTTACCAAGGTGAACACGGCAGTGTTGGTGACACCTTGCAAGATGTTGGGATCACTGAGGAGTCAACAGTCCACTTTTCACTTTCCTCATTCTCTGAAGACAGTGAAGATCCCATGACACTCTTCATAGCTGACATTGTACCCTCAGTGCAACAGACACAGAGAGGACTGCATGTTTTCTTTTCTTCACTGTATACTATTCAAAAGAACCATTGTGGAGAGACATTCAAGAAGGTGATTGCATACATCCGAAAGCTCAGTGGGTGCAATCCTCTGGCCCAAATCTTGTATCAGATGATATGCAGAAACGAGATTGGAAGCAGGATCCAAAAGATTGCTATTGTTGAGGGAGTGTACACTCTCTTCAGAGAGCTGTTGCCAAGTCTTAATAAAAAAAGAGGTGAAAGGATCATTGAAGACCAAGACGTTTTTGAGAATGCGACAGTTTGTTGGGCCTACCTGATATCTGAGGCAGAGAAAGTCCCCAGAGCATGAGAACTATGCACCGATAGTTCTGACCTCACGACCAGGCAAACGTCTGTGTGATCCAGTTCGCATACCTGGGGACTCAGAGGTCCTTGAAAGGACAGATGTCCTGCAGAAAATCAAAGATGGAGAAAGAATTCCAAACATCTCTGGTGAGAGCCTGCAAGAAACATCCTGGATAAGAGCCACTGATATTGAGAAGATTTTGCTCAGTGTGCCTCCATCCATTAAAACATTCCCTGCTTGGATTTCATACGGCCAAGTGACTGCTCAACATTTTCAGATAAATGTTGAGAAGACTTTTGGCAACATGAATGAAGGACTGAAGGACTACCCTTATCTGCTGGTGACACCACCATTAAAGTTGAAGGAAGTAGGGTTGGACGGGCCACTCCTTGTCCACTTGACAGAAGATAACCTTGGTGTTTACATCAGTAAAGACAAAGGAACACCTGATCTGATCAAGGTGTTTAATGTTATGACTGGAGAAGTCATACAACTGAATGTGGACATTTTGGCAAAAGAATCAAGAGACAGCAGAAGTGACCACACTTTCATAGCCAGCAGGACTCCTAAAGAGGCAATACTGGTCCTGATGGATTCAAGCTCCTCAATGAATGACAAATGCTATGAAGATTCAAATCTGGAAATGAAGCGAATAGAAGCAGTCAAGCAGCTCTTCGATTGCTTTGCAACGAGAACCATGGCATAGGATTTCAAACATGTCATTGGCCTGGTGAAATTTGACTCATCAGTCAAAACTCTCCATACATTTACTGAGACTCTGGAGACCTTTAAGGAATACATACACAGTATTCAGGCAGAGGGACTCACTGTACTGTATGATGCCCTGAGCCATGGCATAGCCGAGCTTGACAAAGTCAAGACACGATTTCCAGACTGCAGACTTCGCATTATATGTCTCACAGATGGGAATGATGTTGGGTCAGTGACAGACCCAGTTGCTGTTACAACCAAGTTGATGAGCTCTGACATTATTGTTGATGCCATTATTGTGGGAAAGGTGGAAAACAAAGTGCTGCATGCGATCAGCAATGCAACAGGAGGGTGTTGTTTCAAACCAGAGACCATCAAAGCTGGCCTTAAGCTCTTCGAAATGGAAACAGTTCTTTCTCTGGAGATGAGGAAACCCAAGAGGAAATGGGACCCATCCTCTATTACAAGCAAGAGTGTTTTATTGTCTCTCTTTGCCAGCATTGGCTATGATGAGAAGCCAGAGGTTGCTCTGCCAAGTCAGCTGAGTGGCAAAGTGACTGTGACACAGAATGCATTGAAGAAGAAGATCTTGGAGTCCAAGAGTAATCGCTTTAAGGAGAAGGACAAACGCATCTTGGAAGAGCTGAAGAGCCTGCATTGTGACCCACATCCGTTCTGCACCATTTATCCGTCAGAGACAGACTTCATGTTCTGGAAGATTCTCATGCAAGGTCCCCCTGACACACCATACGAGAATGGAACCTTTGAGCTGTACTGCCAGTTTGGTGATGATTACCCTGTGAAACCACCACTAGTACGCTTTGTCACACCCGTTTACCACTGCAATGTCAACAGTGTGGGCCGTGTCTGTCACAATATCTTCGACCGAAACTACTCTGCTCACATCACCATGAGAGAGATCCTGGATGCTGTGTTTGGACTGCTCATTGCTCCTGAGCCTGAAGACCCACTAGACAGTATTTTGGCAGAGGAGTTCATGACTAGTAGAGAAATGTATGAACAAGAAGCCAAGAAGAACACTGAGGAAATCGCTGGAAATTCAGTGGATGACAGAGAAGAAATTGGTTGGTCAAGAGTTGGCAGACAATTTTATACCCGTACTGGCCACCATCTAGAGTTTCAATAACACTGTTAAAACATTTGATTAAGCATCATGACGGTGAATGAAATAATTTCTATTGTGAGTCTATCAATAATATAGCAACAAGAGAAAAAGACGACAATGCCAACAGACAACAATACCGAGCAGACTCCAATACTCAGAAGTCATCCCAGACTCAAGGACTCTATGGCTACCGGGATCCCTCTGATAAAGACAAGACACCACCTAATGAAACTAATTGACTATATCCCTATTTGTTAAAACATGTATAATTGTGAAACAAACTATGGAAAAACATTTGATTTGACTTAAGGATGGAAATGATACCTACTTCATTTGTAATGAGTATTTAGACATAGTAATGAGAAACCTATTTGGATATTTTCTCCTTTAAACAAGCCAGATGAGACAGGATTGACAATGGAAGCTGGGACAGGGTTAAACAAGCCAGATGAGACAGGATTGACAATGTAAACTGGGACAGGGATAAACAAGCCAGATGAGACCGGATTGAGAATGGAAGCTGGGAAAGTGATAAAAAAAGTTCTTAGATTTCGTCGCACAACAAAATTCGATATTTAACAGTGCAACCGAATGTCCGATGCGACTCGTCGCACGCAGTGTGCATTGTCTCATTCAAAACAATGGAAGCGATAAATAAATCGCACGCCGTGTGCATTGGCCTTTACTGCTAAATCATAGACCTTTTCTTTATAACAAGCATAACAGAAGATCGCTAGTATGCTGATGTCTCTAGCTAGTTAGCTAACATTACAACATGGTTTTAAGCTGATTTGTGCATGACAGTCCTGCATTATTACATCATTTCCATGTCCTATTTTAATGGCATATGATACCCAAAATGTTCAGCAGTGAAGTTGTTGCCCTAGCTAGCTAACTCTGTCAAATAGACTTAACTTAATAACCTTGAAGCTCTTAGAAATCCACTTAAACTAAGTTCCTCATAGTCATAGCTGAAAAATAAACCACTGAAAAATACGCTAGCTACCCATCTTGATTACTAGCAATTTTCTTAATCATATTGACTCTTTTGACTGGCTTTATACGCCATTGTAAGGCAGGTGCTCAAGCTAGTTACTGTATGATCAGTTAAAACGTGAAAACCAATGAGCAATGGACAAGAAACAGTGCAACTGGCCTCCATCCCCTTCCCAAAGAGCTGAGGTAGCGTAAACCCCACTAGCATTTTCAAAAGCATTTGAAAGACTATAGGCAACATGAGGTTTTGAGTTTCTTTTATGTGTTCTTTTGAGAACATTTGCGTAATGTTCATGATTTCTATTACGCATAGAGACTGTTTGGGTGGTAATGTTGTATCAATGTCATGCTGCAGGTCTAACCACGACAAAGAGATTGTGTTCATGTGATTTATTCTCTGCATGTTATTAGAGAAGATATATGATCAAATGTATTGCATCTCCAAACTGCTCTTAATTTGATATAATTGATACTACACCATTGAGCCAGATTATCTACTGTATGGCTTTGCTGGCTGATACGTGTTTGTTTATAGGATCACCCTACAGCCTGTGTCTAGAATCGCTTTTATTACGTCTCTATGTACAAGTACACAAGAGTAACATTCACCCATCCTGCATCCCAATTCTCCACCTTTTCCCCCTGAAGTCAACTTCCACAGTCCCCTACATTTCAAACATTAGGATTGGTGTAACGCTGCTTTTGAATCCATTCAAATCAGGGATGATTTAATGCGCCCGGCCCCTCTCATAAAAGTACAGCAGTTTCATGGTGATTTATATGCCTGTGTGTCACTCCCATACTCGTGGTTTGTGGGTGACAAAAACACCAGATGCGGGCACTTAACAGAATGCTGAAGTTTCTGACTGAGCTGGAGGAGAGCGCTGTCCAGCTAGACAGTATGAGGAAGGGAGCAAAGATTTCTAGTGTGACAGGCAGCTCTGTAGGGGTGCTTGGAGGGATCCTGTCCATTGTTGGATTGGCCCTAGCTCCCGTAACTGCTGGGGTGTCTTTGGCTCTGACAATGACTGGGGTGGGGCTGGGTGTCACCAGTGGGGTCAACAGTATGACCACTGGCATCACAGAGATGGCGTTTAACAGTTGCTAGGGCAAGAAAGCCAGCGAAGTCTTCCAGAGTTACATGAAAGATGTGAACACCATACTTGAGTGTCTAAATGAGGTGGCCAGCACCAAGGGACCTCATCGAGCCAGATGAGACAGGATTGACAATGGAAGCTGCGACAGGGTTAAACGCAGGACACAGTCAGACACCAGCTGAGTGAGTCTATCACACACACCCCCCCCCCCCCCCCCCACACACACACACACACACACACACACACACACACACACACACTCACACACAAGCTTTCTGACTGACTGGCGTGTGTTCTGTGGGCTCTAGTGACCCGTTGGGAGCACCAGCGGAACCCGGAAGAACGCCAGTCTATCTCTGAGCAGAACCACTGAGAGATGGAAGAACTGATCCCAGACCAGTCTGAGAGGGATCAGGGATTGATGATTTCAAACATGAATCTTGCAAACTCTACTCTGTCTTTCTTGACTTCAGGGATGCTTTTGGAACTCTGACCCATAATGTCATGATCAAAGCCCTAGAGGAAATCCAACTACCTCAGGTGTATATTGACATTATTAAGGACCCGTTGGGAGCACCAGCGGAACCCGGAAGAACGCCAGTCTATCTCTGAGCAGAACCACGGAGAGATGGAAGAACTGATCCCAGACCAGTCTGAGAGGGATCAGGGATTGATGACTTCAAACATGAATCTTGCAAACTCTACTCTGTCTTTCTTGACTTCAGGGATGCTTTTGGAACTCTGACCCATAATGTCATGATCAAAGCCCTAGAGGAAATCCAACTACCTCAGGTGTATATTGACATTATTAAGGACCCGTTGGGAGCACCAGCGGAACCCGGAAGAACGCCAGTCTATCTCTGAGCAGAACCACGGAGAGATGGAAGAACTGATCCCAGACCAGTCTGAGAGGGATCAGGGATTGATGACTTCAAACATGAATCTTGCAAACTCTACTCTGTCTTTCTTGATTTCAGGGATGCGTTTGGAACTCTGACCCATAATGTCATGATCAAAGCCCTAGAGGAAATCCAACTACCTCAGGTGTATATTGACATTATTAAGGACCCGTTGGGAGCACCAGCGGAACCCGGAAGAACGCCAGTCTATCTCTGAGCAGAACCACGGAGAGATGGAAGAACTGATCCCAGACCAGTCTGAGAGGGATCAGAGATTGATGACTTCAAACATGAATCTTGCAAACTCTACTCTGTCTTTCTTGACTTCAGGGATGCTTTTGGAACTCTGACCCATAATGTCATGATCAAAGCCCTAGAGGAAATCCAACTACCTCAGGTGTATATTGACATTATTAAGGACCCGTTGGGAGCACCAGCGGAACCCGGAAGAACGCCAGTCTATCTCTGAGCAGAACCACGGAGAGATGGAAGAACTGGTCCCAGACCAGTCGGGTCTGGGATCAGCTCTTCCTTCATACAGGTCATCTGTGGAAAACACCTCACAGACCCCATTCCCCTCCAGGTAGGCATTAAAACAGGCTGTCCGTGGAGTGCCATCAATTTTGTTCTTGCCATCAACGGGTGGATTACGTGGCTGTGTGCCTGTGCCCCACCCAATGTGCTTTCCCCCAACCCTGTACAAGGCTACGCCGACGATGTGCAGCTGGCGTCTCGTGAAGAGAGTGTCATCAAGAACATGCTCTCCAGAACAGACACATTTCTAGACTGGTCCGGTCTGGAGATTAAACAATCTAAATGTGCTGTCCTGTACCAGAGGCGAAGTGGGGGAAACAGATGGTACAAATCCAAAACGGACAGAAACCCTGAAACCGTGAAGACAGCCTCAAAAAGTTTATCGTGGACAGCCTTTCCTCTGATGATGACTTTGCCTTTGAGAAGAAGACACCCCCAACCTCCAAAGCGTCCATTCAGAAACCCCCTCTATCAGTTCCACGGCCCGATAAATAAATCTGCACCTCCTCTGGAGCGTACCCCTGCCTCTGCACCTCCTCTGGAGCGTACCCCTGTCTCTGCACCTCCTCTGGAGGGTACCCCTGCCTCTGTACCTCCTCTGGGGGGTACCCCTGTCTCTGCACCTCCTCTGGGGGGTACCCCTGTCTCTGCACCTCCTCCTCTGGAGGGTACCCCTGCCTCTGCACCTCCTCTGGGGGGTACCCCTGTCTCTGCACCTCCTCTGGAGGGTACCCCTGTCTCTGCACCTCCTCTGGAGGGTACCCCTGTCTCTGCACCTCCTCTGGAGCGTACCCCTGCCTCTGCACCTCCTCTGGAGGGTACCCCTGCCTCTGCACCTCCTCTGGAGGGTACCCCTGTCTCTGCACCTCCTCTGGAGCGTACCCCTGCCTCTGCACCTCCTCTGGAGGGTACCCCTGCCTCTGCACCTCCTCTGGAGGGTACCCCTGCCTCTGCACCTCCTCTGGGGGGTACCCCTGTCTCTGCACCTCCTCTGGAGGGTACCCCTGCCTCTGCACCTCCTCTGGAGGGTACCCCTGCCTCTGCACCTCCTCTGGAGGGTACCCCTGCCTCTGCACCTCCTCTGGAGGGTACCCCTGCCTCTGCACCTCCTCTGGAGGGTACCCCTGCCTCTGTACCTCCTCTGGGGGGTACCCCTGTCTCTGCACCTCCTCTGGGGGGTACCCCTGCCTCTGCACCTCCTCTGGGGGGTACCCCTGTCTCTGCACCTCCTCTGGGGGGTACCCCTGCCTCTGCACCTCCTCTGGGGGGTACCCCTGTCTCTGCACCTCCTCTGGAGGGTACCCCTGCCTCTGCACCTCCTCTGGGGGGTACCTCTGCCTCTGCACCTCCTCTGGGGGGTACCCCTGCCTCTGCACCTCCTCTGGGGGGTACCCCTGTCTCTGCACCTCCTCTGGGGGGTACCCCTGTCTCTGCACCTCCTCTGGGGGGTACCCCTGTCTCTGCACCTCCTCTGGGGGGTACCCCTGTCTCTGCACCTCCTCTGGGGGGTACCCCTGTCTCTGCACCTCCTCTGGGGGGTACCCCTGTCTCTGCACCTCCTCTGGGGGGTACCCCTGTCTCTGCACCTCCTCTGGAGGGTACCCCTGTCTCTGCACCTCCTCTGGGGGGTACCCCTGTCTCTGCACCTCCTCTGGAGGGTACCCCTGTCTCTGCACCTCCTCTGGGGGGTACCCCTGCCTCTGCACCTCCTCTGGGGGGTACCCCTGTCTCTGCACCTCCTCTGGAGGGTACCCCTGTCTATGCATGTTGCTGAATCTGCTGAAGAGAGTGAGGAAGAGGGACTTGAGTCTATGCATGTTGCTGAATCTGATATTGGAGAGGAGGAAGAAAGTAGTCTGGAGGAATCTACCAATGATCTTGAACTTGCTTCTGATGAAAGAATGGACCAGTGTACTACTGGCAGAGATTGCACATAGCAAAAAGCTGAACCCCTCAACAGTGATTCCCCATCTGTGACGGAGGGGAAGAGGTATGAAACCTTAGTGAATATGGGAAAGCACTGATAGCTGATATATACTGAAAGCACTTACACTGAAGGGAAATTACAAGATGCGCTGAGTTTCTTTTTGAAGGCAATTGACATCAGAAGTGGTGATCCTGAAATTCAGCTTATGACAATACAACTATACCGGCAAGTCAGTAAATGAAGAGTTAAAATACCTTCTCTAAAATTGAGGACATCCCTTAGTCACTGCAGACTCTGAAATTGTTTGAAATGTCCATGTTTATTTCATTACAGTGTGTTCTATCGAACTGTCTTTAATCGTTGGAGTAATGTAATCTAATTTACAAATGCCTATGGTTAGCCTACAGAGAGGTTAGTCTACAGAGAGGTTAGTCTACAGAGAGGTTAGCCTACAGAGAGGTTAGCCTACAGAGAGGTTAGCCTACAGAGAGGTTAGTCTACACAGAGAGATTAGCCTACAGAGAGGTTAGCCTACAGAGAGGTTAGTCTACAGAGAGGTTAGCCTACAGAGAGGTTAGTCTCCAGAGAGGTTAGTCTACAGAGAGGATTTCCGTCTACTCCTCTCTCCCCCAACTAACGCAGCAGACAGATCCCATTGTGACCGCTCTGACCAAGAGCTCCCTGCAAATGAATCGCGTGTGCGCTGCTTTCACACGTCACGCGCTGTATCAACCAATGAAAATGCGTAGTGGACAACATGCAAGATACGCCCCCAGATATTTGCATACAGATCTGATAAAGTGGAAAAGAAAGAATACATGTGTAAAAGAAAGAATGAATGTGGAAAATAAAGAATGAAAGTGGAAAACAAAGAATGAATGCGTAAAAGAATAAATAAATATAGAAATGTATTTCGTTATACTGTGTGTATTCATTCATTTATTTGTTCATACATTCATTTATGTATCTATATATTTATTGTTAATTTTGACAGACTTCCTCCATACAAAATAGGCCAGGGTTTGTCAAATCCTTTGTTGGGCATCTCGTTTCTTAAGTCCTGGTATGTGGCATTTCTTTACTGTTTGCCATCTGGTCTAGGAATACCCAGGGAGACGCAGACAGCAGAAGTAGAATAGAATAGTAGAATAGAAAAAGAAACCGCTATAACCATGCTGAATGATGTATGACGCACTGGCAGTCTGTGACAGTGTGCACCTGCCCGGACCCTGCCCTTCTGCCTGAGTTTGAGTAGGATGCTGCCCAAATGAATGTTATTGTTTAGTGCCGTACGCTTTCGTGGTATTATATTGTGTGAATTATCATCTGTATGTTTTCTTTCACTTGACTAACCGCCGAGATAATACTTGAGACATGTACTTCCGTAAACATTAATCCAACTGTCCTGCAGTTCTAATTTGACGATGTGTCCCAGTCTATACCATGGCGGAGTGGTCAAAAACAACTCTCAAAAGGCTTTTGACGGACGTGGAAAACGCAGAAAAGATGCCATTGTGACCGCTCTGACCAAGAGCTGCCTGCAAATGAATCGCGTGTGCGCAGCTTATGTCCAATCACAACAATGATTTTGTACAGTTCAGTATAATATTTATTTAAATAATATTCACTCTGTCTTTTAGTTTCACAATCAAAAATCCCTCAAACTGTTCACTCTGTCTCAGCCAGTCTATCACACTGTCTCAGTCAGCTTAGCTAGCTATCATAGCTCAGCTCATTTACCATAATGATGAAAAAAACAAAACAATACGTAAATAATTAGTTTGTAAACCTTAGTTAGTTTGTAAACCTTTTTAGCCTTTCAGAATTGCATTTAATGCAAATTAGTTAATTACGTCATTTAGCTACTTCTAGCTACTTTGGGGAGAGCCAACAGCTACTACCATTAGAGGAGTTGGCAACACTGGGTAAAAGGTCTGAGCTGATTCCACAGCTGCGAGCAGCCATGCCTGATGCCATGCATCTAAGCTGTGGCACAATATCGCAATGCATATTTCACAGGGCACCAACAGACCTATTGGAAATATGACCATGACGTGTTTCTCGAGTGGCCGATAGACCTTTGTTAGCGTTTCCTGTCATTTAGAAAAATGTGAGAAATGCTTCTGATGTGTTCTGTTGTGTTTTCAATGTTGTAGCAGATTTAAAGATCTCCTCAAAAAGCCACTGTGCAGATCTGCATTAAATGTGGTCCACGTTTAAATGTTTCATTAAATTAGCTAAAACAACATAGCCTCTATAAGGCTAAAACTAAAACTAAAAAGCGCGCCACTGTGTTAAAATGCAACCATACGGTAGGGGTTTGGTGAACATTCCTCTCACGTAGTCTCAGTGTTGCCAATTTGGCGACTTTGCCACTATATCTGGCGACTTTCCAGACCCCCATGGTGACTTAATTAGTCAGAAGCAACCAGCGACAAATCTAGCGACTTTTTCTGGTCACTTGGAGAATTACTGTAAAACATCCCGAGTTCCACGATTCATGTTACAACCAAGCTCACGAGAGACGAGTAGGCCTACAGTCGCCCAGGAGAAAGCCTGGTGACGTGCGGTTAGTCTACAGAGAGGTTAGCCTACAGAGAGGTTAGTCTACAGAGAGGTTAGCCTACCGAGAGGTTAGCCTACAGAGAGGTTAGTCTACAGAGAGGTTAGCCTACAGAGAGATTAGCCTACAGAGAGGTTAGTCTACAGAGAGGTTAGCCTACAGAGAGGTTAACCTACAGAGAGGTTAGTCTCCAGAGAGGTTAGTCTACAGAGAGGATTTCCGTCTACTCCTCTCTCCCTCAACTAACGCAGCAGACAGATCCCATTGTGACCGCTCTGACCAAGAGCTCCCTGCAAATGAATCGCGTGTGCGCTGCTTTTACACGTCACGCGCTGTATCAACCAATGAAAATGCGTAGGGGCGTGGACAACATGCAAGATACGCCCCCAGATATTTGCATACAGATCTGATAAAGTGGAAAAGAAAGAATACATGTGTAAAAGAAAGAATGAATGTGGAAAAGAAAGAATGAATGTGGAAAAGAAAGAATGAAAGTGGAAAACAAAGAATGAATGCGTAAAAGAATAAATAAATATAGAAATGTATTTCGTTATACTGTGTGTATTCATTCATTTATTTGTTCATACATTCATTTATGTATCTATATATTTATTGTTAATTTTGACAGACTTGGTCCTCCATACAAAATAGGCCAGGGTTTGTCAAATCCTTTGTTGGGCATCTCGTTTCTTAAGTCCTGGTATATTGTGGCATTTCTTTACTGTTTGCCATCTGGTCTAGGAATACCCAGGGAGACGCAGACAGCAGAAGTAGAATAGAATAGTAGAATAGAAAAAGAAACCGCTATAACCATGCTGAATGATGTATGACGCACTGGCAGTCTGTGACAGTGTGCACCTGCCCGGACCCTGCCCTTCTGCCTGAGTTTGAGTAGGATGCTGCCCAAATGAATGTTATTGTTTAGTGCCGTACGCTTTCGTGGTATTATATTGGGTGAATTATCATCTGTATGTTTTCTTTCACTCGACTAACCGCCGAGATAATACTTGAGACATGTACTTCCGTAAACATTAATCCAACTGTCCTGCAGTTCTAATTTGACGATGTGTCCCAGTCTATACCATGGCGGAGTGGTCAAAAACAACTCTCAAAAGGCTTTTGACGGACGCGGAAAACGCAGAAAATCGAACCTGTTCCGATTTTTGGGGGGACGGACGAATATTACGGATTCGGTGTGCAAGCGTGATTGACACAACATGAGTTCTTTTTTTTCTTTTTTTACGGACGTAAAAAACGCATTGATGTGCAAGGGCCTGACAAGTGATGTTTTCTTTCTCTTCCACTGAAGAAGGCCCCTCTGTACAAGGTCTTCTCTGTCAACACACAGTTTAAATTCTCCTGTGGTGTGAACTTGCTGTTCAATGAGCGAGTACATCATCTGACCACTGGCATCACAGAGATGGCGTTTAACAGTTGCCAGGGCAAGAAAGCCAGCGAAGTCTTCCAGAGTTACATGAAAGATGTGAACACCATACTTGAGTGTCTAAATGAGGTGGCCAGCACCAAGGACCTCATCGAGCCAGATGAGACAGGGTTAAACAAGCCAGATGAGACAGGATTGACAATGGAAGCTGGGACAGGGTTAAACAAGCCAGATGAGACAGGATTGACAATGTAAACTGGGACAGGGATAAACAAGCCAGATGAGACCGGATTGAGAATGGAAGCTGGGAAAGTGATAAAAAAAGTTCTTAGATTTCGTCGCACAACAAAATTCGATATTTAACAGTGCGACCGAATGTCCGATGCGACTCGTCGCACACCGTGTGCATTGTCTCATTCAGAACAATGGAAGCGATAAATCATAAATCGCACGCCGTGTGCATTGGCCTTTACTGCTAAATCATAGACCTTTTCTTTATAACAAGCATAACAGAAGATCGCTAGTATGCTGATGTCTCTAGCTAGTTAGCTAACGTTACAACATGGTTTTAAGCTGATTTGTGCATGACAGTCCTGCATTATTACATAATTTCCATGTCCTATTTTAATGGCATATGATACCCAAAATGTTCAGCAGTGAAGTTGTTGCCCGAGCTAGCTAACTCTGTCAAATAGACTTAACTTAATAACCTTGAAGCTCTTAGAAATCCACTTAAACTAAGTTCCTCATAGCTCAGCAACTGACCAACCATCCAAACCACTGACCTACTGACTAACCAACCACCACAGACATGTAATCTAGAAATATAGCTATCTAAGTAACTACCAAGCCGACTGTAGTTATGGGTAATATTTAGTGGGTTTGATTCAACATTTTGAAAATGCTAGTGAAAAATACGCTAGCTACCCATCTTGATTACTAGCAATTTTCTTAATCATATTGACTCTTTTGGCTGGCTTTATACGCCATTGTAAGGCAGGTGCTCAAGCTAGTTACTGTATGATCAGTTAAAACGTGAAAACCAATGAGCAATGGACAAGAAACAGTGCAACTGGCCTCCATCCCCTTCCCAAAGAGCTGAGGTAGCGTAAACCCCACTAGCATTTTCAAAAGCATTTGAAAGACTATAGGCAACATGAGGTTTTGAGTTTCTTTTATGTGTTCTTTTGAGAACATTTGCGTAATGTTCATGATTTCTATTACGCATAGAGACTGTTTGGGTGGTAATGTTGTATCAATGTCATGCTGCAGGTCTAACCACGACAAAGAGATTGTGTTCATGTGATTTATTCTCTGCATGTTATTAGAGAAGATATATGATCAAATGTATTGCATCTCCAAACTGCTCTTAATTTGATATAATTGATACTACACCATTGAGCCAGATTATCTACTGTATGGCTTTGCTGGCTGATACGTGTTTGTTTATAGGATCACCCTACAGCCTGTGTCTAGAATCGCTTTTATTACGTCTCTATGTACAAGTACACAAGAGTAACATTCACCCATCCTGCATCCCAATTCTCCACCTTTTCCCCCTGAAGTCAACTTCCACAGTCCCCTACATTTCAAACATTAGGATTGGTGTAACGCTGCTTTTGAATCCATTCAAATCAGGGATGATTTAATGCGCCCGGCCCCTCTCATAAAAGTACAGCAGTTTCATGGTGATTTATATGCCTGTGTGTCACTCCCATACTCGTGGTTTGTGGGTGACAAAAACACCAGATGCGGGCACTTAACAGAATGCTGAAGTTTCTGACTGAGCTGGAGGAGAGCGCTGTCCAGCTAGACAGTATGAGGAAGGGAGCAAAGATTTCTAGTGTGACAGACAGCTCTGTAGGGGTGCTTGGAGGGATCCTGTCCATTGTTGGATTGGCCCTAGCTCCCGTAACTGCTGGGGTGTCTTTGGCTCTGACAATGACTGGGGTGGGGCTGGGTGTCACCAGTGGGGTCAACAGTATGACCACTGGCATCACAGAGATGGCGTTTAACAGTTGCTAGGGCAAGAAAGCCAGCGAAGTCTTCCAGAGTTACATGAAAGATGTGAACACCATACTTGAGTGTCTAAATGAGGTGGCCAGCACCAAGGACCTCATCGAGCCAGATGAGACAGGATTGACAATGGAAGCTGCGACAGGGTTAAACGCAGGACACAGTCAGACACCAGCTGAGTGAGTCTATCACCCCCCCCCCCCCCCCCCCCCACACACACACACACACACACACACACACACACACACACACACACACACACACACACTCACACACAAGCTTTCTGACTGACTGGCGTGTGTTCTGTGGGCTCTAGTGACCCGTTGGGAGCACCAGCGGAACCCGGAAGAACGCCAGTCTATCTCTGAGCAGAACCACGGAGAGATGGAAGAACTGATCCCAGACCAGTCGGGTCTGGGATCAGCTCTTCCTTCATACAGGTCATCTGTGGAAAACACCTCACAGACCCCATTCCCCTCCAGGTAGGCATTAAAACAGGCTGTCCGTGGAGTGCCATCAATTTTGTTCTTGCCATCAACGGGTGGATTACGTGGCTGTGTGCCTGTGCCCCACCCAATGTGCTTTCCCCCAACCCTGTACAAGGCTACGCCGACGATGTGCAGCTGGCGTCTCGTGAAGAGAGTGTCATCAAGAACATGCTCTCCAGAACAGACACATTTCTAGACTGGTCCGGTCTGGAGATTAAACAATCTAAATGTGCTGTCCTGTACCAGAGGCGAAGTGGGGGAAACAGATGGTACAAATCCAAAACGGACAGAAACCCTGAAACCGTGAAGACAGCCTCAAAAAGTTTATCGTGGACAGCCTTTCCTCTGATGATGACTTTGCCTTTGAGAAGAAGACACCCCCAACCTCCAAAGCGTCCATTCAGAAACCCCCTCTATCAGTTCCACGGCCCGATAAATAAATCTGCACCTCCTCTGGAGCGTACCCCTGCCTCTGCACCTCCTCTGGAGGGTACCCCTGTCTCTGCACCTCCTCTGGAGGGTACCCCTGCCTCTGCACCTCCTCTGGAGGGTACCCCTGTCTCTGCACCTCCTCTGGAGGGTACCCCTGTCTCTGCACCTCCTCTGGAGCGTACCCCTGTCTCTGCACCTCCTCTGGAGGGTACCCCTGCCTCTGCACCTCCTCTGGAGGGTACCCCTGTCTCTGCACCTCCTCTGGAGGGTACCCCTGCCTCTGTACCTCCTCTGGAGCGTACCCCTGCCTCTGCACCTCCTCTGGAGCGTACCCCTGTCTCTGCACCTCCTCTGGAGGGTACCCCTGCCTCTGTACCTCCTCTGGGGGGTACCCCTGCCTCTGCACCTCCTCTGGAGCGTACCCCTGTCTCTGCACCTCCTCTGGAGCGTACCCCTGCCTCTGTACCTCCTCTGGAGGGTACCCCTGCCTCTGCACCTCCTCTGGGGGGTACCCCTGTCTCTGCACCTCCTCTGGGGGGTACCCCTGTCTCTGCACCTCCTCTGGGGGGTACCCCTGCCTCTGCACCTCCTCTGGGGGGTACCCCTGCCTCTGCACCTCCTCTGGAGGGTACCCCTGCCTCTGCACCTCCTCTGGAGGGTACCCCTGCCTCTGCACCTCCTCTGGAGGGTACCCCTGCCTCTGCACCTCCTCTGGGGGGTACCCCTGCCTCTGCACCTCCTCTGGAGGGTACCCCTGCCTCTGCACCTCCTCTGGGGGGTACCCCTGTCTCTGCACCTCCTCTGGAGGGTACCCCTGTCTCTGCACCTCCTCTGGAGGGTACCCCTGTCTCTGCACCTCCTCTGGGGGGTACCCCTGCCTCTGCACCTCCTCTGGAGGGTACCCCTGCCTCTGCACCTCCTCTGGAGGTTACCCCTGCCTCTGCACCTCCTCTGGAGGGTACCCCTGTCTCTGCACCTCCTCTGGAGGGTACCCCTGTCTCTGCACCTCCTCTGGGGGGTACCCCTGCCTCTGCACCTCCTCTGGAGGGTACCCCTGCCTCTGCACCTCCTCTGGGGGGTACCCCTGTCTCTGCACCTCCTCTGGAGGGTACCCCTGTCTCTGCACCTCCTCTGGGGGGTACCCCTGCCTCTGCACCTCCTCTGGAGGGTACCCCTGCCTCTGCACCTCCTCTGGGGGGTACCCCTGTCTCTGCACCTCCTCTGTAGGGTACCCCTGCCTCTGCACCTCCTCTGGAGGGTACCCCTGTCTCTGCACCTCCTCTGGGGGGTACCCCTGCCTCTGCACCTCCTCTGGGGGGTACCCCTGTCTCTGCACCTCCTCTGGAGGGTACCCCTGTCTCTGCACCTCCTCTGGAGGGTACCCCTGCCTCTGCACCTCCTCTGGGGGGTACCCCTGCCTCTGCACCTCCTCTGGAGGGTACCCCTGTCTCTGCACCTCCTCCTCTGGAGGGTACCCCTGCCTCTGCACCTCCTCTGGGGGGTACCCCTGCCTCTGCACCTCCTCTGGAGGGTACCCCTGCCTCTGCACCTCCTCTGGAGCGTACCCCTGTCTCTGCACCTCCTCTGGGGGGTACCCCTGTCTCTGCACCTCCTCTGGGGGGTACCCCTGTCTCTGCACCTCCTCTGGGGGGTACCCCTGCCTCTGCACCTCCTCTGGAGGGTACCCCTGTCTCTGCACCTCCTCTGGAGGGTACCCCTGTCTCTGCACCTCCTCCTCTGGAGCGTACCCCTGCCTCTGCACCTCCTCCTCTGGAGGGTACCCCTGCCTCTGCACCTCCTCTGGGGGGTACCCCTGCCTCTGCACCTCCTCTGGAGGGTACCCCTGCCTCTGCACCTCCTCTGGAGCGTACCCCTGTCTCTGCACCTCCTCTGGAGGGTACCCCTGCCTCTGCACCTCCTCTGGAGGGTACCCCTGCCTCTGCACCTCCTCTGGAGGGTACCCCTGTCTCTGCACCTCCTCTGGGGGGTACCCCTGTCTCTGCACCTCCTCTGGGGGGTACCCCTGTCTCTGCACCTCCTCTGTCGGTTGGGAGAACGCCATTAGATATGAAGACCCCAGCGAAGACCCCCGTCACCAGACCCAAAATCTCCCAGACAGAGCCCAGACCCATCCCCATTTCCCCATGTTTTTTCAAGTGGTATAATCTAAAAAAAACTATAAATGAGTGGTTGCATTAAACTCAACTAGCTTAGATCTGGCAGTCTCCTCAGAGACGAGTAGTAGCCGACTAGTAGTTGGCAACAGCATTGAATTAAACAAAGAAGACTTTGCAGTAGATAGATTTATGAGGATTATAAGTTTGCTGTGTTGACTTAAAACCCTTTTTCATATAGAATGATAAGAATGGAAAGATATGTAAGACGACATTGGGTAACTTAAATGTGCGCTCTGGTGCTCTCAGGGTGAGTTGACGAACGCAGCAGAAACAGGCAGGTCAGACCGTCTGTCTGAGGGAGGCGCCGGCTGGTCTGAGAATCGAATTAGCCAGGATGGAAGTGACAAGGAGACGGGTTCTACAGAAACACCTGGAGCCAGCCAGACCCCTGCGTCGCTGTGCTGTGGGCCAGGAGCCTGTTAGAATCTCAGAGGTGTATGCACAGACAGAGGACAAAACAGTCAACAGCGTTGGAGTGGAGCAGTTTTATGAGATTCTCCATCTCCACACTCAACATCCACCAAACCCCCCAAAAGTCAGGATGTCTTACAGTAGAGATTTACTGATTCAACTGGCAAGTTCCCCTCTTGCCAAAAGGAAGCCTGATTTCTTACCAGAACACGAAGTAGTTTTGTTAAAGGCGAGAGACCCTGGACTTCCACGGCTTTTTATTGGATAGAGACAGTGGAGAAAGACAGGAAAGTAAGGAGGAGAGGGTATTGTCATGTACTTATACTACCACCTTGTGGGGCATCCGGGTACTGCCTAGTATATATGTATGACGTGTTATCCGTTTCCGTTGTTGACTAATAAAGTTACCACCATTACAGTAACACGGTCTCCAGCTCCTGCTTGCTCTACTATATAGAAAGTATATTTAGTTATATCAACATACCTAGTTAGGATATAACAAGTGGCGACGAGGATCGGCGAGACTTACGTGTGTTTTCGTCGGTTTAGTAGAGTTAGTAGAGTTAGGAGACGTTACGACGGAGCCAGGCTACCAAGGTATGCTAACAACATTAGCATTGCTAGCACCGGCAGTGAAAGCGACGCATGTCTGACGGCGAACAGCGGCAGCCAGCTGAACCAGCCCAGCCTATCCCAGCTGTTATTATGGCGGGGATATTGGGAAGCATCGGCCCCTTTGAGGAAGGTACGGAGCAGTGGAACTCCTACACTGAACGTTTTGAGTACTTTGCAGCAGCAAATGGCATTGAAGGGGTGAAGTTGGTGCCGACGTTTCTGAGTGTCATGGGACCTAAAGCATATAATTTGCTCCGTGCACTAGTCCAGCCTGACAAACCTGGGACTAAAAACTATGCTGCTATTGTGAAAACCCTGTCAGAGCACTTTTCACCAAAGCCCCTGGTGATTGCGGAGCGGTTTCGCTTCCATAAAAGGAACCAAGAGGAGGGGGAGTCAGTAGTGACATTTGTGGCTGCCCTTAGAAGGCTGACAGAGCATTGTGAATTTGGCAATGTACTGAACGACACCATACGGAACTTGTAGAAAGAAACTTGTAGAAAGAAACTGACCCACAAGCAATACCACCCCATATACATCTGAACCCAAACCACAGATGGGGCTTTCACACCGGCGGTTCCGAGCACAGGAGTGCCAACCACGATACCTAACTCAAGTTCATTGTTCAAGTTCAAACTCAGAAGTAGAAATGACTATGTCACTAAGTCCCATACGCCATAAAGCCAAAAGTGGAAGCTGAGCTGGAATCATTGGTCAAGAGTGGGGTGCTGGAGCCCATCAGTCGAAGTGAGTGGGCCACTCCCATCGTACCAGTCATTAAAAAAGATACTTCGGTGAGAATCTGCGGAGATTTTAAAGTCACCCTGAACCCTGTGCTAGAGGCTGAACACTATCCACTCCCTCGCATAGAGGACCTGTTCACAGGCTTGGCTGGAGGACAAAGATTCAGCAAAATCGACCTCAACCAAGCCTACTTACAGATGAAGGTCGACGAGAAATCTAGAGACCTGCTCACCATAGTCACTCACAAGGGCCTGTACCGATACTGCAGACTACCTTTCGGGATTACGTCTGCACCGGCTCTCTTCCAGCGTGCGATGGAGCAGATACTGAGCGGCTTAGACGGGGTCCAATGTTATTTGGATGACATACTCATCACTGGAAGGACAGAACAGGAACATCTGGGGAACCTGGAGGCCACTCTGCAGCGACTGGAAGATTATGGATTAAAAGTTCGCAAGTCAAAGTGTGAGTTTTTCCAGTCTTCCGTCGAGTATCTGGGTCACGTGATTGACGCGGAGGGCTTGCACAAGGCTCCATCCAAAACCAAGGCCATCGTGGAAGCACCAGCACCTCAAAATGTGAGTCAACTCCGCTCTTATCTGGGGCTCCTCAATTACTACGGGAAGTTTATCCAGAACCTGTCTTCTCTACTGCGACCCCTACATCAGCTGCTGTGCCACGGGCAAGCCTGGGTATGGACTCAACAATGTGAGGCTGCGTTTGAGATAACGAAACGGGCGCTGCTGGAATCTGACACCCTGACACATTTTGACCCCGCACTGCCCCTACAACTGGCGTGTGATGCCTCCCCATATGGGGTGGGAGCAGTTGTTTCACACATCATGCCCAGCGGGGAGGAACGGCCAATTGCATTCGCCTCCCGTACACTCAGCAAGGCTGAGAGCGGCTATGCACAAATAGAACGTGAAGCACTGGGGATTGTGTTTGGAGTAAAAAAAAGTCATCACTATCTCTTTGGGAGAAAGTTTGTTCTCCTGACAGACCATCAGCCCCTCACAACAATCTTCGGGCCCCACACCGGCATTCCATCCCTGGCGGCAGGAAGGATGCAAAGATGGGCCTTGTTGTTGTCTGCTCATGACTACGACATCAAATACCGCAAGTCGGAGATGCACGCCAATGCGGATGGCCTCTCGAGACTACCCCTGCCTGTGGTCCGTGCCGAGCCGACACGGACCGGCATTTTCTACTTCAGTCAAGTTGAGGAAGCGTCCATCACAGCAGCTCAAGTGAAGAGACACACCCGGAATGACCCTGTATTGTCAACGCTGATGGATGTACTGATCACCGGTAGGAGGGGAGACCTTCCCGAGCTCAAGCCCTACCTCACAAGAAGGAGTGAACTGTCTGTGCAGGCAGGATGTCTCCTCTGGGGACGCCGGGTGATTATTCCGCCTGTGTTACGGAAAAGGCTACTACTGCAGCTACATGAAGGACATAGTGGGATCGTCCGCATGAAGGAGCTTGCGAGAAGCTACTTTTGGTGGCCTGGACTGGATGGTCAGATCGAGGAGACTGTGAAAACATGTACGTCATGCCAGCAGGTGCGCTGCATGCCGCAGCCAGCTCCCCTCCATCCGTGGGATTGGCCGGAGGCACCATGGCAGCGAGTTCATGTGGACTTCGCTGGCCCGATGGAGGAGAGGATGTTCCTGGTGGTGGTTGATGCCCACAGTAAGTGGCCGGAAGTGGCGATAATGAGATCGACCACAGCAGAGAAAACCATCGAGAAACTAGGAGAGATGTTCAGTCGATTCGGGTTTCCAGAACAGCTAGTGAGCGATAACGGGCCCCAATTCGTCTCACAAGAGTTTGAGAGATTCCTGGAGGCAAATGGAGTACAACACATCCGCTCTGCCCCCTATCACCCATCCACAAATGGATTAGCAGAGAGATTTGTTCAGAGCATGAAAAACGGCCTGAAGGCCTCACAGGGACAAGGATCTCTCCACCAGCGGCTCAATAGGTTTCTGCTGTCATACAGAAATATACCGCACTCAACCACTCAAGTCGCGCCGGCAGCACTTCTCATGAAGAGACAACTCCGCACCAATCTCGACCTTCTGAAACCCCCAAAGACCAAAGAGACTGTGCACCTGAAACAACAGGCTCAGGTCAAGAGACGTGAGCAGAGAGCAAAAGAAAGAACCTTCCGGCCCGGTGACCGTGTACTGGCACGTAACTATAACAACCGAGCTAAGTGGACGCCTGCTACAGTCCTGGAACAGACCGGGCCGGTGTCTTATACAGTGCGGACCAAGGATGACCTAGTCTGGAGGAGACACACCGACCAGCTTCTCGCGGGGTCTGCAACACCTGGGGAAAACACACCAGTGGTTGCTGCTGAGCCAAGCAACCGGGGCAGCCCAATCCAGAGCACACTCATCCAGGATACACCAGGTACAGTGGAGCCTGTTGACTCTGGATCCACTTTCACCGCTATATCGGAGACAGAACTGTCGCCGTGTTCCACACCGAAACCTGTTCCGGATACAGACAGTGTAGTTCTGCCGGATGGCCGTACTACTCATCGCCAGTCACAGAGAGAGCGGCGACCGCCGAAACGCCTGGATCTGTAGTAGGGATGTGACAGACCCTCAAGAATGGGGCATAATAATCCCCTGGGTCATGTCAGGGTTTGAGTAGTCCGTAACTCATTCCCTTAGAATAAGATGAATGGGTTATAACTAGTTAACAAAGTGATCTTGTTGTTGTGATTGGAGTTCTGAGCGATTGTTAATTTCAAGGGTTGTTAGTGAGCCTACTTGTTCATTAAGTGGGGAGGAGTTGTCATGTACTTATACTACCACCTTGTGGGGCATCCGGGTACTGCCTAGTATATATGTATGACGTGTTATCCGTTTCCGTTGTTGACTAATAAAGTTACCACCATTACAGTAACACGGTCTCCAGCTCCTGCTTGCTCTACTATATAGAAAGTATATTTAGTTATATCAACATACCTAGTTAGGATATAACAGGTATGTCAGCAGGGAATGGGCCGGATTCGAACCCATGCCGACATGGGAATATATGTGCACTGTGGCCATGATGCTAGGCCACTGGACCACCCCAGGCCATGAAAATGTACATTTGTGAAGAATTAATTTTAAAAATTCAAGTCAGTGTGGCAGTAGTAAAACATTTTCATTTCTGTTGAAAAATAGCCCAAATAAAGGTATCATATAAGACCCTGTGGAGCGAGTTCCATGCTTTTGTCACTAACCCGGCTCAGAGAAAGTGACAAAATAGGGAGACAAGTCGAGGGTAAAGGTAAATTATTCTTTTATTAATAACTAAAGACTATAAGTAAAGAAGAAAGGTGATGTGATAGTCAGTTTATCAGTTGTGTAGGGTGTGGGTGAGTGATCTGTAATGTGGAATGTTGTAAGGTGTAAACAAAGGAACAAAACGTTTGCCACTAACAAAGGAGTAAAACAAAGGATAACCTGTATGGAGAGAGAGAGAGAGAGAGAGACTGATTCCCAATGCACACCTAAATAGCCACAGGTGTGCTACATCAGCCAATCAGGCCTCCTCTCCCCACTGCCATCCTGCAACACAATCAGAACAAGACAGCAGTGGAGGGAGGAGACCGTAACACCCCCCCCCATAAAATTTGGGGACTAAAAAGGACCCAAAACCATTTCAAAATACTAACTCAAAATTACAAAATAAACATATCCCCTTAGCCACCAACCTACTCACCACAACAGCACCCCCCCCCAGGCCACACCGCACACCTCAGCAACCACGGCCTATGGAAGCAATTTTAAGAGGGTGAAGAGAGCCAGGGGAAGGATACAAAAAGGAAGAGGCTGATGACCAGGAAAAACCAAAATCAAAAATCAAAAGATGCGGTAACCAAACCACACTCTCAACCAGGGTCAATCACAAATGTAAGCACGACCCCCTGGTTCAAGAACAGGAAAATCAGTCCTCCCACAAAAACACAAACAAGGCCAGCTACACCCCCACCTTCCTGCGCTGCCACCACAGGACCAGGAGGAGAGCTGGGGGTCATTCCACTAAAGGTGGATCAGTTTAGCTGCGCTATAAATAAATGCGGCGCTCAGGGAACTCGAGATTGGAATTCAAGCCTCAGGTGATTCCTCGAATGAGGATCAGCCTTGTGTCATCAGTGTTCACAGAAGACAGGCTTACAAATCTTCGATATGGGCGCGTGCACGCAGACATAAAAAGCCCTGAAGTGTCGATCTGTCGAAATGAAGATACTCCACTCTGCAGGGGTACTACATTTGCGCAGCATTCCGAAATATTGATTTTTATGAAAACGGAAAAATAAGATGTAAAATAGTGCAATACTGCCGCAATTAACAAGGCGAGGGAAATGGTTTGGCAAGAAATTGCTGACCGATTAAATGCGTAGGTCATACTAGCCCCAGTTATTGTTATATGTTCATATTTTAATAAATGAATATTACTACTGTGGTGATATCCGCAGCAGGCTACAAACCGTCATATCGCCACAATGGCCTAGTGGTATTGACTGCTGCCATAGGATTTATTCGTCATTTTATATCAGTGGTTCGAATCCCTCTTCAGACACACTTTTTACTGCATTTCGTTGTCTGAATCTAATCTAAAATCTCATCTAAAAAAGTATTGTAGGCTATAAAATTATGGTGCAGGCTAATTTACAAGAACTGACACGATTACAATGGTGTTTGAAACCTTTGCATGAAATCTTCGGTTAAATGTAAAAAAAAAAAAATGAATGACTTAGTCAAGTCTCGAACTCGCAACCTTTGGAACTCGATTCCACAGCCTTAACCACTACGCCAGCCAGACTGCTGTGATGACGGCAATGCAAGTTGAGACAATTACTTTTTTTTCTTACACTCTTTTCGTTATTGATATATCGATCTATCTATCACACTTTCAAAATATCAAGTTATCTATCGATCGATCACACTTTCAAAATATCAAATTATCTATCTATCACACAGTCAAACTATCTAATCTATCTATCTCATGTGAAGTGGGAACTAATATTTCCTAGGGAGGAACTGTCGTTCGGGATGTAGTTTCCGCCTGTGAGCCTTTTTTGACGCGCGTCTCACTATAGCCTGTGTTTTAGCCTGGTCGCGACCAGGCTAGTTATATCTGACTCAGAAGGAGCTCAACCAAGCAGCGAATTATTTGAGCCACATTGATGGAACCGAACGCAAGCTAACATTTTCGAGGCTTAAAACTTTATCGAGGCTTAGAACTTTATCGAGCTTCGTGGAATAGGGCCCTGGGCACTTCCACACAAATTTCACAGACAACACCAACAACAGATGCACCAATGGCAGGAACAGAACACAATGGTACAGACTCTGTAAGCTGAGGGACAACAATTTGAGGGACAACAATTTGAACCAAAGGATCACCCATAGAACAATCTCCTTGAGGAACCCCCTTCCTCACCAACAGCTGATCCTCAAGGTAGTAACCCGCAACAACCTCGTCATCAGTAAGAAGCTGTTCAAATAGAACTTTAAGAACAGGGTCAGCTCTCTGCTTCATCACCAGGTCATCTCGAGTAACTACACCAGGACATTTTGACAAAAGGTCACACGCCTTGCTTGTAACCCTTTTTTCAGGGTCAGGTGTAGGAACAGCATTTTCACGGCTCAGCGCACGTGTCACAGCACAGGATGGAACCACCTCAGGGAAACACTGTTTCACAACCAACGGTGGGGATATGTCACCCCAGACGCGTCCACCCGCTAAATTATTCCCCAAAATAACCTCCACACCTTTAACAGGCAGCAACGGCCGCACCCCCACAACAACTTCACCCTGTACCAGGT